>NC_088645.1:43078808-43136308 GCF_964019385.1 Sycon ciliatum | reverse complement strand
ATATGGCCTAGTCTACACCAGACGGCCATTGCTGCAAGCACAGGTATCCTTCTATTTATTTTTGGTTAGAGACCAGAAAAGTGCAACCGACATCTACAAACACAAACAAACACAGGTGTACCAGCCCGCCTACTGAAAGATGCAGCCAGTTCACTTGCGCCGTCCCTAGCAACCCTTTTTAACATCTCCTTCGAACGTTGCACTATCCCGCAAGAGTGGAGGGACGCAACAGTCACCCCCATCCACAAGAAGGAGAGCAAAACCGAGCCCTCCAACTATGGACCGATATCGCTGCTCAGAGTGACGTCAAAAGTGCAAGAGAGGATAGTTCCTGACCGGGTCTCCAAGCACATCCAACCTCACCTCCCCAACGGCCAATCCCCGTGGCTGCAATTCCTTTTCTCTTATTGGCCACAGGCCATCGTGAGAATAATAGATTTCAAACATACACACAGACACACACACACACACACATACACACGCACACACACACACACAAACACAATTTTACTTCTACTGATGTTGTATGTATACTTGTAAACTGCCAAAACTGGTCACATGGGTCTCCCAGGGTAGGCACTTCAGGCGGTTTTTCCAAAATCAGAAATACTCATATTTCTTTCTTGTATCCGATTCAGATAGGTTTAGGAAGACTCCACAGAATATTTTGAGCAAAAAGAAAGACTTGGCACAGAGATACAGCCATCCAAAGTCGGAGAATTGAATAACGTCAATTTCAGTATTTCGACGGCACCAGCAGCATATCAGAAATTGGCAGGATTTGCTTCAGTGTCTATAGTGGCAAAATACCAGGCTCGCTGGAAGCAATTTCAAATTTGGACTTCACGGAGAATTTTCAAAGTGTTAGGAAATTTGAGGCCACATGCCACGTACTGCTCTTTTCTCTCCGAAACTCAACACTTGCAAGCCAGATATGAAAGAAAGAAAAAATCATCAGTCACACCACCGGGACTCGAACCAGGGACCTTGCTATTCGCGAGCAATGCTCTAACCAACTGAGCTACAGTATGACTCTTATCCACAGTGATGGTAAATCTATCCTTCTTCGATCAATCAATATCTGGCTTGCATCATACTGGCAACTCACACCAATCAAGAGGGCCCTCGGCCATTCGCTTGATATCATGGGGAGCGCATCAAACTATGTCCACTGCGAGCAAATACAAATTGCAATTTCAAATTTGGACTTCACGGAGAATTTTCAAAGTGTTAGGCAATTTGAGGCCACATGCCACGTACTGCTCTTTTCTCTCCAAAACTCAACACTTGCAAGCCAGATATGAAAGAAAGAAAAAATCATCAGTCACACCACCGGGACTCGAACCAGGGACCTTGCTATTCGCGAGCAATGCTCTAACCAACTGAGCTACAGTATGACTCTTATCCACAGTGATGGTAAATCTATCCTTCTTCGGTCAATCAATATCTGGCTTGCATCATACTGGCAACTCACACCAATCAAGAGGGCCCTCGGCCATTCGCTTGATATCATGGGGAGCGCATCAAACTATGTCCACTGCGAGCAAATACAAATTGCAATTTCAAATTTGGACTTCACGGAGAATTTTCAAAGTGTTAGGAAATTTGAGGCCACATGCCACGTACTGCTCTTTTCCGCTGGAAGCAGGTCAAAATAACCAGATGAATGCAGAAACAGCATGGTTTGGAAAAAACTTCGCATTTTTCATCCGTCCGGCAGCTCAGACGAAGATATCGGGTGTGGTCACCATTGCAACTCCATAGCAACAACATAGCAACTCCATCGCAACAGCATGAAAACAGTGCAGAGAAGCCTTTGGAAAAGCATAAGATGAGACTTTGAGGTAAGATAAAGTAACCACAATAATTCAGTGCCAGAACACATTGTTGCTACGTGTACAGTATTGACGTGGTGACGAGTACGGAAGAACAATGAGCCGAAGACTGAGCAAACTAGAATTTTACCGGGTATTTGACGGAAAGAAATGACAAACTATTACATGTAGAACATCGTCTGCAAATTTTTGGGACTACTGAAACTTCAGCAACTCCAGCATGAGAGATTTTGTGCATAGAGTGTGTGCTGGATTCTTGGTATAATAATATCACCGTCAATGCTTTTCTTGGTCGCTGGAAGCCACCTGCTGATCAGCTGTGATTTGTTCCAAGCAGGCCATTTCGATGTCAGCTCTCTTGGTCCAGTCGCCGAAGTGTTATAATAATACTGTCCTACTCATCGCCTGCAGGAGAGGACGACTGCTCCGATGAGACTCCAATAACACCTGGCAATATTTTTTCTTGCGCAGCCATGCGCATGGGCTCCGACGAACAAGGACTACTGCCGGGAGGACGCAAGCCGCGGCTCGCTTTCAAAAACACCTCGCATTATTTCTTCTTGCGCAGCAATGCGCAAAGTGTCGGACGAACGAGGACAACTGATTCCGAAAGCAAATACGACGTTGAAGACGATGAACTATATGGCAAATGCGTGCAATCAAGTGAAATGCCCGAAAAATCCTTGCCGATTTTGCTCGAACTGTACGTGAGTTCAAAAAATTGCCGCATCAGGACGTATGTGGGCTCAAACGAAAGCTGAGGGCCTCAGCTAAACGCTGCGCCACACGAGGAGGCCCTGTGCAGCGGCCGTGCAGCTACAGATCGATCTATGCATGTGCCTTTCCATGGGGGCAACGCATGTACGAGATTCAGCGTTAGCACTTTTTGACAGGTCATGTCACGTGACTGAAGTGCCTACCCAGGGAATGGGGAGACAGAATCAAAAGGAACATGGAGAGACTCAACATGAAACAAGACAATACCTTTTCGGTTGGCTTGGTCTTTGAATTCTGACTTGGTGTCCCATCCGAGGCGGATTCAGATGAGCTTGCAACTGTAGTAGCTTTGGCCTACAAACAGCAGAGACATATGATCAAGTAAATGTCTGTACCAGCATTCGTAAGAGATAGCGAAAACCCGTGTTTGAGTACCTAGTCCCAGCATAACACAAATCCACTGGAACATGCTGCAGCAAATATGGCCTAGTCTACACCAGACGGCCATGGCTGCAAACACAGTTATTCTTCCATTTTGGTTAGAGACCAGAAAGGGGGCCACTGTCCTTCACAACTACAACTACAAACACAAGCACACACAGACAGACAGACACACACACACACACACACACACACACACACACACACACACACACACACACAGACACACACACACACACACACACACATACCGTAAAGTCGAGGATTTAAGCCGGGCTTATAAGCATATAAGCCGCATTCTGCATCATGCTTTAATGCAAACCAGGCTTGTATGGAAACCATGCTTATATGCACCACCAAGAGTACATAAACCAGAGTGTGCAACTCGGGATGGTTCCTGTGGGAGCGTAATTCGTGCACTACGTCATTTCTGACAGCATGGTAAGCCACAGGTACGGTGAAAAGTTGCGTAACCAGTCGCAGTGGTGCAGGTCACTGAGTTTGTCCTGGTTTCGGTTTTTTGATACGGATAGCCTGGTGACTTTACTTGTCGGTGAATGTATGCAGCGTACACAGTCGCACAAAACACTGAAATACTGATACTGGACGTCTAAAATCAAGCAAACTTGGCTGATTTCCGGGCTATGAAACATGAAAATTTGAGCTGTACTCAAGTCGCGGCTTGGCTGACCTAATCAGGTTGACGTAGTGCACGAACTGCGCTGTTTCAGATCTGATATGCACAGCTGCACACTCTGGTTTATGTACTCTTGGCACCACTGATATTTTTACCAGGCTTGTATGCACGCTTCTACACGCGACACGTGTAGATCTACCACTGACTACCGGTATGGCGGCAGTTTTACTATGCACCGTACATAGCGCATGCACTCTTGACCTACCCGATCCGCGCTTGCATATAAGCCAGGCTTCTACGTGCGACAGGCTAATATGCATTTGACCCATTTGATTTTCAGGCTTCTTATAGGCCATTCACAACGGGCAAACTTCCTTTTATCGTACCGTTTCCAAGGATATTTACTCGGATACGATAAACTTGGACACACGCGTGCAACTGATTTTTTTATCTTGGCCGAGGCACCTTTGCTCGCGATTATCTTTGCACGCCATGAAAAGTGTCAGTTGTTGAAAGTGCGTACTGCAAATGCAGTGCTTGAACAAAGGAAAATTCAAAATTTAACATTTCCCGGCATTTTCAGGGGGTCACTATGGATACATTGACGGTTGCAAAGTGTGCCCAGCACCGTGTGAACTGAATCACTGTTTGCCAGTGTTATCTTGATCACACGCGTGCAAATGTTTGCACGTCGTGTGAATGTCCTATAAACGCGATGTGCTTGTATGCAAACCCGGCTTTTATCCGCGACTTTACTGTATATGATACAGTCAACTTCGCTAATAACGACTGCGGATATAACGACCATTCGCGAATAACGACAGAATTTTCATGCCCGGAGCAAAGTCCCATCCAACTGTGACACATATAATGAGACTTCGGGTATAACGACACTTCGTGAATAAGGACACTTTTCTGATGCCCCGCCGAGTGTCGTTATAAGCGAAGTTGACTGTATATACACACACACATACACACACTTGTCCTTTTTTGTACTTGTTGCTCACTGCCAAAAATGATCACGTGGGTCTCCCTGGCTGAGGGGAGAGAGACTCAAAAGGAATCTTGGAAAGATGACTCAATTGGCTATTGAACCGTCCAACGGCCGACACCCCCTGAAATCCCCAAAACTCTGGGTGGACTTGAAAATGATCCCACTCATGGACTCACAACACCTCAGTAAGAGGATGAGGAAAAGGGACACACACACATACACACACACGCGCGCGCACACGCACACACACACACACACACACACACACACACACACACAAACATGCACACACACACACACACAATTTTACTTCTATTTCTACTCAATAAAACCTTCGTGACATGATGTTTCAGCTGATCCTGTTTATTGCCATCCTTAAACTGATACTTGTATGTATTCGTGGTAACTGCCAACACTGGTGGTCACATGGGTCTCTGTGGGAGAAGAGAGCGAGAATCTATAGGAACATGGACACCTAAAACTAAGCAAGACAATACCTTTTTCTTTGACTTGGTCTTTGAAATCGGCCTTGGTGTCCCACCCGAGGCGGATTCAGATGAGCTTGCAACTGTAGTAGCTTTGGCCTATAAACAGCAGAGACTTATGATCAAGTAAATTTCTGTACCAGCATTCGTAAGAGATAGCGAAAACCAGTGTTTGTGTACCTAGTCCTAGCATAAAACAAATCCACTGAGACATGCTGCAGCAAATATGGCCTAGTCCACACTAGACGGCCGTGGCTGCAAAAACAGTTATCCTTCTATTTTAGTGAGAGACCAGAAAAGTGCAACCGACGTTTACAACTACAACTACAAACACAAGCACACACAGACAGACAGACGGACAGACAGACAGACAGACACACACACACACAAACACACATACACACACACACACACACAAACACAATTTTACTTCTACTGATGTTGTACGTATACTTGTAAACTGCCAAAACTGGTCACATGGGTCTGCCAGGGAGTGGGGAGACAGAATCAAAAGGAACATGGAGAGACTCAACATGAAACAAGACAATACCTTTTCGGTTGGCTTGGTCTTTGAATTCTGACTTGGTGTCCCATCTGAGGCGGATTCAGATGAGCTTGCAACTGCAGTACCTTTGTCCTATAAACAGCAGAGACATATGATCAAGTAAATTTCTGTAGGGCAGGGAGCAAGAAACATGGGTCGCCATTTTTGCGTCATGGTAACCGGACATCAGTATGGTTGCTGACGTCATGGGCACATTGTGTGCGCTGGGGTAAATGTGAGTGGCAACACTGACAGTTGTGCGGCACCATGCCTGCGTGAGGACACAGGGCAGCAGAGACAGTTGTGCGGCACCATGCGCCCGCAAGGACATGGGGCGGCAGAGGTAGGTGTGCGGCCCCACGCGCCTGCTAGGACAAAGGGCGTCGGAGACAGTTGTGCGGCACCATGCGCATGCAAGGGCATGGGGCAGCAGGGGCAGTTGTGAGGCACCATGTGCATTCGAGGACATGGGGCAGCACGTACCCGCGGCGGTGAGCTGCAATAATGCTAGCTGTTAATGAGCATAAACGCTGCGCTTTAATGCGACACACATACACACACAATTTTACTTCTACTTATTTTGTCCGGATACTTGTAAACAGAAAAAAAACTAGTCACATGGGTCTCCCAGGGAGTGGGGAGACAGAATCAAAAGGAACATGGAGAGACTCAACATGAAGCAAGACAATACCTTTTCGGTTGGCTTGGTCTTTGAATTCTGACTTGGTGTCCCACCCGAGGCGGATTCCGATGAGCTTGCAACTGTAGTAGCTTTGGCCTAGAAACAGAAGAGACATATGATCAAGTAAATGTCTGTACCAGCATTCGTAAGAGATTGCGAAAACCCGTGTTTGTGTACTTAGTCCCAGCATAACACAAATCCACTGGAACATGCTGCAGCAAATATGGCCTAGTCTACACCAGACGGCCATGGCTGCAAACACAGGTATCCTTCCATTTTGGTTAGAGACCAGAAAGGGGGCCACTGTCCTTTACAACTACAACTACAAACACAAGCACAGGCAGACAGACAGACACACACACACACACACACGCACAGACACACACACACACACACACACACACACGCACAGACACACACATACACACACACACACCTTGGACCTTGGACGCGCTGCCATATTCTGGCTATGCGAACCCCATGGGGGGGGTTGAGCAGGTTCGGAACAGTAGGGGCGATGACGGGATAGGTCCTGTGGTCTACTGAAACGCCGACCGCAATTGCAAACGATGCAGAAGGAGCTACGGTCTGTGTTGGTTGCTCTGGCCGAGCCACGGCTGCACTTGTGACGTTTCATGCCTTGGCGCGATAGCACACAGCGGTTGCAGCGGGCGCAGTGGAAGCTGCAGCGTTCGCAGGACATATTGTTTGTAACCGGTGACTCAAGTGTGTCAGAAGATGCCTCTGCTGGTGATGTTGCTGGCGAGCACTTGTGTCGGGCAAATCCACCCTTGCTCCGGAACCATCTGTCGCACTGATCGCAGTGACAGCTTCCTGGCTGTTGGCTTACGGGTAGGGCACGCGTAGCTGTACACTTGTGTCGCTTCCTGTCACTTACACGACTGAAGGAGCGGTGACAAGTTTGGCACACAACCGGTGATGGTCGAGGTCTGTTCTGCTTGTCTGGCAGACAACGGTAAGCCTGGCGCCATTTGGAGCGAGAAGAGGTGGCCACTTCATACCAGTCGTCAAGTGGTTTGACGTCACTCCGAACACAGTCTCGCCACCTTTTCCGCGGACCATGGGCAGGTCTCTTGTTTGGAAACGAACCGAACAGTAGAGCCTTCGGGATGCGCTCATCCTCCATCCTTGCCACATGACCAAGCCACTCAAGGCGACGTCTGCTGAGACGACACTCCATGTCCAAGGTATCTCCCCAGCGCTCCAGAACTTACAATTAGTTATCCTGTCATTCCATACATCTTGACGACTGATGCCCAGAAGGGTGCGGACACAACGGAGATGAAAGACAGACAACGCATGAACATCAGCCTGAAGCGGTACCCAGCATTCGGACCCATAGAGCAGAGTCGACAGCACACAAGCATTGTACGCTGACCGTTTGATGGATATTGTCAGTGTTACATCGTGGAATATTGATTTCTTCAGAGCGCCAAACGCTTTGGCAGCTTGTACACACACACACACACACACACACACACACACACACATACCGTAAAGTCTTAAGGAGGCTCCCACCCAAAGAAGTAAAAATAAAAGGTCCATGGACACCCTGTTTTTTATGCATAGAATGGTAGAGTGATGTCTCTTCTTCAATTTGGTATAGTTTTTAGGTAGGGTCACCAGGCATATAAGAGGTATTCTGGTGTATTTAGTGAGTGTACAATTTCTTGATTTTCGGCAAAAAAATGGTAAAAAAATTTGCTTTTTGACCCAAAGAAGCCTCCTAGAAGGAGGATACTAAGCATTTTCTTCATCATATGTTTAAAAACCACATTTGGAGGTATCTTGGATACACAAGATAGACTGTGTCTTGGTTTTGCCCTTGGCGAGCCACTTTTTCGAAATTACGGGTACCGAAATTTCCATCGGGTGCTGAATTGTGAAATGGTTCAGCCTGCAACATTTTGTCCGTGGACATGTTGATTTTTGTGGCTTTCTGTGATCCTTGAGCCCCAAGGAAACCGATAATGGACAGTTTTGATGGTGTCACCAGGCACTTTAGGCCCCTACCAAACAATATAGGTATCAAAACATGGTATTTTTAGGCCAATTCTGAAAATAGCATTTTTAGAAAATCTGACCATTCTTGCCTTCTTGACTAAATATCACTACCAATGACATGGTAGTATGGTAATATTATTTTAGAAGAAGTTATTTTCATGCTGCAACTTCCTTTGGACATACCAGACAGTCTGTGGGTTGGAAAGGTACATGCATCATTACATGTATGTCATGTAGCCTTCAGTCCTAGCACATTGATATACGAGTAGTGTACATGTACATGTAAGGCAGCGAGGTTTCATAACAGCCTCGACCATGAAACTGGCACATGAATAATGTGAAAGCAGGCATTCAAAATAAGGCACACTAAACACTCACACGCGTGCGCACGCACATATACACACCCACCCACATGCACGCACTCTCGTGCACGCATCATTGTAACACTACTAGACCATAGTAGGACTTAGTGTAAATAAAAGCATGAAGACCAGCCACTGCACTGGGCATGCATTTGCTGGTTGTCACTTGCGTTGATAGCAGCAGACTCCAGAAAAACATCGCATGAAGGGCAATATGCATCTACACACGCTGGCGTGCACACATACGATATACATGTAGTGTACTGTCATGCTCTCTCGGCAATTCTTTTTGTGTCTCAAATACGGTTCACAAATGCGCATTCACATGCAACTCCTGTACTGTAAAGCCATTACCACACTGTCCTTGCGGACACCAGAGAGGAGAGGCATACAGAACCAGCACCGTGAGCCTCCCCCCCCCCCCTTCCACACCTAGCTTTGCACACGCGCGCACACATGCACGTGCATATACACATATATGTACACAGACATTTGCATGCACATGCACACAGTGCACTCGTGGGGACATGTGCATAACCCAGATCAACATTGCGTTCGAACCCACACATGCGGGCACGAGCACGCGCGCACACACACACTCATACACATGCCCAACGCTGAAGCGAGGATAGCGAACAAACTACGTTAGACATAGCAACTTGTGCTCGGATTACACCTTTCAACAGCTTGCACACACACACACACACACACACACACACACACACAAGCGCGCATGTGCGTGCGTACACACACACACACACACTCTCGCGCGCGCGCGCGCGTACACACACACACACACGCGCGTACACACACACGCGCGCGCGCGCGTACACACACACACAAACGCATGTACTTGCGCATACTCGGCATAGGAAAGGATTCAAAATAATCAACCACAGGCATTTACCCAATACACACCTGAATGTGCACATCTTAGTTGTGGCATCCCCATTTTTACAAAAGCAGGATTTAGAAGTTCGTCCCTGGTTCAGAACACAAGCTTCTGTCCAGCGTTTTCCTTACACCATCAGTGCAGTACAGTGGTTGACACGAACCTCATTCCTACAGGGGCAGTAGCCCAAGTTCAGCAGCTCTGAGATGCGTCGTCCACTGAGCTCAGGATACTCTAGGATCCACAGAAAGTTTCAAACGGCACTCGTGCGACTGGAGCTGCAAGTGGGTCCACTTACCAGCGAGTGGGCAGCCACTTCACGCTCCACAGGTAGTCCATGCTAAATTCCAGTACCAGTACTAGTATCACTACGTTCGACATCGATGTCTTCACTGACTTCACCTGCTTTTCTCACCCTTCTTCGTCAGTAATATTATTTGTTCTTCGTGGCCACATCGTACCGCTTCAACAAAGTTTTCAAAAAAAATCAAGCAGCGTAGGAACTGCCTTTGTTTTGCATTAGCCATGGCCAGTGATTCTTTCCAGCGTAGAAACAGCCACGGCTACAGAAACACTGCAACGAGTAGAACTACATCCTGGAACAATTGCGAGCACAGAGAAATCAAAAAACTTATTTCTGAACAACAGCTTGTTTTCACATGGAACACAACATTTTTTGAATCTCGCGGCAAAAACAGATTTCGGAGGTGCCCTTTTTACACTGCTCTGCACAACTGTTCGGAGCCTCCTTAAGCTTATAAGCATAATTATAAACCGCTTTCTGCATCAGGCTTTAATGCAAACCAGGCTTTAATGCAAACCAGGCTTTAATGCAAACCAGGCTTTAATGCAAACCAGGCTTTAATGCAAACCAGGCTTTAATGCAAACCAGGCTTTAATGCAAACCAGGCTTGTACCGAAACCATGCTTATACCGTAAAGTAGCGTTGATCCGCCCCCACGCCATGTCGCTTCCCAGCTGGGTTTTCGGCAGGGGGCGGGAATTAGATCAAGGCTGTCAAGTGCAGTACGATGTGCAACAACGTAGAGGATCAGACTCAATGTGCTGGATTGTGCACATTTTGATCCTGGATTGGCAAGTATTGTGTACAGCAGTGCATGCGTCGGTTCAACATCGTATTTCGTTGTATACGCCGAAGTCGCTTCACAAGTAGAAAATCGACAGGGGGCGGGAATTAGAGAGGAGGCGGTTCAACGGTACTTTACGGTATGCACCACTGATATTTTTGCCAGGCTTGTATGCACGCTTCTACACGCGACGCGCGTAGATCTACCACTGACTACCGGTATGGCGGCAGTTTTACTATGCACCGTACATAGCGCATGCACTCTTGACCTACCCGATCCGCACTTGCATATAAGCCAGGATTCTACGTGCGACAGGCTAAGGCTGTGTTTACATGAGAAATTTCAACCCGGGTCGAGTTCAGCCCGGGTTGAAAGTCTGTACGATAGACAAAAGAGGTGAGCGTTTACATGAAGACAGTTGACCCGGGTCAAATACTGATATGCCGCCAAAAGTCCACTTCTACAGTTCTGTATGGTCACGTGAATCCGTTCGCGCGAAATTTGCATCTGCAGTGCCGTTCAAACCTGGCGCGAGATACGCACAGAAGTACGTTTGTACGATTTTCTTGACCCGGGTTGATTTCAACCCTCCCCTTGGGGGGAGGGTTGAAATCAACCCGGGGCGAAATTTCAACCCGGGTCAAGCGCAATGCGTCATGTAAACGCGCAATTCATTTTATGCACATGGCGGGTTGAAATCTGACCCGGGTCGAACTCAACCCGGGTTGAAACGCCTCATGTAAACACCGCCTAATATGCATTTGACCCGTTTGATTTTCAGGCTTCTTATAGGCCATTCACACGACGGGCAAACTTCCTTCTATCGTACCGTTTCCAAGGATATTTACTCGGATACGATAAACTTGGACACACGCGTGCTACTGATTTTTTTATCTTGGCCGAGGCCCCTTTGCTCCCGATTATCTTTGCACGCCATGAAAAGTGTCAGTTGTTGAAAGTGCGTACTGCAAATGCAGTGCTTGAACAAAGGAAAATTCAAAATTTAACATTTCCCGGCATTTTCAGGGGGTCACTATGGATACATTGACGGTTGCAAAGTTTGCCCAGCACCGTGTGAACTGAATCACTGTTTGCCAGTGTTATCTTGATCACACGCGTGCAAATGTTTGCACGTCATGTGAATGGCCTATAACCGCGATGTGCTTGTATGCAAACCCGGCTTTTATCCGCGACTTTACGGTATATGATATATACACACACACATACACACACTTGTCCTTTTTTGTACTTGTTGCTCACTGCCAAAACTGGTCACGTGGGTCTCCCCGGGAGAGGGGAGAGAGACTCAAAAGGAATCTTGGAAAGATGACTCAATTGGCTATTGAACCGTCCAACGGCCGACACCCCCTGAAATCCCCAAAACTCTGGGTGGGCTTGAAAATGATCCCACTTATGGGCTCACAACACCTCAGTAAGAGGATGAGGAAAAGGGACACACACACATACACGCACACACACACACACACACACACACACACACACACACACACACACACACACACACACACACACACACACACACAAACACGCACACACACACACAATTTTACTTCTACTTCTACTCAATAAAACCTTCGTGACATGATGTTTCAGCTGATTCTGTTTATTGCCATCCTTAAACTGATACTTGTATGTATACGTGATAACTGCCAACACTGGTGGTCACATGGGTCTCTGTGGGAGAAGAGAGCGAGAATCTATAGGAACATGGACACCTAAAACTAAGCAAGACAATACCTTTTTCTTTGACTTGGTCTTTGAAATCGGCCTTGGTGTCCCTACCGAGGCGGATTCCGATGAGCTTGCAACTGTAGTAGCTTTGGCCTATAAACAGCAGAGACATATGATAAAGTAAATTTCTGTACCAGCATTCGTAAGAGATAGCGAAAACCAGTGTTTGTGGACCAACAGTGCTGGTAACTGAAATACGACCCCCTGAGCGGTGCGCTTACATCGCAAAGATACAACACGGGATGGTAAAGCTACGAAACAGAGACAGCTATAATGTGAACCCACCGCTCAGGGGGTCGGATTTCAGTTGCCGACACTGTAGTTCCAGCATAACACAAATCCACTGGGACATGCTGCAGCTAATATGGCCTAGTCTACACTAGACGGCCGTGGCTGCAAACATAGTTATCCTTCTATTTTGGTCAGAGCCCAGAAAAGTGCAACCGACCGCTTCAAATACAGGTAGACTCCCTCTAATTCGAATACGGTATAATTCGAACTTTCCGTGTAATTCGAACTTTTTTTGTCGTACCGATCTTCTGCAAGTCACTTCAAGTCAAAATCGAATGCATAATTCGAAGTACGAAAAGTGCGCCGGTTGGATAATTCGAACCCAGTCTTCGTACAGAAGAGCTGTTTACAGTACATTGGCTATGTCCTTTGAACGCTTATTTCGAAGTGAGATTGAGTTGATACTTCTTATTCGAAGTTCATTCTTTTCTCCTTCTCTAGCCAAGAGTAGCTCAAAAATCGATCAATGGTCCGCTGCAGGATCGACTATAGCGTTCAAGAAACCCACCTTCTCTCGAAATTTGATTCAAGCCCGTGCGAGGCAAATTGCAAAGGTTTGATTGAAGACGACTTCTTCCAGGTGGCTGACTCTCTTCGCGGATCTCGATGGCCTTTCTTGCCGCGCCAGCTCGTGCGCGGAGATGTTGGCGCACAACAACACCATTGTCGTAAATATTGTCGATGCCTATGCTTCACTTCCGTTCTTCAGAAGGACGTGCTGCTGTCCGACGGCCTTTCATGACGCGGATTAGGCAGCGCAGTTTTTTCCGTTACAATTGTTTCAGGAAAGCTGCAGTGACTGTTACTTCTTCACTAGAAGATGGAGATATTGTCAAAATGATTTTGTGTCGATCCAGTATTTTGATGATCCGTTGTACATGACCGGTACGACCACCTATGTTTCGTTGATATGATGCAAATAAAAATGTGCAAAAAATATTCAGCATGCGATTTCAAGCATTTTGACATACATAATAATGCATGGGGCTGCATTTGGATAATTAGAAGTTCTGGATAATTCGAAGTTAGGGCCTGGCAATTTGAGGTTCGAATTAAAGGGAGTCTACCTGTACAAACAAACACACTTGTACCAGCCCGCCTACTGAAAAAGGCAGCCAGTTCACTTGCGCCGTCCCTAGTAACCCTTTTTAACATCTCCTTCGAACGTTGCACTATCCCGCAAGAGTGGAGGGACGCAACAGTCACCCCCATCCACAAGAAGGGCAGCAAAACCGAGCCCTCCAACTATCGACCGATATCGCTGCTCAGCGTGACGTCGAAAGTGCAAGAGAGGATAGTTGCTGACCGGATCTCCAAGCACATCCAACCTCACCTCCCCAACGGCCAATCCCTGTGCCTGCAATTTCTTTTCTCTTATTGGCCACAGGCCATCGTGAGAATAATAGATTTCAAACACACACACACATACACGCATACACACACACACACACACACACACACACACACACACATACACACACATACACACACATACACACACACACACACACAAACACAATTTTACTTCTACTGATGTTGTACGTATACTTGTAAACTGCCAAAACTGGTCACATGGGTGTGCCAGGGAGTGGGGAGACAGAATCAAAAGGAACATGGAGAGACTCAACATAAAACAAGACAATACCTTTTCGGTTAGCTTGGTCTTTGAATTCTGACTTGATGTCCCATCCACGGCGGATTGAGATGAGCTTGCAACTGTAGTAGCTTTGGCCTATAAACAGCAGAGATGTATGATGAAGTAAATTTCTGTACCAGCCAAATCGTAAGAAAAAAGTTGATTTTCTATGTAAGGTTGCGCTCACACGACAAGAAAAACTTGCGAGGAAGGTTGTATATTTAGCACTAGGGGAAGTCACCTATCATCAGTTGAGCTTGAGTAGGCTGAGGAAGATTGTGCTTGAAGAGCACCACTTATATGGTGCTCTCCAAGCACAAACATCCCCAGGCATACAAACTTAACAGACGCTCCGTTTCCAGCGCGACAAACACCTCATGAACACCAGATAGCAGCGTGAGTCAGTGTCGCTCATGGACGGTGAGAACAGATATCGAGGACCCTCGGTCATTCACAGCGCTGTTACCTCCAAACCAGCTCGTTGCAAGACCGGGCACAACAGTACGAAATAGTGGTTGCGACTTCGGCGATCAGCGTGCCTGAGCTTCTGCGAGACTACTGGGAGCACAAGCGGTACCCAATTACGTGTGATGCAAAATTCACGTGCGCTGTTCGTGCAATCTGTGGATTTCTCTCAAAACCTGAAGCCCCAGCGAATTCTTGTGGAGCGCAGTCTGTGGGTGCAATCTGCGGATTTCGTTGAAAAGCATGAAGAGCACAGTGAATCCTTGTGGCAGCAATATGTGGCCCGATTTCCCTGAAAACGGATTCGCTGTCCTCTTCATGTTTTTTCAAAGAAATCCACAGGTTAGCGCCCACAGATTGCGTCTCTCATGGATTCGCTGAGCTCCTCGTTTTTCTTTCAGGGAACTTGGGCCACGGATAGCGCCCCACACGGATTCACTGTGATCTTCATGTTCTTTTCAGAGAAATTGAACCACAGTTTGCCGCCACATGGGTTCGCTGTGATCTTCATGATTTTCAATGAAATCCACAGATTGCACCCGCAGACTGCGCCCCACATGAATTCGCTGTGCTCTTCAGGTTTTGAGAGAAATCCACAGATTGCACGAACCACACACTGGAATGTTGCAACACACATACTTGGTTGGGTGTGCTCCCAAAAGTATCCCAACAGTCTCGCAGAAGCTCAGGCACGCGGTTTTACCGTGCCTGGTCTGCACAATCTGGAATTCTCAGATTGTGCCGAACATGTACGCTATCCGACATGCCGCGAATGTATGGGACCTTGTTCTAAAGACCACCTGGCTTTTAATGACCGCTTCTGCTTGCACCGGGGGGTGGTCGCTTAAACCAGGCTTTTACTGTACCGTCTCGCGAGAGCGCCCCACCTTGATTTTACAGCCAGGGAAAGGAAAATCGTGTGGCTGAGTGCAACGAAGTTTGTACGGCGTGAGAACCTTTGTATACTGAGGTCACACTTGGCAGGTTTTCTGTGGAGCTCGTGTGCGCTTGAAGGTACGGATTGACTGCCCAACGTGCAGTATGTGTACAAGGTTCGTGTCGTATGACCTACAGGCAGGAGATCACCTCCTCAATACGACCACGAAAGGACGAGATGGTGGGGCGCTCTGGCCGTACTTTACTGTACTTATACTTGTTAACTTCCAAAACTGGTCACATTGGTCTCCCTGGGAGAGGGGAGTGAGATTCAAAAGGGACATGGCGAGACTCAACACGAAACAAGACAATACCTTCTTGCTTCGCTTGATCTTTGAAACCTGCCTTGGTGTATGCAGGAAGGGGAAGACATGGCATCCTCCATCCACGGCGGATTGAGATGGGTTTGCAACTGTAGTAGCTTCGGCCTATAAACAGCAGAGAGGTATGATCAAGTAAATTTCTGTACCAGCCAAATCGTAAGAAAAAAGTTGATTTTCTAATTAAGGTTGCGCTCACACGACAGGAAAAACTTGCGAGGAAGGTTGTATATTTAGCACAGAGTCGAAATTTCAAATACAATAGACCCTTTGCACAATAACGGTCACGTGATCCGAGACAGGGCATCCTCTTCGATTTTTGTGCAGAGTATCAGTTGTTGAGCATGGCGAAACACTGTATTTTTCCATTTTGGAGATGGAGGAGATAGTGTCGAGTGGTTTGCCATCGATGGCTGTGGAACCCGTGGAGGAGCTGTCAAATAAAGAATGATCTGTGAAGGAACTGAACAGTTTTCTGCTGAATGAGGGTGCGTATCTGTCTGGAAAAAGAAGGAGTTATTGGAGCGGTAAGTTTTCCGCAGTCAGTGGATATTTCGGATTACTGTAGATTGAAATTTATTTTTATTTTCTCTACCTTCTCTTCTCTGTCGATGTAGAGAACGCTTCTCTATGCAGAACCCTGATGCTCCTAGAACTAAGAGGGGCACCAGTCTTCCTTGAGTGTACCTTCATCATGCCCAACTTTGTCATGCGTCCGAGTGCATGAGTGATGAACTTCTGTTTCCCAGAGTGAGTGCCACACCAAGTGTGCTCATCTCCAACGCAGGGGCAAGTCGCCGACGACAGTGAAGAGGGCTAGGGAGCTGATGGAGTAGTACTAGTGAAGAAGCCCGTGGATAGTGTCCATGAGTTTTACTTTGGTGGCTATGTGCATAATGTGAAAGTCTTTCATATCGTGCACACAGCCACAGCTCGAACTCAGATGACTTTCTCCGCACACCTGAGCGATGAGGCTGCGTCGCTCTGCACTTCAACATCAGCGGCTCGAGCAGCGCCAGCAAGCAGTCGATCTTCCTTGCAAAGACAGGGATGGGTCATGCCTTTTTCTCAGGCTCCAGAGTCTCTTGGCAGGGCGTTCAGCGTCTTCGCAAAAGCAAGGATGAAAGTCGTCATCGACAAAGTGTTCCGAGCACAACACTGTGAACGATGTCGCAGCAAACTGCGGCCCTCTTCTCGCCAGATAGCGAGGATTCGAGAGTGTGGAATGCCAGCATAACCAGGGAATGCATGGAAAGACAAGTGGGTTTCTTAGACTAGCCACTAGGGATGACGGTTGCTGCAAACAAGAACCCAACAGTGGTCCTTGGAAAGCATTTCGGAACTTCTTCCTTCAGAACTAAAAAAACTTCAAATGAAAAAGGCTGGGAAGTACATACATGAACATCGCGTCTGGACCGTGAAAACACAGCCTGTCACAGGAAAATTGATCACGTCCTGCAGCAAACCATGCATGCTGGTTGCATGCCAACTTGCCAAGTGTGCAGCGCGTGCACAGCATGCCCCGTCTCGACCCCTCTCACTTATTGTGCAAAGGGTCTATTCCTGACGATGCAGAAACTCACCCGACTCAATAGAACTGTCCACAGCACGTATGAAAGAGCTCCGAGGACAATGACCAGCATCAATACAACAGCCGCTGATTTGGTTGTGCTTGCAGCTACTGAACGTTCAGCCTGCAAAACAGCACAGACTCACAATCTTGGAAGATATAGAATTAAAGTTTGTATTCAGTAGCCAAACCCAGTACTGAGGAGTGCCAGGCATTTTCAAACACCATCATTGACCAATTACTTCTTCAAAAAGGTACGAAAGTGAACACCAGGCATGATAAAGCTAAGCAATGCGTTAAAACCCGTTATGGACCAGCTGTACATTAAGCCAGTCTTCACACATATCTATAGCACACTACAATGCTCACTACAGCCAGTCTTCAGAGATATGAATCCATCTTGGGTAGTACGATTCAAAACCGACATTCATTAGCCAATGAAGAAAAGATGATGAATGTACTACTTTTATGGTTCTTTTTAGGATACAGCTTGAATACAATCTGCTTGGTAGGAGAAAAATAATTATGAAAAAACATTCACGGTTCGCGTTGGTCTCCAGTAACCGAGTTTGGGGCATCCATACGAATACCACCACCTTGTAGGATCAAGGCGCAGATGCACCTCCAAAAGCGTTGGGTGTGAATAGATCCAACCCACTACCATTCGTAGGGGTGGAGGGATATACCTTGCAGATAAATCATATCGTTTAACTTACTCTAGTTGCTGTAGCAGAGACAGTGACAGGGGCAGTGGCAGAAACTGAACTTGCCTGGCTGTCTTGTGCAGCAATGCGACTAGAAACAGGTACCTGTAGTTTATAACACACACATGGACACATACACACAAACACACATACACACACATACATACACACACACACACACACATACACACACACACACACACACACACACACACACACACACACACACACACACATGCATACACACACACCCATACACACACACACACACACACACACACACACACACACACACACACATGCATACACACACACACACACACATATACACACACAAACACACACACACACACATACACACATACACACACACACATGTGTGTGTGTGTATGTGTGTGTGTGGGGGTGTAAGAGTGCTCATTCAACCCAGCAGTGGGCCGTGTGTCCCCATACTGCTATGATTTCTGCCTGTATTGCACCAAGAGTACATGAAACCCAGAGTGTGCATCTTATTACTTTTCTGCATGTGTGCCAGTCACGGCGAAAGTCCGGGATTACATCATAATTATTGGTGCGGATAAGCGGCAGGAAGTGGCATAGTGCGTACAGCTGAGCTGCAGTTATGCAGAAAGAGACCTGCTTGAATCCTGCTTGTACGCACTACATCACTAAAATGATTGTCATCCCGGAATTTCGCCGTGACACCAACCCATCCGAGCTGCATACTCTGGGTTTCATGTCCTCTTGTTTGCAGCCACTTGATTCTCTTATCTACCATACAAGTCCAGAATGCCATCATGAAACATTGTTTAAAACAGAGAGGTAGCATCCAATGGGCGGTACACCGCAGAGCAGTGGCCTACAGCCACAAAAGCAAAATGTGCAACCTGTGCCTGGCGGAGAAGTTAGCAATCGCGCAAGCACACAAGCACCTCTCTCTCAACAAGAGGAGTGAACTTGTGTCAAAGTGTCGCCACGAGAACAAATACTACCTTCGGAACTTCAAACCCTACACAGCCATCACCTAATTAAGTAGGAGACAACCAGCTCCAGTTTTCTGATGATCGCTTAGTGCGTGAAACTCAGAGTTTAAACACTTTTTTCCGTCGTCTTATTGTCGTCTTATTGTTTGAAGCATTGTTCAGATCGGAATCAGCAACTTTGAAGACCAAGAGGACTCTGTCTATTGTTTACAATGAACCACCACTTTAGAATAGGAATTCATTACAAAACCGCAAGTGTGCAAAAGACGTTCAAGTCATTGCACAATGTCTGCAACCAGTTTCTGATCCCAGTAAACCGAATGACAGGTTTAAACATCTGATTCATCACAAAGAGCAATCTCCTGGTCTGGAACATCTAGCAGCAGCTCCTTAACAAACAAAATCTAAACTTCACAAATGACTTGTTTCATACCTGCCAAGTACTGAGAGTGCTTTTTCTGCATCGCCACGGCAAAATCCCGCGATTTGCCTTGGTTTTTCGGGATATGTCATAATTTTTACCAAAAAATCCTTTTTCAACTTTTGATGGCACCAACATTTCGATAATACTTTTATGAGGCCATGGTAAAAAATAAAGTTGATTCTCAGGTCATGAGCCTGTGAAAATCGGTGCAAGCGAGCGATTTATTTTATTTTATTCCTCACAATTTTTTTATTTCCAAAGATAGGGTCACACATACATGTATGTGCTGAAGCGGACATGGAAATCCAGTCGATTTACCGGGGCCGTCGCCCTCAGCACGTACAGAACGCTGCGTGCAGTGCACAGAGTCATGTCGATCCGATGCGACCAGCGGGCTGCAGCGCATAAATGCATGTGTGTAGATCTACCGCTCATCCATGGCTGCATGGCCAGCGCCCTGGGGCCGCTAGACGTGCGACCGGATTTCCATGTCCATGACAGTATCAAGTCACATGTTCATAATTATATTCAGGCCAGGGAGTAGAAAAATACCGGTATTTTACTACTCCCTGATTCACGCCTTTCGCATTGACCGTTTTCATGCGCGCATATGCATGCATAGAAATTTAAAAAATCGTCGGTGCGCCGCCAAAATTCGGTGCGCGTACTTGAGAATCAAAGATAATTTTTACCAAGGCCTTAATAGATGATTGATGGTGATCATCGGATCACACTTACACATGTTCAAGACTCAAAAACGGAGGTTTTTCAGAGACTGCTCATGGAAGGAGCACTAGGAGATCCACTGGCACTTCAGGCTATGGCGGTCCGACATCAATAAGGACAATTACTGGCCTGTGACAAGTCATTTGAAGTGCTCCAAGTACAATATCAAGCTTGTTTCTTGTACAGTGAATTTCGGGATAATCGACAGGAATGTCGGGATCGCGGGAGTTCATCCAAAATTGCGGGATAATCCCGAAAAAATCTGGATACTTGGCAGGTATGTTGTTTCCCGGTTGAGATTTTGAAACTGTGGGCATTCTTAAACTAGTTGCACTTGTCACCTTAATGGGTTATACACACTCCGCCCAAAATGTGGCTTGCATCACGTTTTCGTCTGAATAGCCATGACAACATGGAGCGTGGCGGGAAAATCTAAATGCCTGATACGAAAACGTAGACGACATATCCAGACCCCTGTATCGAGATTCATTCTTTCGTTCCCAGGAAGGTTTAGGGCCGAAAAACCTGTACACACAGCTATACGAATAGCGTGTACATGCCGCATGAATATACTTGCATGAAAACGACGTCTGCCAGTTCATGTTATACCAAAACGTGGCGCGTATTGCAAACAGACTATAAAACGGGATTTCCCTTCTAGGCAAGTATCTGGGGCACGGCCATACTCTCATCTTATTATTTCCCATACAGTTCATATGATTTGATCACATTAATCATACTATTATTTTATTTTTTCATCATAGCCTAGGAGCTGTGGCATCATTTATGATCCCCAGCAAGAAGGCAGCAATGCCTGCACCTATGGTGAAGTAAAATAAAGGTAACATAACATACCATAACTCTACAAACATGTAGTTGAAAGGTGCTGCCAGTTCCCACGTGCAGTTTACTTGCCAGGAGGGGAGAAGTCCCTTCTTAGGATAACATAACTATGTGAATGCTCGCAATTTCGTGCTTCAGCCGGAAAACAGGTTATTTGTGATGAGGGTTTGTAGCCACATTTCGGGAATAAAGCTTCATACCTGATGAGTTGAAGAAGACATTGCTGACAGCTGGTTAGATACCGACGACACTTGGTCACTCAGTGACGAGATGTGTCGGGACGTTTGTGTGTGCTGGTCAGCTATTGTTGTTGTCTGTTCGTCGAGCCGTCGGTTTGTACCATTCAGCCGGTCGGTCACTTGGCGACTAGTGGTGGTTTGTTCGTTGCGTAAAGTGGATACTTCTTGCTGAGTAGCAGTCAGTTGTTGTTGTGTTGTATTCTGGTTGTTGGTGATGGCCGTAAGTTGTTGCTGAGTAGCAGTCAGTTGTTGTTGTGTTACGGTCTGGTTGTTGGTAATGGCCTCTGCAAGCTGTTCCTCTAGCGTATCACTGCGTGCCGACAATGCAGTGATGGACGTAGCTTGCTGGGTTAGCTGTTCGGAGATAGAGTCCAGTCGACGTACAACAGCTGGTGGTACATTGGAAAGATGAGGCTGTGATGAACACACAGGGTTGTGGCGACACAGCAACACCACACACAGCATACCAACATCACACCACACAGAGCATACCTACATAACACCACACACAGTGTAGCCAATAAAATAACACCACACACAGTGTAGGCAACACAACAACATCACACACAACATAACACAACAACATCACACACAACATAACACAACAACATCACACACAACATGAAGAGAAAAGTACTTTAGATGTTACTAGTTATGACTAACAGTCCACCAAGGTAACCAAGGTAACCAAGGTAACAAGGATATTGAGACATCCGACTACTCGATACCTAGTTCCAATACATCTACGAATCTCAAACCAACAACCTCCCTTAATTGGGAGGCTCAGATGCGGAATACTTCAATGAGGGGAAGGGATGCGTCACGAAGATGTGCACGAGCTATGTCCCTCGGCAACAAAGAATGTCGAATGTTAGGAGATGATGATGACGAGACTAGTAAGACCATTGGACAAACCGGTCTAACTACAACTCGAAAACGCAAGGCAACAGACCACCCAACATGGGAGGCTCATAAGAGTGTAAAAAAATAACTAAAAATACATGAAGAGTGGAAGCCAAGCGAAAGCGAACTGTCACAAACCGAAAGCCATTATCCTACTTAACTCCATGTTGGTGTAACCATGATGGACAAGTTTGGTACAATAACCTTCACCTCATTGGAACTTTCCGCAGCTGAGCCTTCCAAGTTGGAAGGTTGTTGGTTTGCGCTTCGTCGATGTGTTGGAACTAGGTGCCAGGTCGTCGATTGTCTCAATATTCTTGAGTCAGGTTTGTGCCTTGTTGTCGCACTATCTGACTGTTTGTTATCTCGTTATCTAATCACTATCACCTTACCATCAAAGTTTTTTTATTAAACACAACATAGCAACGCAATAACACCACACACAGAATACCAACACAATCACCCACATAGAAAAATAGACAAAAAATATCGAAAAACAATGAATGAGAGTGTTTCTGGATTGTTTGGTGACAGCCACTGGCTTCTCCAGCCAGCACTGGCCCTCACTCCAGTCTTCATCTCTATTTCCTGTCGTTTAGATACCATTTCAATGGTCAACTCTACCTGAATGTATGTGTTCTGGTCTACACGTATTGCAGCCCAATTTCAGCAGAATGGAAACTGTTCTTTATGCTACAAGTACAGGACCAGTAGACCAGTGTACTTGCAATTCTCTCCCTCTCTCTCTCTCTCTCTCTCTCTCTCTCTCTCTCTCTCTCTCTCTCTCTCTCTCTCGTTGCCGCTGATCGTGATAGGTATAGGCAGCTTGTTTTATCAGTGTAGTTAGGTTTTCTTTTAATTTTTTTATTTTATTTATCGAACTCGCACACTTCCACCGAAACTGGGTGACTGCGCCCTACTAGATGGGGATTTGTATGCAAAATGTCACTAAAAGAGCCATTTTGTTCTTAAAGAAGCACGGATGACCGCGATTGGCCCATATGTTGTAGTCGTTTGGACGCTGAGTCGACTGGTTTTGGTCCGAAAACGCTGCGAAGTAGCGTTCGGCCCTTATTCCCAATCGAACATGGCTGAACAAGTAGTCAAGGGCTCGTGCGTAAATCAGTCAACTGGTTACAGTGCCTGCAGGCTACAACTTACAGCATGTTTGGGCGAGTTTCTGTCACTCGAGTTGAACCTTTGAGTTGAACCTTGGTGTGAAAATTGTCGCCTGCTGGCGCGGTGACTAGGTGACTGGTGTACGCAGGAGCACGTTACCGCTTGTTCAACCATGTTCGATTGGGAAAAAGGGCCGAACGCTGCATTGCAGCCTTTTAGGACCAAAACCAGTCGAATCAGCGTCCAAAAGACTATAACATATCGGCCAATCGCGGTCATCCGTGCTTTTATAAGAACGAAAAGGCGCTTTCAGTGACATTTTGCATACAAATCCCCATCTAGTAGGGCGCAGTCAACCAGTTTCGGTGGAAGTGTGCGAATTCGATTGGGAATAAAGGAGGAAGGGAACGTCTCAGCTTCCTCGTATCAAGACCATTCGACTCAGCACCCCGAAGACTACAACTGGTGAAAAATTGATTTTAGGCTTATCTTCCCCTTTAATTAAGGTAGCAGCCTACCCATAAATTTCATAGGGCATTCAATTGACCGTAACTTTAGTGTCTCTCAATGGATTGGAGTTAAATTTTCACCACACACTCCTGCCACTATGCTGGCCCTCTGGACATGATTTAAAAGTTCTTGCGCTTCATTGACAGGCTTTTCAGGCCGGAAAACTCCAAATTCCGGCATAGTGCCACGGTGTGCGAGCCACCCAGGAGCCAAAAAAATGCATTTACAATTTTTTCACATTTTCTTGCCCATTCTGTCCGTGCACTGGATCCAAACCTAAAAAAAGTCCAGAAGCAGCCATGGGTGGTGGGATAGGGCCCCTGAACGTGGCCATGGAATCTGTCCAAACGGCACGAGTGGGCGTTCTCTCACACACTCCCACAGACTGAAATCAATTTTTGAATTTTTCGGTTTAGGGTGTGCTACGAGGTCGTACCTTTGATACAACATCCAGTGCTGGGACCTCCACAGCAAGCCATTTCCACAGCACTGCACACCAAATCCAGGATACCCTCCAAAATCGGCAAAGACTAAAACTCACGTTCCACTACTGCCTAGTACTGAATCCTACCAGACTTCTTCAAGTTCTTGACACGACTCAAACTTGCCAAAGTCACTAAATCAACGTCAACTACAATAATCAAGCCACATATCTGCAACGTCACAAGGGTTCTGGCAAAAGTCCTGCCACCGTGCAACCCAATACAAGGCAAAAAACGTGATTTTTTGGACTTGGAGCAAAATTCTGCACACTTTCGCGTTTTTCCATGATACGACAAGTTGCACACGGTCTGCTCACATTCATATACAGTGCTGCCAAAAAATGACAGAGCGGATCAAAAAATCTTTCCTTGCAAGGGCACATTTTCGGCCATAACTCTTGAACGGCTGGTCAGATCGAGACAAAGGTTTCAGAGATTTTGCAGCTATTCATGCTCTTTCAAGTTTCAACTGATGTAGCACTCGATATGGATTTACAAATTCGATTTTCAGCGAATTTTTGGGTAGGCTGCCACCTTTAATTTAATCAGCTCCTTACTGGCTATTTTACTGCGACTTCAGCCCAATATGCAGCGCAAGATTTGCTGCAGTTTTCAAAGAATTGTTCCGCTATTGTCCGTGGGGACAGGTGTGCCACTACAAAATCCCCCCCCCCCCCCACGGTCTACTCAAGATACAGACTCTCTCCAAATTTCATCTTTGGGATATATGTCGCTGAAAGTTACAGTCATGTGTGAAGTTCATGTACACGGATACGCTACCAGTATTAAATGTGGTAAGAGAAAAATTGTTTGCAACTTCTCAGAAGGGACGTTTGCCTGGTCTGTGTGTATGTGCGCACGCGCGCGCGCGCGCGCGCGCGTGTGTGTGTGTGTGTGTGTGTGTGTGTGCATGCATGCAAGCTACTTTGTGTTGAGTCTGTTGCCAACAAGCTTGGCTGCTTGAAGGTGTAATGTTGTACCTGCCACCTTTCCTGGTTTCACGGTTCATGCACTGTATACTGTAAAAGCACCGCAGATTGAGTATTTCCCTCCTGCTCTTGTAGCAGTTGAGCACTCTTGCGTGGGGTAGTGCCTTTGCTGTTTGCGTTATCCAGAGCTCACTGACCTGCCAGTTTGAGCACTCTGGCAAGGTACATTCGGGCCTGGTTTAAATCTGGCTTTGGAAAATTTATTTTTCATTGCTACCAGGTTCGGCCTCATTTCCTCTGTGCTGCGCTGACGAGTCCACAAAGGACGAAACAGTTCTGTCCGCAGATTGAGTATACTGTAAAAACATGTTTTCTTCGGTGTAACTTTAATTTCGGCGACTTTGGTAGAGAAACCAGGCACCTAAATTTAAATAACACCTACAGTCCATTCATAAAAAGATGGACGTCTAGCTTTCGGCCATAAATGGGTCAAACTTTGAGTTTTTTTTAGGGGTGAAAGGGGTGATCCGGGTACCCGTGTACCCGTTTGTTTAGCTGCTGACCCGTTAGCAAACGAGTACCCGTTAGTCGTGTACGACGGTACAGTACGGTAATATTAGCTGATTTGCACAGTTGTTCAATTTGATGTACAGGTTGAATGTGTTGTTGCTTGTTCGATCCTGCTAAATTAGACAATTTTGACTGTTTTGCATGTAGCGCAGTAAGTGCATGCTGCGCTTGTCGCGTTGTAGTGCACTTGCTGTGAATTGCATGACTTTGCATGTCCTCCTCGCAGAAAATGTATAGTAACTGTCACTATTGGCTGCTAAAGGGTACCCGATAACCCGCCCGTTAAGCCAGGTACCCGTTTGTAACCTTAAAGGGTAACCGTTTCACCCCTGGTTTTTTTAGAATTTTTATCTGCAATCCCCTATGGAATCCTCTTCCAATTATGTTTCTGAAGCCTTTTTTTCGGAAAAGCAAGCCCTACCAAGAATAGGATTTCGGCCAGGTTTTGCCCCAAAAGCACTGAATTGGGAAAAACCATCAAAATCCAGGTCGTTTGACCCTGCCTGCAACAGTGCGTTGTGCGGTTCGAACCCCAGTTCGGGTACCCTTTTTGGACTTTTCTTCCAATTTCCAATTTTGCAGCACTGCACTATGTGCGATAAAATCACGGAAAATCGCCAAATATGGGAGCTTGCCAGAGCTAGGGGTAGGCCCAGACAGATCCTGCCGGCAAGTCTTCCGGCAAAATATCGAAGAATTGAAAGAGCGGAAATTGCCTGCAAAATCGGAGCAAATTATCGAGATGTTGGGTAAAATCGATGCCTGATACTTGGATTTCCTTGTTTCTTACCCGTTCAGCAGGATACACTGCCCAGGACGAGATCATGTCACCGAAATATCACTGGGATTCACTGTGGATCGACACGATTTTAGAAGAACTCAGGGACACGTGCATGGAAACCCGTGTTGAGAAACCGACCCTGCGATTTTTATGAAACGTTGTACGGGATTGTATGGGAAGTGGATAAAATACACGTTTTTCCAGAGCAAAATATCGAGTTTCTTGTGCCAGGCTCGGCAAAATACTGTAAACCCCTAATTTTAGAGACACATAAACCTTAGCGAATTTAGCGAATTAGTCAAATTCGCTAAAGTTAGGGGTCGCGAATCACTTTTTTCTTTTCATTTTTTAGTGACAATTCGAAATCGCTAAATATTATTAGTTTACAGTATCGACGATTTCGCAGCAACATTTTGCGGCAAAATATCTAGGCGAGAGGAGCAGAATCTGTCTGGGCCTAGCCAGGGCCCATGTTTTTATGAATGGACTGTAAATGATACCTGAGTATGCACTGCATGTGATGGGAATGCTGGTCACCTAGTTCTGCATTACACCTCAAACCTGTGAGATCCCTGGCACCGAAATATTAATGCACCTAAAATTACTTGAACTACATGGTCTCCAGTAGTTTCTATTTGAAGTAAACATCCTTGATAACCATGAACTACTTCTGGCTAGATTAACGCTTCTGAAATCAATGGTGCTAGTGAAGCTTATATCAGATCTACCCTGATTTAGCCACCCACTCTAGTGGCAAATAATTATTGCCTTCACTGGGGCAGAGGTAACTGTAGTTGGATCCCGGGTCGGACACCCTGATGCCGTCAATATTTTTTCTGCACCTTGTCCTCACCATTAATTTACTGAGGTGTGGTGAACCAATGAGTGCATGGGATCACCCATAGTTTAGGGATTTCAGGGGTGTTGGCTGTTGGCCGGTTCCATAGCCAATTGAGTCATCTTTTCAAGATTCCTTTCGAGTCTCTCTCCCCTCTTCCAGGGAGACTCACGTGACCAGTTTTGGCAGTGAGCACGTACAGTATGTGTGTGTGTGTGTGTGTGTGTGTGTGTGTGTGTGTGTGTGTATGCGCGTGTGTGTGTGTGTGAAAAATGAAAAATAGGGATTCACTGGCCAGAAAAAGCCACTTCAAAACAGCTGTGTGGTGGATACCAGGCTGAAATTAGTGGCGGTCAATTCATCAGCCTTGCAAGCTGTTGAATTGTGTTATCCCAGCACAAGTTGTTATGTCTAACATAGGTGTTCGCTATCATCGCTTCCGCGACGGGCATGTTTGAGTCTGAGTCTGAGTCTGAGTCTACAGGAAGAAAATCATAAAATCATCCGCTCCACTTCACCATCACGATACTGACATAGATACGAGATGAAACAACTAGAAAATCCACAAGAAAACTGTACGGCCACGGACTTTGGTCTGACTTTGGTCTGAGAATTTCTATCACGATCAAAAATGTACGAGGAGCACTCAAAAATAAGCCACAGATGTACCTTTATCGCTCTCTACTCCTTTTTCAAGGCACAAAAGTCGACTCTCCACTTTCAAACAAGGAACCAGACATACCAGTGGTCCTTTTCAGCTGCTCCACGAGCGCAGGAAATGTTCACCAAGGGGCGCAGAGCAGCATCCATTCCAGAAAAAGAGCTAAAATACGAGTGAGACTGCATGCCTGAGTACACGAGTACATGTATGAGTACATGCAGAAAATAGTCAATTTCAGCGTTTCTGCTCCAAACAGCAACTAGCTTCGACTAGAAACAAAGATTACACCAAAGGATCAAACAACAACCATTTTCTGCAGTTTTTTGCAGATGGCTTCCTTGTGCTTGGCCCAGCACGCCAAAAATCACACCTCGGAGGAGTACAAAAAATTATAACTCTCAGATGTCCTCGATTGCTGGCCATGATAGGGATTCACTGGCCAGAAAAGTCACTTCAACCAGCTCTGTGGTGGATACCAAGCTAAAATTAGTGGCGGTCAATTCATCAGCCTTGCAAGCCGTTGAATGGTGTAATCCCAGCACAAGTTGCTATGTCTAACATGGCTGTTCGCTATCATCGCTTCGGCGATGGGCATGTCTGAGTCTGAGTCTGAGTGTGTTTGTGTGTGTGTGCACATGCGTGTGAGTGTGTGTGTATGTGTGTTTGTGTGTGTGCGTCTAAAGGTTTATCACAAGAAAACGTTCTTGGAATCCACCCAACAACTTTGGCTTGACGTGTGTATAGAATAAGTGCGCAGCAGATCATTTTTATTGCTATGCTTAAATAGTTGTTTCCACGTAGTTTTTTTTGTAAAATAAAGAATGAAATACAACTCGGACACTGAGCCAGTAATAAATGTTAAATAGTAGAAAAGACATGGGAACGAGTTATGAATCAACTATCCACTCCTGTGACCTGATTATATTGTAACTCAGATACAGTCAGACCTCGCATAACCGCACACATCCGTTTTCCACAAAAATATCCGGACAGGCGAGGGAACCGGAAAATCAAACACACGTACTGTATGTATGCATTCCATACGCTGTAAATCGTCAACCAACGATTTTCTTCCGGATGGCGAGGGATGCGGATAAAAGAGGACCGGATAAGTGAGGTCTGACTGTACTATGCTGCAACTATCCATGACTGTAACAAGATGAAAAACAGTCAGAAAGTGCGATAATCTTCGGTCCTACGTAACCATGAACCTTCCAAATTGGAAGGCTGTTGGTTTGCGCACTGGAGGTGTGTTAGAGCTAGGTCTCAGGTCGCTGAATGTCTCAGTACCTTGTCAGTTTTGTGCCCTATTATCGCACTCTCCTTCGCCTCCTAACACTGTCTGTCTTATTTTCCCCTCCTTCTTGTCCCTCCTCCTAACATTCGTATCATGTACCTGTCACTCCTTGCATTTTTCTCCTTCTTTCTTTTTGGTGCGTTTTATGTCCCCATGATGTCGAGACCTCAGGTCGGCTGAGGGCAAAAAGCCTCACCATCACTATGCTCCCACTACGCAATTTTCTTGTGAGCTGTGATCATTGTAAAAAAAATTGATTATCACCTCCACCACTACACTACGCTCTTAGCCGACTAGCCTTCCACTTCCCTTTTCCCTCGTTATCACCTCAGCTATGCCAGTTTTGTATGTGGAAAACCCCCTACCATAATAGCAGTTTGGTCTTATATTTTATCATTCAACATCTACCTTCACTGATGAGCTACCGTATTTTCCGGAGTATAGTGCGCACCTTTGTATAACGCGCACCCACAATCTTCATTGGGGGTGCGCACTTCAATCTTCATTGATGTTCATGCATTTGATATTCGGAGCATAGTGCGCACCTGCGATTTAGGGCCTAGAATAGCACATCTAAAGTGCGCAATATACTCCGGAAAATACGGTATGTGTTAGCGAAACAGCTGTCTGAAGGAGTTATCAATATCGTCTACGGAAGTGTCCTCGCATTGGTGATGGTTGTGTGCAGGAGGGTCCAGTGTCTGCTCTAGGATTGTAGGACAGCCGGGTACACGTGTACCTGGCGCAACCATTTCAACCGGGTCGGAGCCGGGTACACATGTACCTGGCGCTTCTCACCAGCCAAGTCACAACTTTGCCATGGAAGTGCGTCGCGTACCAGAAGCAGGTCATCTTTTTCGTCTCCATGTCGTAGACAAGCCATGGACGACCTGTTTTCCAAGAGTCCTGGAAGCATGCAGGGCCTGTGGATTTGCCTCTTCGCTGGAAGCTCCATTGCCAAAAACAACACCTCAACGATCAAGCTCGAACTGAGCGCGTGCACACACGGGATACTGACTACTTTCACTTCGACGCGCACCTCTGCATGATCTGTCACACATACAAGCCATGTAGTCAGTCCTTTCAAAGTTCGAACGTGTAAAGTACCAACCGGGTCAGAGGTGACCCAGTACTATATTTTCAACCGGGTCCAAGCGCCGCCCAACCGGGTCGATTACCCGGCTCTGGAGCAGACACTGGGGTCTCGTCGGCTAAGAGCGCAGTGTAGTGGTGGAGGTGATAGTCAACATTTTCTTCAACGGCCGAGAGCTCTGTCGCACCCTGTAATAATAAAATTTAAATACTAATTTTAAAAAACTGTTTCAGAACACAGTTCGTCCTCCACCCTGTAACATACTGTCATTCAACAATACCTGTATCCATGGCATGTTCCCATGTACACTGCACAAGTAGTAGTAAACACCACTTCAAATACATTCAGCAAACTACAGTGCTACTCAATGGAGAGGTTAAGATTCAGGTGATTTCCGACGTGACGCGCAATTTCACGTCAAATTCAGCGTAAAACTCCAAGTTTCGACGCGAGCTGCAGGTCACTCGCGTTGTTTTCGACGCGCGAGCCAAATAGCGCGAGCTGAACTTTCGTGTCACCTCGGAAATAACGTGCATCTTGACCTCTCTATTGAAATCCAGTCGCGTCACTCAACCACGCGCCGGGCTTTCCCCACCCCTAGAGTCACCTGTGAACACCAGGGGCGCGGAAATGCGGAATGATGCAAGGCGCAAACTAGTTTAAAAGCTAAAATTAACTTACTTGCAATGAGGAACGCGACTGGACTTCACTGAGCACTGCTCTACTTTAACAAACTACTTACCGACGAGAGACTGGTGAACAGCTGCAACACTCGCTTCATCTCCTCGTGTACTTCCTCGGCGGTCGGTCGCTCGCTCGGTTCATTGGAGTGGCAGCGAATTGCCAGCGGCTTCAGTGGGTGGTCATCAGGGAGTCGCCGAAGATAAGCAGCTCGCCGCCTTGTCTCTGCCACCACCTGCGTCGCTTCCTGTCCACTGGCGGCGTCGCGGACGATTACAACGGACGGAGCGTTGATCAGGTCGATCCCAGGCAGAACACCGGTGATAACAGCCAGTAGCGTAACTCCCAACGAGAAGATATCCAGCGGACGATCATAGTCAGGTTGCTCTACCATGGCTTCCGGCGGCATAAAAGCCAACGTCCCGGGGCAACGAGTCATGTCCATTCGAGCCGCTTGCACTTGTTGTTGCTGTTGACGAGGGGATGCCAAACGTACGAACTTCGCAACACCGAAATCACACACCTTTGCGACTCCGTTCTTGATCATCACATTTTTCGGTGCGAGGTCCCGGTGGATAATACCACGAACGTGCAGGTATCGGATACCGGCCGACGTGTCGCAGAGGTAGCCGATCAGCATCAAGCCATCCTCCCGATCCTCACCAATACTCAACTCTTCCAACGTAGAAGTCAGCAACTCCAACGCGAGAGCAGCGTTTCGCCCAACTCTAGCAATGCCCAGCAATTGACAAAGATTGGGGTGGTGGGTACGACTGAGACGAAAGACCTCTTGCCCAAACGATATAATTTTCCTCTCTCGGTCCTGAACACCAGGCTCAACCAAAATGGGATGCAGAACTTTCAGGGCGATATCTATTCCCTGCCAGTTCAGCCGATACACGGCGGCATCGGAGCCACGACCCAGTTCATCTTCTTGCGTCACTCGTACGTCTCCCAAGAAAACAATATCCTGATTTGTCAAGCCTAACTCTCTCATCAATGGCAAAGCTTCCCGCTCCATTCTCTCTCACTAAAGAGACACTGCTTTCATTGAGCAGACACACCAATGAAGCGCAGTGGAGTGGTGCGGACACTAGCGTTGCAACTGATTTTGTAGTCGAGTTGTAGCTGTTCGTTGTCATCATGTATCGGGCCAGCTTCAACATCATTGTCATCATGGTCATGGAAGGTCTACTTGTCAATGTGTTGTACTACTAGAACTACACTCTGTCTACACTACAGTGCTGGCAACTGAAATCCGACCACCTTGCCGGCGCGGCGCTCCGGCAAGGTGGTCGGATTTCAGTTGCCAGCACTGTAAGTATGGTAGAACTTACTAGAAGTAGATGTACGTGATGAAAAATACACAAGACAGTGCTAGTGTGCGAGGTGAGGGTCTCGCGCACGTTGTCCGTTTCACCTGGCTGCGGGTGACATCTCTGCTTTCAACTGTTTGGAATGATCTCGTGATCACGGGGATAGGCTAGTGTCGTCCGAACTCAGACTAAGCTTTAGCTCACGTAGCTTTTTGGCATCGTATAGTCTCTTGTGTTTGCCCTGAAAAGTGAAAGGCCTGATCCACCCATGACTTCTCTTTGCGTTTTGACGCTTGCGCCACGGCTGGCAAGAGGCAACGTTTGTAATAAAGTAATAATATTATTATTTTAGTTGTTGTTGTGGCTGCGATCACGGCATCGATGCATCCCGTCTCAAGTAACAGTTTTTGTACTGCAATTTCACAAAATTATTTTCGGTGTACATTGTACTTTTATTTTCGGTACTTTCGGTATTTTCGGTACTTTCGGTGCATCTGTTTCATACCTGTTGGTTTTCTTGAGCAGTGTTTCTGCTAAATCTCTTCCCTTGCCCCTTTTCACTTCCCTTTCATGAATCCGTCCCATCCTCCCTTCCAGGAAACTTACCTTGATAAGAGTCCATTTCTATTTTGTACTCTTGGAGAATCCTTCAAATAGTCTGAATGAATGAAACCTAAAACCTGTCCTTTAAAAAAAAAATTATTTATGGATTCCCCAAAGGCCGAGGCCTAAGTCGAGGGGGTCTCCGTTCATGGCTTACTGGGAATATATCTGCAAAATTATAACATATAGATTGAGTGCTTATAATACATGTATCTGCCAGATCAATTTTTTTATATACGTGTTCAGCCATAGGGACGGTCACGGTGGTCAGAATACTGGACACGCCCTTCTCGCGTGCCAAGGACATTGCTCGCTGTTGCGGCTGCGGTAGGCGGTCTTGGATATTGGTAGCTGCTGCTTCCAGTGGTGCGCGGTGGCGAATCTGCGCTGACGACTAGGTTGCCTGGTCTAGGCGAGTGATCACGCTTACAATCATTATCTTCAAGCGCAAAGCTCTGCCCTAGACTATGTCTTTATCTCCTTCTTTGCCCACCTCTTGCTCATCACTTCTTTTACAGATCTGGTATTATGGAAAGTTTGGAAACCCCCTCGATAGACGAAAGGTCTTGGGGAATCCTTGATGCCCTGCGACTATTTTGTATTAGTAGTGTCGCAAAACCAGGCGTCATGCGCTGCAAAACAGCCTCCTCCTCTGCGCGGCACTGTCTACATACGTGTCAAGAGAACCTGTCGTGTCTACAGGTGTATGAAAGTACATGACTGTACAAAAAGCCTGTCACTTCATAATGTAGTGGGCCCAAATACAACCCGGCCCCAGTTATGCAGCCGAGAGCTGCAACTGACGAGTGCGCTGCACCTGCCGCGCTGCCATTCGACACGAGTGCAGTGCTGCCAAACCGTCCGATTTTTCGGACAGTGTCCTATTTTTGAAGGCTCTTCTGAAAACCGGACCGAAAAAGGATACACGTATATGTATGTCCGAAAAGCAGCCACAAATTTCAGGGGTCAGTACTTTCCTATGCAGAAGTCCTGTATTAATTTTTCACTTTTGAGCGCAACTACATGTCGCCGATTTTGGAGGGTTCCTTTGAGAATCGCCGAAAACCTACCAAAATTAATGTTGCAAAGCACGTTAAAGGGGAAGTGCATCGATTTTTCAAGTAGGGCTCAGATGAAAGACAATTGGATATCGGTTCCGATGGTATATCTCTCGCTTGCGTCCGGCAAGGGAAACTTGCCATATCGCCGATTTCCTGATCCCGTTTCCATGGCGACTACAGGTGATGACGCACATTCTGCTTAGCTCCGTGAGAGAGAAGGTCGATCAGTGAAGAATTGTGTCATTTTCAGTTGTCTTCTTGTATTCACGAAGTGAAAGAAGTACTGTGTTCAATGCTGTTAGTGCCGTGAACTGTTTATCAGTAGTCCTCTCCGTTGTGTACTGGGACGTGACACCGACAGAGGAAAGCTGGAGTGCGGAGACGTTAGCTGGCAAGCGAAAATCGTGACGAACCAAGTGCTGAAATCTTGGTTGGGACAAATCAAACGTTCAGCATTTACCTCAACCAAGGACCATGCCGTTTGCTCTTTCCACTTCCTGAAGGTGGATGCGCTGCCTGCTGGAGACTCTCCTATCTCTCGTAACATCTTCTGAAGCCAGGTGAGACGACGAGTAGCGGAGATTAGCGAACGAAATAATGTCGTATGTTTTGAATTTTTTGCTGAACATTTCTCAGGAGAGATGGCGAATACCAAGCATCTTCTCCAAGTCTAGAGAAACCATTTCGTAGGCTACATTTCGCCTAGGGAAATGCAGGAGATGGCCTGGCTGGGGAGGACACACTTGGAGGAGAACGAAGTAAGTGATCTTGTTTGTTGTTCTTTGGTATTGCAATCTTATGTTTGACGAACATACGGCATGGTGCATAGTTGGTCGTTGAGTGCCTGCATGTGCATGTATAAGTGTGTGCTGATAAACACTTCCTATGCAAGAATCTGACACTCATGCTCTCTTTATTTCTTGCCGAGTATGTGCGCACGTGTGTGTGTGTGTGTGTGTGTGTGTGAGAGAGAGAGAGAGAGTGTGTGTGTGCAGGAGCAGCGTGGAGCATGCCAGTGTGATCGCTGTGGCCGTTGCTTTCTTAGCTGTGGCGTTCTTGCTCGTCACAAGTGTGTGGCTCAGCCCCCAACGACAGTGGAGCCGTGTTGTGGTGAATACTGTGTGTCCTGCGACCGCTGCTTCCGTTCGGTCCAGGGCAGGAATAGACACCGCTGCTGAAGCTCTCCCCGGCCGTACGTCAGTCTCGTGGCAGATGACCCGAACTCTCATTTTGTGTGTGTGTGTGTGTGTGTGTGTGTGTGTGTGTGTGTGGTGTATGTTTATGTATGTGTGTTGCTCCCTACGTAGACAAACTCTTGTTTTTGTGTCCCGGGCGCCATGGGGCGGCGTTCTCCCATTCTCTCTCCACTGCCCCTCCGGGCCCACGTGGCAGTGACTCGACAGGGCAAGTGTGTGTATGGTGCATTTTGTGTGCTGGCATGTCTGTATAAATATGTTGGACAGAATTTGTTCACCCACAACGTTCACGGAAAACCATGCTAGGTGTTGCTGGAACGTATGGAGTCTGCGAGCACTTACAATAACTTACGTCATGTCACAACAAAGAACGGTGCAGTGTTTGACCCTCATGTAAACATGATGGTGATGGTACCTCATGTAAGCTACCCATGAAGCTAGAAAGAACATCAGGTCAACAGAATTGTACCAGAGGAAAGCATCTATTGCCCGAACTTCTTCATTTGAAATGATCAATACCCTTCCCCATAGAGACAACATGCAGATGATGTGTATGGACAAATAATATATAAATAGGCCATTCACTGAGGGCATGGAATGATCTCTACGTGTAGATTGGATAGACACATGCACGTCTGCAAGGAAAGCATTTGTTCATGGGTTAGTTCATGGGCTGATTGAGTTCACATGGACTAAGTTCATACATGCCATCTCTCCTGAGATATGTTCAGCAAAAAATTCAAAACATACGACATTATTTCGTTCGCTAATCTCCGCTACTCGTCGTCTCACCTGGCTTCAGAAGATGTTACGAGAGATAGGAGAGTCTCCAGCAGGCAGCGCATCCACCTTCAGGAAGTGGAAAGAGCAAACGGCATGGTCCTTGGTTGAGGTAAATGCTGAACGTTTGATTTGTCCCAACCAAGATTTCAGCACTTGGTTCGTCACGATTTTCGCTTGCCAGCTAACGTCTCCGCACTCCAGCTTTCCTCTGTCGGTGTCACGTCCCAGTACACAACGGAGAGGACTACTGATAAACAGTTCACGGCACTAACAGCCTTGAACACAGTACTTCTTTCACTTCGTGAATACAAGAAGACAACTGAAAATGACACAATTCTTCACTGATCGACCTTCTCTCTCACGGAGCTAAGCAGAATGTGCGTCATCACCTGTAGTCGCCATGGAAACGGGATCAGGAAATCGGCGATATGGCAAGTTTCCCTTGCCGGACGCAAGCGAGAGATATACCATCGGAACCGATATCCAATTGTCTTTCATCTGAGCCCTACTTGAAAAATCGATGCACTTCCCCTTTAACGAACGAATGATGTTGCTGCAAGCATAACCGCTCTACTTCTGTACAAGTAATTGTGTAGTACTAGTGTGACTCGTGTCTTTTGACCTCATCTCAACTTACTTGTGACAAACATTAGCCATGGAGTCTGCGTCAGACGGAAGATACCGGGGTTTTGATATATCCTCGTCAGAGAATGATTGCGTTATACAATATAGAGTCCTCTGGCGATAGTTCTGACTCTGACTGCATCGTTCAGCTTCCAGCTCCTGCTCCAGCCTCTATCGCTCGGACAAGAGCAACTCCCCCAAAATCTAACGGAAAATTCGCAAAGGAAACGAGATGGGAGGGTGCTGAAGAAGAAGAGTGTTTCAACTTTGTGTGAGAGTATCAAAATTCCCTCGAGAATTTCTGTGTAAAGACTTGGCGCTCCCTCTCTTCTCTCGAGAATGGCCCCATCCCCGACACGCCAGTCCAGGATCACAAGCATCACCAGCCAAGCTACACGACTATCCACCGCGCACCCCCATCAGTTTCAGAATGTTCTTCCTGCAAATCAGTCCAGGAACACTCCGTCATCCCCATTTGGAACCAGCTGCCTAGTTCAATCATTCCCACCTGTTCCACCCAAAGAACATCCAAAAGTTCAAGACAGCAGCTTATCACCATCTCCTCAGAACGAACTGGCACTGGCCCTCTCATGATAGCATACCACGCTTCTTTTAGTATCCTTTAAAATTTATTTAGCGTAAGTTCTGTTTGTTTCGCAGTCGTCTCGTGCAACTCTCCAGGCCAAATCATCACCAGGGATACATACTTACGGAGACGCTTCGTTTCCAGCGCGATAAACATCTCGTGAGGCCCCAGGTGGCACAACGTTCTTCCTCAGCCTACTCAAGGTTTTCCAAAAACAACATGTAACTCCAAAGCACAAAAGAAAAGCCAAAACTAAACCAAAAACTTGTGCATTTAGAAAGACAAAAGACAGGGCAAGTGAAGAGTTAGTCAGTCCATTGTTTATGATGGTCTCCGACGGTTACGTCGGCAAGCGAGCCTCCGCCACTGCCAAAGCAGCGTGGGCTCCGCAGTAGGCACCGGCGGATTATGCCGGCATAATTATTGGCATAATTTGGTGGTTGAAAATTTGGAGCATATTTTGGCATCCTTTCGGAGGTAGGAGCATAACTGCATGATTGTATCACAGTTCTAGTATGTAGGCTACACAATTGTGTACAATGCACCTGATCAGTGCTGGTGGTCTGCATAGCAAAGGGTTCGGAGGTCATGCAGATAGTGTTTTCAATGAAAAGCAGGGTAGAAATCATAGACATACATTTTGTGGGCTCGAACTCGTCTTCTCAAAGTTCTTTCTCACCCTGATACAGTACATGTAGCAGAAGATGCGAGTGAATCAGCCTTTATCAGGTATCCCGGGGCGGACGAGATAGTGATGGGTAGTCCGCAAAACTCCGCGTACATGTACACTATGCTTGTTACGAAGTCATGACGTCTGGATCTTAGCAGCTATGACTGTGCAGGCTATGGGTATTGCTCTAATAATTCAACAAATTGAGGTATAGTTGATGTTCGGTAATGATGGAAGGAGAGCTGGAGATACGGGAGAGATGAGCTGATTATGAGAATTCGCAGGGTTAGGGTGACATCGGTTGGACGAGTATGACGCTTACGAAGACAGTTGAACATGACAGTTTTCAAAGATAAGGAAAAATCTTTCAAAGCAAAAGAAGTCAACTAATGAATAGAAGAAGTAATGTTTTCTCTTTTCCAGGTTGATCTCTAGTATGCATGGACACCTTGGTATGGGGATACTCATGTATTTTGTTGTACTTATGGCCACTTGCAAGTACGAAAAAGGCACAATTTTCCGAACTTTGAGGCTCCATAAGCACAACAAAGTGAATATCATGTATCCCCGCGTGCCAGAGCATAATATGAGGATTTTGCGAGCATAATGCGAGAATCCATGAAAGCATAATTCCATGATTTCGCCGGCATAATCCGCCGGTGCCTACTCCGCAGGAGGGTGCAAGTTCCAAAGCAAAACTGATACGCCTACATTAACCGCGAATGCACATGATACAGTAAAACCTGTAACTAAAGACCACTCTGACTAGCGACCAGCCTGCTACTACCGACCACTTCGCCAGGCACGGACGGTCTCACGTTCAAAATGCACTGTGACTAGCGACTACCTGCTGAACGCGACCAGCGACCGCCTTTTCTTGTCCCAAAGACAACTTTGGACCCGTAACTAGCGACCGCGATGTAGGAAATCAAATGTTGCTCGAAGCTCCTTCTTGAAATTTTGCTGATTTTCCCAAGGTCCTGAAAGGAATCTTTCGATACTACAGCTGAACAAATGAACGCAGGTCATTTTGACTGTGCAGTCGGTGTGGACTGCACTGCACCTGTCAAAGTCTCAAGCCCTGTCAAGAATAAACATGATAGGAAACGTCTTGGAGAGCGCATCGGACGCGCTCTCTGATCGATGTTACTACTCGGAGGAGAAACGAAGACTGAGCGGCTCCGTCACCCCAGTCATACAGACGAATCCACGATGGCATCAAGGAATCCATAAACCATGCAGCACCACAAGTTCCTGATGCGGACGGATCGCGTTCATGCAATCGAGAAGTCTGCACAACAAGGACAGTCGGTACGGTTGATTGCATGAACAAATTTGAAGCCCAGCGCAAAACGAAACATACACAGGGCCAGGGAGCGTTTGACTCCTGGCTTCAGAAGTAGCAGCTGAATTTGATGTCTGCAAAAATCGAACTCTTCTCTCTCTCTCCCTCTCTCTCTCTCTGACTCTCTCCATCTCTCCGTCTTTCTCTCCAAGTGTTGTTTGACCTAAAATAAGAATGGTATTGCGCAAGTTCTGGGGAATTGTATTGGCTGCATTTTGACATACATATCATCTAATGGGATCCATATATGGTCACGCAGTGCAAACCTCCAACTAAAGACCACCTGGTACTAAAGACCGCTTTTGCTGGAACCAAGGGGTGGTCGGTAGTCACAGGTTTTTCTGTACATGATTTCAGAAGGCTGAAGGAAATCCTGCATCTAACGATTCGTCGAAGGCCATAACATGTCAGTAGAGCTCGCCCCTCTTCTCAATGTCATGAACTGATGAGGGGGGGGGAATTTCCCGAAACTAGGGGTGAAATGGATAAGATCCATCGCAAGCAACTTCGGCATATGCTTGGTATATTCTACCCTCGTGTCGTGTCGAATGATGACCTGTATGAGCTTGCTCACACTGAGCCAATATCCGCTATGGCAAAGCGAGCGAGATGGCGTCTGCTTGGACACATTCTACGCCAGCCATCATCGACACCAGGCAATCAAGCAATGATTGCATACGCATCAATGGAGGACGCTGTGAGGCACAGGAGGGGAGCTCCAAGGTCCTGTTTAGTCACCACCCTCCAGCAAGACGTCAAGTTCACCGCCGTCGCATTGAAGACGAGCCGGCACCTCGAAACCCTAAGAAGTTGTGCAGTTGACCGGCAGAAGTGGAGTAACATTTGTTCTGCGGTGGTGTGAACACACATGACCGGCTGTAATTTTGGTGTGGACGCACATGACTAACTGTGATGACCAATGATTTCATTTCATTTATCTTATTTTTTATTTTTCTAAGAAAGAGCTTTGCTGATGTGGTGTATTGGAACTCATGTGAAATCTACACCGTGATTGTTTTCGTCAAATATCATCTTCTCTTTTCTCTCTCTGCCGCGGTGCTTTTTGTCACTCCATTGTCGTGAGTTCCCTTTGGAACGTAGACGAGAATTATTATTAATATTATTGTTATTATTATTATTAGGGGTGAAAGTTGGCACTGAGATCCCGAGTTCGAGTATTCTGATTTTCTCCGATCGAATATTCTTGATATCCTAAAAATCTCAAACGGGATAAGTCTGAAGAAAAAACTGACTGTCACCACCAGGACTCGAACCAGGGACCCTCGCTTGTATAGCTAGCGAAGCTCTAACCACTGAGTATTCGAATATTCGGTATAATTGTTTCACCCCTACCCGAAACACTGTGTATTGAGCAGGGAGTGGTGCTTTCTTGCAGACCCAGCACCATCACCATCACCCACCCAGCACCACCCACCCACCCAGCACCATCACCCACCCAGCACCCACCCAGCACCATCACCCACACAGCACCATCACCACCACCCACACAGCACCATCACCCACCCACCCAGCCAGCACCATCACCCACCCACCCAGCACCACCACCCACCCAGCACCATCACCCACCCAGCACCAGCACCCACCCAGCCAGCACCAGCACTCACCCAGCACCAGCACCCACCCACCCAGCCAGCACCATCACCCACCCAGCCAGCACCACCACCCACCCAGCACCATCACCCACCCACCCATCCAGCACCATCACCCACCCAGCACCACCACCCACCCACCCAGCACCACCACCCACCCAGCACCATCACCCAGCCAGCACCATCACCCAACCACCCAGCCAGCACCATCACCCACCCACCCAGCACCATCACCCAACCAGCACCATCACCCACCCACCCTGCACCACAACCCACCCAGCACCACCACCCACCCAGCACCATCACCACCACCCACCCACCCAGCACCATCACCCACCCAGCACCAGCACCCACCCGGCACCAGCACCATCAACCCCCCAGCACCACCACCCACCCAGCACCATCACCCACCCAGCACCACCACCCACCCAGCACCAGCACCACCACCCACACAGCACCATCACCCACACAGCACCATCACCCACCCAGCACCATCACCCACCCAGCACCAGCACCATCACCCACACAGCACCATCACCCCCATCACCCACCCAGCACCATCACCCACCCAGCACCAGCACCACCACCCACACAGCACCACCACCCACACAGCACCACCACCCACCCAGCACCATCACCACCACCCACCCAGCACCATCACCACCACCCACACAGCACCATCACCCACCCAGCACCATCACCCACCCAGCACCACCACCCACCCAGCACCAGCACCATCACCCACACAGCACCACACAAGTGAACACATTGAGGTGACACGGCCCACACACAAGGCAACACACAATGTGCGAATCACGTAAAATGATCTATGTTGTCTAGACAATAAGAGAAGAAAAGCACCTACTGAAAACCTCTAGCAAAACAGACAACAGAGACACAGAGAGAGAGAGAGAGAGAGGGGGGGGGGGGGGCACGGAGAAAGGTCATGTATATTATTGTTACATGCTCATGAACACGCACGTGCACACACAGACACACGTGCGTGCGCACAGACACACACGCATGCCCGCACTCCTGGCAGCTACTGTACAGAGGAGGGATGGAGGGCACGCAGGCAAATATAAACACCCAAATGTACACATGCGCACAACACGCAACACACATACACACACACAAACAGCGAATGGTAAGAAAGAAATATACGTGGGCAAGCGGATGTGGGTGAGTGTAAGAAAGGGGGGGGGGGAGCCACTGGCACAGTAGTATACAGAAAGGTGGGAGAGACGTGGTCGTTGCCATAACAACACAATATGCACAGACACAAACATGCAGATCAGCAAGGTTGTACATACCCGCAAACACAGGAGTAGCCGACATGGATAGAGAGAGCGAGAGAGACACAACATAAAGTTGATGACACACACGCGAAAGCAATGTACACACGTTTCAGGCCAAAACGTGACAGGAGAACGCAACCGAACAATGGCACGATGCACTCGAATGAATGAGGACTCCAAAGAGAGTAGGGGATAGCTTACACGCCCATGGTGTCGCCGAAGGTACAGGCTCGCGAAAGGCAATGTGTTCTTAAGACACAGTGCTCATACAATTCGAGACGTGCCATTGTACGCAACACGGCACGGACAGCAGACATAACTACACCACCACAGCAATGGCTTCACACAGTGCACAGCGAAGCTAAAACAATACGTGCAGGGGTAGGTCGTACACAGCTACACACACACACACACACAGATGCACCCGTATGTGTGCTTGCATGCGCACACACGCACACATACATGTGTGCATACAATCGCGGAACCTGCCAATCAAGGTCCACAGTGATTGTTGCTGGCGAACAAGTTCAGGCTGTAGAGCAGTCTGGGGAACTACACGAGCTCCTTATCTTCAAGGTACTTGTATTCGAAGATGAAGCCCTCCTTCATTCGCTGCTGCCACTTCTCATAGTCAAAGTAGATGTACGTGCCCTAGACCAACAAAGACATACACACACGCACACACACACGCACACACAGCACCCACACCCACACGCACACACACAAACAAACAAAAATACACGTCTAGAGAAATGACCAATCGGCATTCCCTGCCTCGACATTGTGCTTTCTAGTACATGCACACCACACTCACTGCGTATGTGTGCGACTGCCATGCTATGTGTGCGACTGCCATGCTCTCAATGCTAGTCAAACTGCACAGGTCCGTTGATTGCCTTTTTTTCTAACATGGCTACTGAAACTCTCTACACATATGCCCCCCCCCCCCCCCACCCACCCACCCACCACACACAGACACAGACATACACCCACACCCACACACACACCACACACCAATACACACAGACAGACAGACAGACAGACAGACAGACAGACAGACATACACACACACCACTACACACCAACACACTTGTACTTGCTCACTGCCAAAATTGCAACACACACACACAGACACACCAATGCACACAGACCCCCCCCCCCCCCCCCCCACACACACACACAGACACACACCAACACCCCCTCCCCTCCCCCCCCCCCCCCCCCCCTCCTCCCACCTACATACACACACCAACACCCACCCCACCCCCTCCCACACGCAGATACACACCAACACCTCCCCCCCCCCCCCCCCCCACACACACACAAACATACACCACATACCTGCTCATACTCGTCTGTTATCAACTTTGGCTCTTCGTGTCGCTGGAACCACATCATGTGTTTGATGTGGAAACGCCAGGACTGTTTTTTCAGGGAACGCGCTGCCAGCCACTGCGCTTTCGTACCCTAAAACATGAGAAAGCAAGAAAACATTATTCACATACCCAATACAGTCAGCCAGTGCGCTTTCGTACCCTAGAACGTCAGAAAGCAATAATGACATTATTCACATACCCAATACAGTCAGACCTCGCTTATCCCGTCCTCTTTTCTCCGGATCCCTCGCCATCCGGGAAAAAAATCGTTGGTTACCGATTTACAGCATAAGCCATGCATACACACACTGTATGTGTGTTGGACTAGAGGTGATTTACACGACGGCAGTGCATCCCGCAGGGAAGAGAAGCACGTGATCCCGAGAGCTTTCCCGTGATACGGGAAAGATGAAAATCGATTCACACGGCAGGATGCACGTACAGTACATGTAGTACAAAACAGTTCACGGAATGCCACGGTATGCATTTCCACCCACCAGCCCAGTCCCCTCATGGCACCGGGGCCGTACCGGGATAGCCGACAGGATACGTTCGCGCCAAAATATGAGTACATGTGACTGAATCTCCATGGTAGCATCACGCACGGGATGAATCCTGCCGTCGTGTAAATCGCCTCTTATCCGGTTCCCTCGCCTATGCGGATATTTGTTGCGGAAAGCGGATGTGTGCGCTTAAGCAATGTATGACTATACAGTTATAGAGAGAAGAAAGGCAGGTCAAGTTGCCATGGCAACCGAGCAGGATGACACAGCTGAGAGAACGATGCGCACGCACTATGCAGCTTGCTGAAACGCAGTAACCATAGCAACTCGGTGCTGATGGATGTTTCAGCTATGAATGTTTTCAAAAGGAAATCCTCCTCGACCCACACACAACATTTTCGTTTCGTGAAAAATCCATGATACCGGATGGGTCCCTTACCTCATGATAATAGAAGATAAAGAAGAGTGTTTCTGGAGACAGGCGCTGGAAGAAATCAAACGTATCGCATTGCATGGGCGGGTGTTGATGGTGGTAGCTGGGTGTGTTGCATGGGTTGCGCGGAACAGTCGTTCTGCACAGAAAGACAACAGTGAAGGCAACAGCGAAGACAACAGCGAAGACAACAGTGAAGACAACAGTGAAGACAGCAGCGAAGACAACAGCGAAGACAACAGCGAAGACAACAGCGAAGACAACAGCGAAGACAACAGTGAAGACAACAGTGAAGACAACAGTGAAGACGACAGTAAAGACGACAGCGAAAGCAACAGTGAAGACAACAGCGAATACAACAGTGAAGACAACAGTGAAGACAACAGCGAAGACAACAGCGAAAGCAACAGTGAAGACAACAGTGAAGACAACAGTGAAGACAACAGCGAAGGCAACAGTGAAGATAACAGTGAAGACAACAGCGAATACAACAGCGAATACAACAGCGAAGGCAACAGTGAAGACAACAGCGAAGACAACATTGAAGGCAACAGTGAAGACAGCAGCGAAGACAACAGCGAAGACAGCAGCGAAGACAACAGCGAAGGCAACAGTGAAGGCAACAGTGAAGACAACAGCGAAGACAACAGTGAAAACAACAGCGAACAACACCACACAGGAATGACAGTAGCACTTATACCAGAACCAACTGCAAAGGCACCACAACGAATACAAAGGAAACAACAGTCTCTGGAACGCCAAAGACAACAGCAACAGCAACAGCAACAGCAACAACAACAACAGCAACAACGACGACAACGACAACAACAACAACAACAACAACAACAACAACAACAACAACAACAACAACAACAACAGCACCAACAATGGCAAAAAAATAAGAAAACCTTTGGGCTGCCGCAGAAATGTGCAACACAATAAAGACGATGTGCGTACCTTGTTCTCTCAGAATCGGTAGCCAGTGGCATGTGGTTGTGCGAGGCTTCTAGCATAGCTAAGTGAAACATCCTCTCTTTGGTGAACTGGACGGGGCCCAAAGGAGCCACACCGAGCAGCGGCTGGATGCGTATTTCATTGACCGGTACTCGTGCCTCGGAGAATCCAGACATGGGTAGAGAGGATGGCCTACCGCTGGCCCCACCCAATACACCACTGCCACTCACTGTGCACACGGAGACGTGATAAACACGCGTGCACGCATACACGCACGCAAACACATACACACGCATGTGTGCAGACACACACACACCCACACACAAACAAACACACACATACACGCACACCCACACACATGCATAGGTGACAGGCACAAACACACAAGAAACATGAAGATATGTGCGATACGGAGCTACAGTCCATTCATAAAAAGACGGGCCCTGGCTCTGGCGAGCTCCCGTACTTGGCAATTTTACGTGATACTATCGTATACAGTGCAGTGCTGCGAAATTTGAAATCAGAAAAAGGGTCCAAAAAGGGTACCTGAACTGGGGTTCGCACCACACAATGCACTGTTGCAGGCAGGGTCAAACGCCTGGATTTTGATGGTTTTTCCCAATTCAGTGCTTTTCGGGCGAAACCTGGCCGAAATCGTATTCTTGATGGGGCTTGCTTTTTGGAAAAATATACTTCGTTCAACCAATTTACGGCCAAAAGTTAGAAGTCCATCTTTTTATGAATGGACTGTAGGTTGCAGTTGTCTTGTGACCGTTTTCAGTATGGCAAGGTAGATTGTTCAGCTCAAGTCAATAATGAACAAGAGGCCGTTCAGAAGTAGTACATAATCATATGCATGATTATACCTCCTCACAGAACAACACGTTTGAAGAGAGCCATGAACACACACGCATGCACACACACACACACACACACGCACGCACGCATACACACCACACACACACCCACACCCACACACACTGGTAACATACTGGCGTCGCTGAGCTGATGCGAGAGGTCGCGCTGCTGTTGCTGCTGAGACAAGGCCGCCAGGGAGCTGGCCAGGATGTCGTTGTGACTGCTGGCACCGGAGCTCGCAGGACCGGTGGACGCCACTCCTACGCCCACGCCAAGACTACTAGCACCCGTACCACCCCCACCACCCTGCTGCTGCTGCTGCTGCTGCTGTGGTGGTGGCGGTGGTGGGCCATCTAGACTGCTTGGTCCACTGCCAGCTAGCATACCAGCGAATGGTGGAGGCGATTGCTACAGGTTAACACAGGACAACAACAACAACAACAATAACAACAACAACAACAACAACAACAACAACAACAACAACAACAACAACAACAACAACAACAACAACAACAACAACAACAACAACAACAACAACAACAACAACAACAACAACAACAACAACAACAACAACAACAACAACAACAACAACAACAACAACAACAACAACAACAACAACAACAACAACAACAACAACAACAACAACAACAACAACAACAGCAAAACATGGCAGTTGATAGTACAACACTGCTCAGTGAAATCTGATCAGATCCGATCTGGTCCAGGGCACTGTGCAACTCCAGATACGTGAACACTGTGCAACTCCAGATCTGTGAGCATAGGGCTATGCACTGGTGCAGGGCACTGTTCCCAGATACGTGAGCACTGGGCCTCAGATCTGTGAGCATAGGGCTGTGCACTGGTGCAGGGCACTGCACATCCCCAGGCATGTGAACACTGCACATCCCCAGGCATGTGAACACTGCACATCCCCAGGTATGTGAACACTGCACATCCCCAGGTATGTGAACACTGCACATCCCCAGGTATGTGAACACTGCACATCCCCAGGTATGTGAACACTGCACATCCCCAGGTATGTGAACACTGCACATCCCCAGGTATGTGAACACTGCACATCCCCAGGTATGTGAACACTGCACATCCCCAGGTATGTGAACACTGCACATCCCCAGGTATGTGACCACTGTGCAACCCCAGATAAGTGAACACTGGGCCTCAGATCTGTGAGCATAGGGCTGTGCACTGGTGCAGAGCACAGCACATCCCCAGGCATGTGACCACTGCACATCCCCAGGCATGTGAACACTGCACATCCCCAGGCATGTGAACACTGCACAGCCCCAGGTATGTGAACACTGCACATCCCCAGGCATGTGAACACTGCACAGCCCCAGGTATGTGAACACTGCACATCCCCAGATACGTGAACACTGCACATCCCCAGATACGTGAACACTGCACATCCCCAGATACGTGAACACTGCACATCCCCAGGTATGTGAACACTGTGCAACCCCAAATCTGTGACCACTGTGCAACCCCAGGTATGTGAGCACAGGGCTGTGCACTAGTGCAGAGCAATGCACAGCCCCAGGCATGCGAACACTGGGCCTCGCTACGATGCAGAACTTCGCGACATACTCTAGTTGACTCTTCTCGCTTCCACGGCGGACACAAAATAACGGACAACGACCAGAACCGCTCAACACCGATTCCTAGAAGTCGAAACGAAGAATGTCGGCTGCGGAGTATTGACAAGCGCTGCCTGCCTGATTGCGCAGGGCACACAGCGCAGTTTACAGTGCATGTTTAACATTGGTATCGCATACACAGTCATCGTCAGGATTGGCGGGGAACTGGTGTCGTGGCCCTATGGTATTTTGGGAAATTAGCGCCGGTCTGTTATTAACCCTTTGAGGACGAAGGACGAGTATGAGCGTTTTTTAAGGTATAACTGGATTCCTAAAGACAAGTATGGTAGTTTGGCCTATTTAGCTCGTAGCTGTACTGATGAGGCCTTTATGGCCGAAACAGCTTGCTGTCTACAGCATTGGGTATCACGCTCCTCGGCTTTGGCCTTGTTGAGCACTCTCAGTAGGCTGCTCTAGTGCTGCTGCATCGCGCAATGCCCGCTACTTTTTGTAGTTTGAGCACTCTGGAGCTAGAGCGACGAGCTACCTTAATGTCTGTGGTGCCTCCTTTGCACCATGGCTGGTAGCTCGGCCTATTTAGCTCGTAGCTGTACTGATGAGGCCTTTATGGCCGAAACAGCTTGCTGTCTACAGCATTGGGTATCACGCTCCTCGGCTTTGGCCTTGTTGAGCACTCTCAGTAGGCTGCTCTAGTGCTGCTGCATCGCGCAATGCCCGCTACTTTTTGTAGTTTGAGCACTCTGGCGCTAGAGCGACGAGCTACCTTAATGTCTGTGGTGCCTCCTTTGCACCATGGCTGGTAGCTCGGCCTATTTAGCTTGTAGCTGTACTGATGAGGCCTTTATGGCCGAAACAGCTTGCTGTCTACAGCATTGGGTAAAGACAAGTATATGCGCTTTCAAATTTTCAGTTCGTGCGGCACATATAGATCACTGTACAAATTGTCCTAACTCCATCGTCCTTTCTCCGATTGCCAAAGTTGAGGGCTCGTTGGAAAGCTGATAGAACAAGCTTTCCAAAGGTGTGCCGTTTGATATGGCGCAGTGAAGAATCACTGAGCGCCGAAGAACGAAACACGATGCACTCGAATTTGACTTCAAATTCTGTGCCTGGCGAGCGCGGCAGTCCACAAACGGGGACTTTCCCTGTGGCTCATGGCTGCACGGCGCATGCATAGTGGGGACCAAATGAAACGCTTGAGCTTCGGACATCTGCAGGACTTTGAATCACCGTTCTATGTTGAGTAAAACTTCAGAACCGATGAAATTTGTGGATGTGAGTACAGTAGCTTACTCATGCGCAATAGGGCAGCTCTCAAAGACATGAAGGCGATTCTGTTGCTCCTGTTGGGTATCAAGTCGCAATAATTGGAACGAGGAGGCCTGTAGCTTTCCAAAGAGACCAAGATGAAGAAATTCCAAAGCTGGTGAGAGACATTAGATAAATTTCAAATGCGTACTGGGACGTACTGCGACCATAACGCGCCTCTACGCGTACATTGTAGGAATCCAGGCCATTCGTGGTAGTCCTCAAAGGGTTAATTAACGCCTGTCTGAAACAAGCGCAACATCACTTCAGAGCTTTTGGGTTGATTTTTTTCAAATTTGGCGAAATTGTAGGCCTCGCAAACTACTAAGCGCCTCGGCCAGTATTGCCGAAAATACAGTATATCGTGCGGCACAAGGTGGAATGAACTCTGCCATAATTGACAAACGCACACCATCATTCACTGACACATCTACTTGGTCCGCGTCAGCGATATTGTCGCTTATCTTTCAGCTTTGTTTATCTGTCGCCAATGCTTATTTGGCAGCCCATTTCATCCCAATTTTGGTTAGCAAGTTAGTTTTCTAGTACCTGAAAGGTCTAGCTAGAGTTCGAGTGGATTTCGAGAGCGACGCGTGGGTGATTCTGATTGATACAGCGCCGCATCAAAATAGATTATCTTGTTACGCTGTGCAGGCAAGAGCAGCGCAAGCCACAAGAAAGTAATCGGCTACTCGGAATCAGCTCCATTTTGCTGAACGGCCGAGATCGCTCACCTCAGGGATCGCTCGTCAAGCTGAGATCGCAGCTCCCTTACCTCCAGCTGAACGCTCGGAGTATCCAGCGCGTCGTATAGATTTGCAAGTACTGTACGCGTCGTCATTGTCGTTCAAAATATGATCTTGCAAAGAACGGCGTCTAATTTGAACCACTCAGGCTGTCGTGCTACCCACGGGAAGTCCTATAGAGAAGGCGACCTTCACGATCGACTTCTCTCTAGAAAATAGCCAGGCAGCGGAGAGAAAGAGAAATGAGCTTGCAAAAGCAAGAGAGTCGATCCCGAGCAAAAATATTTGCCACCAGCGCCGAGAGCAGCGACGAAGAGGACCGAAAAAAGTAGGAATCCTTCCTTGGACAATAAATTCCTCACAGCTAGTTGTCATTCTATACCTTACCGTCCATCGTACCTAGTTTTATCACTTCAAGTGCACGCGTTCATGTCCAAAGTCTAAGTTCAAATTGTCGAAAGATAAGCGACAATATTGCTGACGCGGACCAAGTATCACACATTCTCTCAGCAGGTGAATCCGAGTGAGCGTATGCTAACCTGCTGTCGAGAGAGCTGCTGCTGCTGTTGCTGCTGAGAGAGCGACCCAGAGCCGAGCGGTGATGGGGCAGGTGCCGGTTGCTGTTGTTGCTGCTGCTGCTGTTGTTGTTGCTGGAGGTGATGAGAGGACGCTGGAGGCTGTGGAAGAGGTGACATACCCTCCGGCAGACTGCTGGGTCCGCCGGGCGGAGGCATGGGGTGCGGCTGCGGCGGCTGATTCGTCGCCGGTCGGCTGTCCATAAGGTTGAGACCGGACAGAGGTGAAGATAGCGCTACAGGTACACGGGGCACATTCACACACACATACGGGCACATTCACACACACACACACAAATCGCACACGTAACACACAAGTATCACAGACGTAACGTTAGCACAGACGTAACGTTAACACAGACGTATCATACACAAACGTATCACAGACGTGTCCTTTGTGCATACACAGATCAAGCCTATACATACGTATAAAAAGCTTTGAGGATCCTCAACCGCTGATCGGAGTAAGAACATTGATTCTGCAAACAAACAAAATCTAAACCTCTAACGTGATGCCATTTTGCACAATAATGTCTCCGGCTTTCATACTTTTCATAGCCCCTCTTGATTTAGAAAAGAGGTTTGGGTGGACACAGGCATTCCAGTCCCACTGCAAATCTGAACCAATTCCATTTTTGCATTTTCAGCTGTTGCCGTGGTCACTCGGGAGGCAGATAGGGCGCGTCGAAAAAGACACGCGCGAGGCAATCGAGATCAGGAACACACACCCAACGGTTAACATGAGCACCGGATGGGGCCTTCTATTGTACCGTGGCCACGCCTTTGAAGGACGGGTGCAAGATAACAATGACATTAAACTCATGTGACACATTTCTCTTCTCACCTTTGCATGCATGTACAGCTTGAGGTAACCTGACGTGACACTTTCTCACCTTCTCGCCTCAGTATGCACATGCTACATCTTGGCTGTATGGCGGCACCTTGGTCTTCTCACCTGTGCTACAGTGGTGTCGGCTCCCATTTACACTTCTTCCCCTCTTCAGAGCGAGAGGACTTACGCCCTTTTGGCGGAATGCCCTGTATTTTAAACTGCTCCTTTGTAGCTGGCACAGGATCATTGTTCAGTTACCTGATGATGGCCATGTGCCGAAACGTTGTTTAATAATGGAATTGGTTCAGGTTTGCAGTGAGACTGGAATGGGTGTGGTAATCCAAACCTCTTTCGATTATGAAGCTGCAGTAGGCCTCAAGACATATTTCCACTTGACTTCATTTTGAAAAGTGTGCACATAGTTCATTGATAACAGTACAGGTGTGTAGAGAGAGAGAGAGAGAGAGAGAGAGAGAGAGAGAGAGAGAGAGAGAGAGAGAGAGAGAGAGAGAGAGAGAGAGAGAGAGAGAGAGAGAGAGAGAGAGAGAGAGAGAGAGAGAGAGAGAGAGAGAGAGAGAGAGAGAGAGAGAGAGAGAGAGAGAGAGAGAGAGAGAGAGAGAGAGAGAGAGAGAGAGAGAGAGAGAGAGCGAGAGAGCGAGAGAGCGAGAGAGCGAGAGAGCGAGAGAGCGAGAGAGCGAGAGAGCGAGAGAGAGAGAGAGAGAGAGAGAGAGAGAGAGAGAGAGAGAGAGAGAGAGAGAGAGAGAGAGAGAGAGAGGGAGAGAGAGAGACAGATAGATAGATAGAGAGAGAGATAGAGAGAGAGCGCGAGGGAGAGAGAGTGAGAGAGAGAGGGAGGGAGGGGGACAAACACACATGGATACATAGCGAGCAGACTATTTTCAGCTTACCTGCATGAGGATCGTTCATTTGTTGCTGCTGCGGTGTATTGGTGAGGCCTGCGGGTGGACCGCTAGCCATGAATGCGGACTGTAGAGAGCTTTGGATTTGAGCAGGATAGGACGCCGAGGCAGCTGCACCGCTGCCACTCACAGAGCCGCCCACGGGCGTAGCAGGCCATGCGGACGATGCAGACGACTGCACTGAACTACTGGTGGGCGGTGTGACGGGTGTAGCACTACCTACTCAATACAAGAGCAAACAACAACGGAAAAAACGTCAGCGACACCAGCACCAGCAGCACCACCAGCACCAACACCACCACCACCACCACCAGCACCATCACCAACAGTAACATGGACGATGGTGATCACACATAAGTGAAGCAACACAAATATCAGCAGCAGCAGCAGCAGCAGCAGCTGCATCGGAAGCAAGACAAGACCCAACAACAAGGACAGAGAGAGAGAGAGAGAGAGAGAGAGAGAGCGAGAGAGAGAGAGAGAGAGAGAGAGAGAGAGAGAGAGAGAGAGAGAGAGAGAGAGAGAGGAGAGAGGAGAGCGCCCTACACCATACCTTGGGTAGCCAGCGGTGCGAGGGGGCCGGGAGCGGACGTCTGGAACGGCTGCTGCTGAAGCGGCTGCCTTTGGACTTGCTGCTGTTGTGTTGGTTGCTGTGCGAGTTGCTGGTGGGACTGTAGCGTGTGCAGTGACGACTGAGATGTTGACTGTTGAACAGTGAGAGCAGTGCTTGGCCCACTAGCACCAAACTGAAACATACTCGACGTAAGATCACCAGGGGCTGGAGCTGTGCCTGTGCCGACAGTGATTGCAGAAGATACAGTAACGCTTCCGACATTACCACTGCTTGGTACACTGGGCAGGCCCTGCGGTGCCATCTCCACAAGGCCTGCAGGCTGAGCAGAGTGAGCATCCACACCACCTATACACGCACGCGAGCACGCACACACACGCACGCACGCACACACACACACATTCATCATCATGACGTCATTGCCGACGGGCTTCGTTTGGAATGGCATCACAAGCAGACGTCTACGATTCAATACTAATCATTATAATGACGTCATCTGCATGCACTCTGCGACGCTTACTGTTAAAGGCACCTTCAAACATCGCCTGCATATCCAAAGCGGCGACATTAGCAGCACCACTACTCGATGTGGATGCTGGCACTGCTGAGCCACCACCCGGGGCGCGCGAGGTAGAGACCACGCCGTGTGCTGCGGCTCCAATCTGACGCTGAAGTGGTGGTGCAGGCGCAGCGGCACTTCCACCTACAGATCCGACCGCCGCCGCTGCCACCACTGTCGGTGTAGAACCGATATTGCCGCTGCTGCCGGGGGCAACGGACGGCGCCGACACTGCTGCCGATACGACTGCCGTGGGCTGCTGCTGCTGCTGCTGCTGTTGTTGCTGGTATACGCTCTGATGGAGAGATGATGGCACATTCTGCGCCATGGACGACGGCACAGGCTGGACTGCAGGTGTCGCCAGCTGCTGCTGCTGCTGTTGTGTGAGCAGAGCGTTGGTTTGATGAATGGCTTGCTGAGCCTCTTGCTGCTGCAGGACAGATGCCGGGAGAAGACCGGGAGCGCCGCCTTGCATGAGCTGGGCTGCCGAGTGCTGTTGCGGCTGCTGCTGAGGCTGCTGAACAATTGCACCACCGGCTGCCGAGGAACTGTCTAAACTGATTGGTGCCTGCAGGCCAGGGCCAGCTGCAGACACACTCACACTACTCGCACTGGGAATCACCTGCTGCTGCTGCGCTAGCTTCCCGTCAGCACTTAGGACTCTTTGCTGCTGCTGCTGTTGTTGACGAAGGGCTTGTTGTTGTGTTGGCGGTGTTGGCGTTGGAACAGGTGGTTGCTGTTGCGATTGTTGTTGCTGCTGCTGTGTTGCCAAAGCAGCATGTACACTAGTGGCTGATGCAGCGAACGACTGCAGACCACCACCCACATGCGGCAGCTGTTGTTGTTGTGGCAGTTGCTGTGGCTGCTGATGTAGCAGTTGCGCCTGCGGCTGAGGGGCTGAGCTAGCAGGCTGTAGCTGATGCTGGCTACTGCTCGACGAAATACCAACTGACGTTGCCGAAGACGAGGCCGATACGTAGGAAGACATTCCAGACGCCATCGCCGATGACGGCGGAGGCGGCTGCTGCTGCTGCAGCTGGTACTGCTGTTGCTGAACTTGGCTGCCCGGCGCAAACATGTTTGCCATGGGCGCAGTCTGACTCATGAAGCCGGCAGCTGCCTGGGCGTACGCCGGGCCTGGCGGCGGCGATATGGGGCGCGGTTGTGTTGCCATGGCAGCGGCGGTCGGCATGGACGAGGTGGTCGTGGAGGCGGCGGCGGTGGACGCACCCATGGCGACCATTGCCGGGCTGGCGGACGCTAGCGTGGCGGACGACGACGACCCTGCGGACGATGGCATCATGGTTGCCATGGTGTTGACGCTAGCAGGCGCGTGTGCTATTGACGCAGTGGGCATGGTGCTGTAATCGGGGTGAAAAGAAATCAGAGGGGAACAGAGGGGATCAGAGGGGAAGGTACACCATGGTAGCAGCATAAGGTGGTGTCGGCGGCCAGTAGCGAAATCAGGCAGTCCGGAGTATGGTGACAGCGACATATGACGGCATAAACACACAGATAGACAGACAGACACACACACACACAGACGGACAGACAGACACATACACATAGCCACACACAAACACACACACACATCCACACAAACACACACACGCACAAGCGAGCAGGGTGACACAGGATCAGCAAAGGGCAACACAGTCGAATCTGGATAAAACGAACGCCATCGTGTAGGAGAATTACGTCTTTATGGCCGAAATTCTTTATACTAGTAGCCGAAAAGCACTCACAGCATAGAAATAACAGGTTAAGACTGGCATGTGGTTCACAATAGCATGGTTGCACTGAGTGGACAAGCGACCCCACAAGACTATGGCTTGGTGCAAACGAAAACAGTTCGCTATAAACTTAGTATAAAGGATCAATTCTGTATGGGTTCAAACTTCAAAGTTCAAACAGGGACACGGACAAGGATTCGTTATATCACGACATTCCCTATACGCGAGTTGGTTATTAGTGGAGTCGACTGCAACTCCGACCTCAACAGACTGGCAATGGAGAACAAACTAAGATACCATCAGCTCATCTTAAAAACAGCAGGATATTACACTTCACCTAGTGACCTACGTAGCCTAGAATAGGTGAGTGTTCACTGATAGCCTGGTGATACATGGCATAACAATTAGCGGTGTGCACAGGTAGTCAGGTACCCGTGCTACCTGTGAGCACTTCGAGTAGACAGGTACAGAAGAGTACTGCAATTTCACAAATTTTCGGTGTACTTTTATTTTCGGTCCTTTCGGTGTGTCTGTTTCATACCTAACATTTCAATACACCAAACAAACACAAACACACGTAATCCAATAGGGAACTGCTTCTCTGTACCGAAACGTTTTGTTCACCTAACCTGGCCTTTGCCCTCATACCGAAAATATTGAGCACCGAAATTTTTTGAAATTAGAGTACCCGAAAACCCAAAGTCGCAGATGACGTCATGTACGGTGCACGTGTACAAATCCATGTAATACTCCGCATGTCTACCCGGTGAGTGCGTTCGATTACACACTTGAATCGATTCAAGTGCATTCAAGTCGTTCGATTTTCATGTCATGAGCCCTTGAATCGATTCGGAATCCATTCACTCTATTCACATGGGGTGATGTGAATAGCGCGAATCGATTCATGAATCGATTCGTGAATCGATTCGCGTGCATAATCGAACGCATTCAGTGTGTTACGGAAGGGGTGCATTGTGGTGTTACCATGGAAACATTACCCAATCGGGTACCCGTGCTACCCGTGGAAAACTACTTGGTCCGCGTCAGCGATATTGTCGCTTATCTTTCGACAATTTGAACTTAGACTTTGGACATGAACGCGTGCACTTGAAGTGATAAAACTTGGTACGATGGACGGTAAGGTATAGAATGACAACTAGCTGCGAGGAATTTATTGTCCAAGGAAGGATTCCTACTTTTTTCGGTCCTCCTCGTCACTGCTCTCAGCGCTGGCGACAAATATTTTTGCTCGGGATCGACTCTCTTGCTTTTGCAAGCTCATCTCTCTTCCTCTCCGATGCCTGGCTATTTTCTAAAGAGAAGTCGATCGTGACGGTCGCCTTCTCTACAGGACTTCGCGTGGGCAGCACGACACCCTGTGTGGTTCAAATCAGACGCCGTTCTTTGCAAGATTTTATTTTGAACGACGACGACGCGTACAGTACGAGTCGTACTTGCAAATCTCCACAACGCGCTGGATACTCCGAGCGTTGAGCTGGAGGTAAGGGAGCTGCGATCCCAGCTTGATGAGCGATCCCTGAGGTGAGCGATCTCGGCCGTTCAGCAAAATGGAGCTGATTCCGAGTAGCCGATTACTTTCTTGTGGCTTGCGCTGCTCTTGCCTGCACAGCGTAACAAGATAATCTATTTTGATGCGGCGCTGTCTCAATCAGAATCACCCACCTGTCGCTCTCGAAATCCACTCGAACTCTAGCTAGACCTTTCAGGTACTAGCAAACTAACTTGCTAACCAAAATTGGGATGAAATGGGCTGCCAAGTAAGCATTGGCGACATATAAACAAAGCTCAAAGATAAGCGACAATATCGCTGACGCGGACCAAGTACCCGAACCCGATACCCACTGTACGGCTCCGTGTAATTCCGAGGTACATTACAATGGCGATTGCTTGATCCATGGAGGGTGGTGGCGTTCCAACGAATGCGGAAAACCGAGTCTCACGCGAACCG
>NC_088645.1:43058808-43073808 GCF_964019385.1 Sycon ciliatum | reverse complement strand
GGTGTAATGGCACCATACACACGTACAGACAGGCAGACACAACGTCCGACAGGCAGACGCAACGTCCGACAGGCAGACGCAACGTCCGACAGGCAGACACAACGTCCGACAGGCAGACACAACGTCCGACAGGCAGACACAACGTCCGACAGGCAGACACAACGTCCGACAGGCAGACACAACGTCCGACAGGCAGACACAACGTCCGACAGGCAGACACAACATCCGACAGGCAGACACAACGTCCGACAGGCAGATGGCGACACATTTGAACAGGCATATCCGGAGCAAAGCAAACACACATACAGATACATAAGCACAACACATTGTTACACACATTGCCACGGATATACATCTCTCAGGTCAATGCTCACAATAGTGCTTGGATTCGTGCTCATTGCGTCTTGTACAACACATTACAACACACTGAGCTGCTGCATGTTTTCTTCATCCAGCACTCGCTACCGTGGGTCTGGTCCCGACTGTGCCAGATAACGGATGCCCAACTGAAATCAATGGTTGATATAGCACAGGGAGTTTGGACAATTCAGGAAAAACGAAGAAGAACGAGAAAAACTGTGCCACATGTGTTCCCAAGCCAGTAATGACTTAATGGCTATCACCACAGGAACCTGTGGCGGCTGGAGGCAGCAACAGCAGCAGTGACAACAGCAGCAGTAGCAACAGCAGCAGTAGCAGCAGCAGCAGTAGCAGCAGCGGCAGCAGCAGTAGCAGCAGCGGCAGCAGCAGCAGCTGCAGCGGCAGCAGCTGCAGCAGCAGCAGTAACACCACCGCCGCCACCACCACCATCGCCAATGGCGACAGCTGCAGTGACACCACGACCGACAGCAGCAGCGGCGGCACACAGCAATAGAGGTGGCAGCTGTTTAGCTCACCTCAAGTTTCTGTATATGAAACTGATGTTGCTCAACTCCTTTCGTCAACTCATCGATACGATCCAACCGCTGTAAGATAACCAAACCATAGAGTGGTCAATACGGAGATTACAATATAAATGATAGGCAAATGATCAGATATGAGTACAGGCAGCTGGACAGAGCAGGGCAAGTGTGGAAGTGTGTCGCACGTGTCGATGTAAGACCAGTAATTAAAAACCAGTGATAGCTGAAACACTAATTCATTCTAGATCTTCTAGAACAAGCCAAGTCAAGTCGAATGCACCCCCGCAATGAACGCATCCAGTCCAGAAGACACGTCACCTTACGTCCCTTCTCTTCAGGATCATACAGGGAATGACTGAAATGAGCAAAAAATGACTACAACTAATAGCGGAAGGAAAGAAACACATGGATACGAGTTAAGAGTAACTGTCCACCACTGTAACTAGATACTATATACAGTCAGAAAGTGCAACAAATAGGCACAAAACGGACAGAGTACCGAGACATTCGACGTCCTGACACCTAGCTAACTCCAAAATCATCTCCGAAGCGCTAACCAACAGCCTTACAACTCGGAAGGTTCTAGGTTAACGAAAGATCAAAGAGGGGAAGGTAAGCGCAGCGAAAACGAGCACAAGCTAAAGTCCCACGGGAACAAAGAATGTCGATTGTTACTGGATGATGATGGTTTGCTTCGGAGATATGTTGGAACGAGTTACAACTAAGGCCAAGGTAAAAATTATCTTTGATTCTCAAGTACGCGTGCACCGATTTTTGGCGGCGCACCGATGATTTTTTTTATTTCTATGCATGCATATGCGCACATGAAAACGGCCAATGCGAAAGGCGTGAATCAGGGAGTAGTAAAATACTGGTATTTTTCTACTCCCTGGCCTGAAAAATAAAATAATTATAATAACTTGTGACGTACATATATGTGTGACCCTATCTTTGGAAATAAAAAATTGTGGGAAATAAAATAAAAAATCGCTCGCTCGCACCGATTTTCACAGGCTCATGACCTGAGAATCAAATTTATTTTTTACCATGGCCTAATAGCGTAAATGTATTGTGATACAACAACCGTGACAAGGAAGATATTTTATCAAGTTTTAGAAGGAGAAATAAACAACGACAACAACAACGTAGTGAACAAATTATGTGGCATTGTTCACACCTCGACGAGGAATAGCACCAAACAATTGCAGAGACAATACATTTTCTTTCTGTACACAAAGCTCATGATCCGCGTCTGTATAACGCTGCTAACATGGTCAAATGTAGTGCACCTCTACCTCATGACAGTACTGAGAAAACACCTTCACAATACAACTCACGACCATTAGCATGCGCTGACAGATGGTGTTTGACAGATAAAGTGCGACTATCGGCTCCTTTCCTTGTTGTCACCTCCAGTGCCCTATCATCTCTCCTCTGTGCAACATCACCAGAACCCGTCTCTGCCTTTTCCCGTGGCCTGCCACGTTTCCTGGCACTGGGCGTTGCAGGAGCGACGTTCACTCCCCTTCAGCTGCATCTCCTCCAGGAGCGCTCTCCGTTGAGCTTCTCACTCCAGTTTCTACGGTATACAAAGACTTGGTTTGTTTACGCTGTCTTCCACATTTTCTAACATCCATTGTTGTTGTCACTTCTCTCATCGTCCTTGTACGTCTTCAGTGCTCTCCGGTGCGCCGTTTCACTTGGTTTTGTGTGACTCTTCCAGACGCTAACAGATCTTTCCTCAGTTTGGGTGGCTTTCAGGTGGTTCTGTCTCCGCCTTTCACAGTGCTCTAGGCTGACCCCAGCCCCACACGCGCGGAGGAGGAGGTGGAGGAGAGGCAAGTAGGCACATCTACATTGAAAGAGGATTATGATCAAAGAGTAGACCGCATTGCACATTTTGGAGGACGGCCACGACAAGGACGAGAATCACGCGCATCAAGCGGAACAAAACTTAACCGCACATGTTGGCCATTCTAGATAGTAGACACCCTTAGCAAAAAAACGTTATGTTGTAACGGTATTATCGTAAGGGGGAAAATACCGTGATTTGGGTTCGACCTTTAGCAAGATGCACGCTATTTTTAGTACGCTGTTGCCACGAGAATAGCTTTGATTTCGCGCGGTACAACCATTTCTGTCACCATATACAAGATACAAGGTGAAATGCGTACGGACTATGCAATATTTGGCTAAAACACGTACCGTTGGTCACAACGATAAATCAGCCCCCATAACGTTTACACGCTGCAGCTTCAACGCTATTTGGGTGATCAAGGTACGAGTACCGTAAAAAAATAGCGTTACCGTTGTTTGCTAAGGGTGTCTAGTGCCGGATGGAAGCTAATTCGGATGATTTGTTCCAAAATACAGTTCATTCGTGTTGCATTGTCCATAAGTACAACGACGATTCCTGATGAGGGTTGTCAAAAACTTGTTCGCATCTTTCTTCAATGTTATTCTCACTATTGAATCTTCTTTTCATTAATTTTTGTTATTGCACTTTGCTTTTATCGATTGACACCGTTTACATAAAGTAGTAGTAGCCGTCTTTAATAGCAAAGAATAGCGGAAGCAGTGGTAGTAGCAATGGTCCCCTGCCGGTAATAGTGAGGTTCTGCCACACGGTAAAACGTGTCAAAGTACGTATGGAAACCTCGCCGCGGTACGGGATCAAGTTTCATACGGATTTTTTCATACCGTTTCCGTGTGAAGCGAGCTTCACACGGACTGGACTCCGTGTGAAAACTGAGCGTACAGAGTACATGTGGCGGGGTGTTCGTGCATGCTACGAGCATGCTACGTACAGCAGAGCCGGTGCAATGTACGAAAAATCCGTGTCAAACTTCACTGCAGTTGACACGGAGTTTGGTACGTAGTTCCGTGTAGCAGAACCTCTCTAAGAACACGCTCATCTGACTGACAACAGTTCATGTGACAACAGCTCAACAATGATAAGCTCACCTCTTTGTCTGCCTTTTTGCTCTTCTTGGCATTACCAAGCTGCTCAGCCTCCGTCTCAAACTGATCAGACTGTGCAATCGGCAAGGAAGAACAAGAACAAGGGGAGAACACAGAAATAGAGAGAGAGAGAGAGAGAGAGAGATCAGATATTGAAGCAGAGTAAACTGGCGAATGACAGAGTTCAGGTGCTATCCAGCCAAGAGAAACACTCAACACCTATAAATGCCCATATGCATACGCACCCACACCCACACCCCACAGGTATACGCACCCACACCCACACCCCACAGGTGTACACATACACACCTGCTGCGTCAGCTGGTCGATACAAGACGTGAGCCATGAGCGAAGCTCATCTCTCTCTTTCTGCGCAGGATCAACTTTCGCAGCTGCTCCCAAACCTGCGGCATACACACATCCATACACATACACTATAATCAAATCACGAGGAGCTGACGTAGAACAAGCATCACTTGGGGATTACCGGCCAGCAGCAGACTGAAAACACGAGTACTACCCTGGAAGGGCATAACGAACGCATGCCCCCCCCCCCCCCCCCACACACACACACATACATACAACCTTACCTTCTTTAGAGTATGCCTTGGTTTTCGTTTCTCGCTCCACGACTTTAAAGCGCTCCATTTGCTACAATGCAGCGGTCGACCGAACAAACCAAAAGAACGCAGCAATCAGACCACAGGTACTACAGCTATGCATCTAGCACCACACACGGCAACGTTGTAAACACTCGTGCTAGTGTACAAATCCACATCGATTTCAAAATTAATTCAGACTGAAGCAACGGATCGACGTGAGCAGAAATAGAGTCAAGCAACACCAACGGAGTTGTCGCCAGAATTTGTCACCAGAATCTTTTCGGGTCAAGTCAGTCGGGTTTGGAGAATGGGGGACTAGCCCAAAACGTCATACCAACTATCGTATAGGCGCGAATAGAAGCCCCGCGGCTCTATTTTTCCAGAAGACATATTGAAGGGGCTGTAGTTGAGAGAGGGCTTTATTCGAGAGGGGGCTTTATTTATTTTCTAATAGAAACATCGATTGTTTCACCCTATCATGCTGATCAGTACAAGCAGTGACTGCACTCGATTTGTTGTACGGTAAGCACCCGTGACTGCACTCGATTGTTGTACGGTAAGCACCCGTGACTGCAGGTTGTGTGCACCCCCCCCCCCCCACAATGTAGTCGTTTCGTCGTTCGTCTTGGTCTCTTCGTCTCCCTAATAAATGTTGTTCGACCTAACCTGTTCCCGTTGTCCGTTGTAATGTCTGGAGAATATGCCGCCGTCCTTTTCATACTCAACAAATAAATAAGTGCACCACGATGCACTTGCATACCGTACACGGCTCATGTACTGCACTGCATTGTACGGACTTTGCACGCTTGATTATAGCACTGCGCTTTTACACGAGACGGGGCTTTATTAGTTTGATTCCCTCCGACAGACGGGCTCTATTTGAGAGGGGGCTTGTATTTGTTCACGCCACTCAGCGCATTGAGTGAGTAGCAACCAGTTACAGTGTGTAGCAACCAGGTACAGTGAGTAGCAACCAGGTACAGTGAGTAGCAACCAGGTACAGTGAGTAGCAACCAGGTACAGTGAGTAGCAACCAGGTACAGTGAGTAGCAACCAGGTACAGTGAGTAGCAACCAGGTACAGTGAGTAGCAACCAGGTACAGTGAGTAGCAACCAGGTACAGTCACTGCAGTGTAGAGCAGCTGTCAGTTGAAAAGACACTTAAACCATCATCCCACTCCTTTTTCTTCTCAATTCTGTCAGCACAGAACTACAATGTACATGTACCTATAAGTGGAAGTGGCACTCGCCTGAACGGTGCATTGCACTCTTCCGGGTACCCTGGCTCGTGGCCCTGGCTGTAGGGCCATGACATCATGATGACATCATGGGTATCAAGTTTGCATCTCCAGTCATAGGCTCATAGCCGTGAGGCAGGCACTCACCGTTTCGATGATCTTGCGATTGTCCTGCAGTGTTCGCTTGTCCTTGATGTCGCTCGACGCTATCCATGTCTTGATCTGGTCCCGTAACCGCTGCACGGCAATATCAGAAACCATTACGTCATCACAGCAGACAACTACATACAGTTTGTGGTGGCGCGTAGAGCAAGCACAAGCCCTGCTGGAAGCCCATCCCATTCAGAGTCAGCCGTGTTTTCGTCAGGCCATCCCATTTCCCAGCGATCATATCACTTGCTTGCGAGTGCCACTACTATCAGCCAGTACAGGAAGGAGATGAATGAAAAACAGCTGCCAGATTCACATTACGCAGCCATTATCTGTCAGCGTGCTCTAAAAATTCGTCCAAATGTGTTAATTCTGCACACGGGTCTCACGCACTACTACAAGTAAGTTAGTAACTCATACCCATATATGGGCAGCGCTCAGCGGAAACGAGCCGCTAAGCTTTGTAGAAAGATGGTGAAAATGTCGAAAATGACATCCTTGAATTTCAATCTCGAGGTCATCTGTTCACTAGGGAAAAAAACCCGCGAAGGACATCAATGTTTTGACACTTTCAACATCTTGACGAAAGCTCTGGTTCGCTTTTGGTGAACGCGGGTCATAATATATTATGAACCGAACACTGAATCAAAATGCCATCAAAGTTTCACTGAGAGTCAACATAGAGCAATAAAAGCAGTAGCAGCAGCAGCAACAACAACACCCAGTACCAGCAACAACAACAACACCACCCAGCAGGAGCAACAACAACGCCCAGTACCAGCAACAACAACAACACCCAGTACCAGCAACAACAACAACACCACCCAGCAGGAGCAACAACAACGCCCAGTAGCAGCAGCAACAACAACGCCCAGTACCAGCAGCAGCAACAAAGCCCAGTACCAGCAGCAACAACAACGCCCAGTACCAGCAGCAGCAACAAAGCCCAGTACCAGCAGCAACAACAATGCTCAGTATCAGCAGCAACAACAACACCCAGTAGCAGCAGCAACAACAACTCCCAGTAGCAGCTAGAGAAGAAGCAGCAACACCGAGCAGCAGCAACAGCACCAGGAGCAGCACGAGGAGCAGCGGAAGCGAACTGGCACCTGAAGCTTTTTAATCTCTTTCTTGAGGTCGGCTTCATACTTCTCCTTTTGATTGGCATGTGTGGCACTATGGACCTGAGATAGATAAACAGATAGATAGATAGATAGATACAAAGGAGTAATTTTGGCAATGGCCCGGAAAGTGCTCAATGCACAAAGTGTAGAGCGTTTCAAACGAAGAAAGAGAAAGAGGCCCAACTTGGATTTGTCGAAACTTAAAGTGTCATGCTACTGCAATCATCAGACGACTCATACTAAAACCTGAGACTACCCATTATGAAGAGAGAGAGAGAGAGACACGGAGAGAGAGAGAGAGAGAGAGAGAGAGAGAGAGAGAGAGAGAGAGAGAGAGAGAGAGAGAGAGAGAGAGAGAGAGAGAGAGAGAGAGAGAGAGAGAGAGAGAGAGAGAGAGAGAGAGAGAGAGAGAGAGAGAGAGAGAGAGAGAGAGGAAGAGAGAGAGCATACACACACTCATTGACAACATAGACGTCCGTGGTGAAGTTTTGCATACAACCCTGGTAAGGGCGTACCTCTACCACACAGTCAGTACCACTGGAGCACGCTAAACATGCTCATAGTTAGCAGGTGGTGGAGATGAGCGAGCCGTAAGAAAGGGCACAGAATGCGCACTGCATACACATATCACATGTTATGCCGATAATCCGCACTCATTTCTAAGTTCGAACGCCACTTGACACCATACAACGGCAGGGGCAGCCTTGAGATTCCGTAATGTCACGTATCAAAGCCAGGCGTATTCCCGTAGAAACCGAAGCTGGGGCTAGGATTCTACTCTGATTAGGCTTCTATTCAAACCCGGTGTTTCTAAGTGTATCAACACTAATACCAGGCTTCTGTGCCAACAGTGCATCAAGTAAATCAGGCTTGTATTCAAAAACGGGTTTCTATACGAGATGGGCAATACACTGGGGTAGTTGAACGGCTGTCGTTCTCCATAACATACCGATCGTTGTCTGATGATTGGTTCAGCCATGAAACTCTGAGTCACAACGGAATTTGCCCAAGGTTTTCATTGTGTGCCTTTGTGATTACTAGTACACGCAATGTATATGTATGACCTGACTAGCCAACGCTAAACCAATTCACCTACCTTTTGCCAAATATCATCAAACTGTTCGACCCCTTCGGACACCTTCTTTAGACAGCGATCAATTTCACCTGAACATAACATGCGTGAGCGCGTATGCACACATCACATGCATGCACAATCACAACCACCCACACACCCACCCACATAAAATACCAACATACATGCGCATGCACGCACAAACACATGCACACGCGATATCCGCAATATTCGGGGAAAAAACATCCGTGGCATTGTTGAAAACTGTCCGTGACGCCTTGAAAAGCACCCGCGATACTCGAGTCTTTCTTCGATGTTGTTTAGCTCTTCAAGCTCGTCACTGGTTTACTTGTGAGATCGACGCCGGAATGGGGAAGTTTCTGGGCAAACCAGCAGCTGAAAAGTAAAAAAAATAAGGCTCGACACACCTCTACTAATGGGTCGTCCATAATTATCGAATTTTTTTCACAAAACGAAATAATTTCGTAATGGGGTGGGAGGGGGTTGACCAATTTCGTTTCAGAAAACATTGACGCATGTACATGGCCATTGGAGCAATGACACACTTGCAACTTGTGTTGTACATGTACATGCATGCATGTCAACATTTTTTTACGTTCTGAGGGGGAGGGAGGGGTTGGGTCTAAACTAAAATAATTCGTTTGGTGAAAAATGTTCGATATTTACGGACGGCCCCTAAGGAACGAGCACAGCAGTTCCATCAAGCATTGTTCGGGGATGGAGGAAAGTTGTTTTGCAAGCTCCTGTCAGGTAGTCGACCACAGTCGCAAATCAAGTTTATGTACATGCACAGCCAATCACTTGTCCCCAGTGAAGCACACCTTCTGCTTTGCCATGCAGGATTTACTCTGTACAACTCGTACTACATGTGCACGTACGCTACAAAAATTGGTTCCAGTTTACGCAATTTTACTACGATACACGCTTTCGGACAATAGAGAGGTTTCGCACTACTAAGTAAACTTGAGAATCGTAAACATACACTAGCAGTAAGTGGGCGGGAAAAACGCGTGAATTTGCGAGTTTCCACTCCACTTACGGAAAGTTGTCCACGTACAGTACGTAGGTAGGGCTCTCAAAAAGGGACGTGCTCCGTAAGTGTATTGGGGTACAACTTTACGTCTCTCTCCCCAGATCGACCCGGTCGTACGCTGTCGTGTCCCGAGTTGCCGCAAGGGCAGCTACGTGATTCGAAAGCTCCGTACGGCGGAACACAGATCCGCACGCAGTGTACGTAAGACTTTCCATAGATCGACTACGCTTTCTACTAACGTAATTAGTAATTACGTTACGCGGAACATCCCTATAATCAGCAGCATTCCCCGCAATTTGTGGTATTTTACCTTGCAACTTATTCCGCAACATTTCCGGATGCATAGGATATACAGTAAAACCTGTCAAGGTGACCACTCGGATAAGGCGACCACTCGGATAAGGCGACCCCTGGTCCTAGAAGACCACTGAAACCAGGACCAAGGGATGCTTTTTTCCAGTCAAATGACCCTGGATGGTGAGACCACCTGGTGAGAGAGACCACGTTTTGAAGGTCCCTTGAAGCGGTCGTCTTAGACAGATTTCACTGTATAACCATGCACAGTGCGGCTCAATGAAATCCCGGTCGCGGGAGACAAGTTTGCGCCCTGCACCTGCTCGCCATCCAGTGATCGCAGGTCTAGGGCTGCACGGTGCCTGCCGTGGTATTCACTTGCTTGATGGGATTTCATTGAGCAGCACGGCTCCGATTGCCCGAGGTCAGGCGTGAACAGGTAGACAAGCAACTCAATCACAGCACCGTCCGTTTGCCTGCCTCGTTTTACGAGCGTGCGTAGAACTTGTACGCGCGCGTGTGTGTGTGTGTGCGTGTGTTTGCATGTGTGTGTGTTTGTGTGTGTGTGCGCGTGTGTGTGTGTGTGTGTGCGCGTGTGTTTGTGCATGCGTGCGTGTGTATACAGTACTCCACCGCTACATGCAGTTGTCATGAGACGCATTTACAGCCACACAAGTGCACACACCTACTTACTTACTTACACACACACAGGCGCACACACGCGCACAAGCACACACACGCACGCACACAGACACGCACACAGACACACACACGCACACACATAACATATGTACACAAACACAACTTGAACACTATGTTTCATGAACAGTACCTAGAACTAAACAAACTGTACATACACAGGGCAAACACAAGACAGACGTCTCTGGGCGGCCGGGCATTGTGGAGCAGAACGTATCTACACTGGAAGTCAATTTCAGAAAAGGGTATGGAAAGTTGACAAAACAATACCCGAAACCACAAGTAATTATTTCGCCAATTTTCAGTCAGAAAACAATGGCATTCGGGCTGCGTCAGAGGGTAAGCTAAGGCCGGCAACAATATGTTACCGAATGGCTTCTACATAATGATTCCATTTACCCCCTACAAGCCAAACATAGAGATGAGAACCTCGGTGTGGCGCTATAAACGAAACTGTGTAGTGTTTCAAATACAAAACAGCAAAAGCTGGCTGACCTTGTAATTTCCTCTTGTCGCCCATCTTCTATTCGATCACGAACTATTCATGCGAACGACCTTTTCCTAACAACAGCGGCAGCATAACCAAAAAGCGGTGTTATATCTCCAATTTGAGTGATGCTGGGGACCTTGAAAGGCCAAACAGTTAGGAAATTGATCTTGCTCTCAAACTCAGAGTTTAGATTGAGTCAGAAATACATTCTTTGCATTTGCAAGTCGCTTCGCTGCATGCTGCTCATGAGCTCACATAATAATCGATTAATCCTGCATTTTCATGGCAAAATATTTTTTATTCTCAAGTCGATCACATGACGTCATGACATGGACTTGTGTAGCGCATAATGCACCATGCAGAATAAAAGAGAAGGCGCGGTCCGAACGCGCCGGGTTGTAGTTGCGTCCATCCAGAACGAGCAGTGCGAGACTGCGAGACGATGCCTGCGCGGGGCGGCGATGTTTGCAAAAAGTGTTTTTTTTACAAATCGCAAAGAATCGAGGGCAAAATATAAAAATGTAGACGAAAGGTATAAAGCGGGATTCACAGAAGCTTTTTTGTGATGCGACACGCGATGCGACAGGCGCGAAACCGGGAAAACCCCAAATCGCAGCCATGTCGCGGCCCACGCAACTGCCGCAACTGGGCCATCGCAGAAGTTGAGCTTGGCTCAACTTTTGCGATGCGATGCGATGCGACAAGCGATTTGGTGTACGATTTTGACCTTTTCTACAGCAAAGTTGTACAAAGGTGCAAGAGTTGCCTATAAATTTTTAGAAGTTGTGTCAAACCGCGCGAATGTCATGGTGACGTACCCAAATCAGCAAAACTTTGTCGCATCGCTGACTTCTTCTGTGAATGGTATTTCGCGAGTTCGCATCGCACGCATCCATCGCAGATCGCGTCGCATCGCGTGTCGCATCGTTCTTCCACTTAAAGACTGTGCTTCTACTATGGGGCTGTTAAGTGATGACGTCACAGTTCCTTCGATACGCATAACAACGATCCCACTGGGGACAAACAAAAGTAGCGTCGTCTCCACCGACCCAGTTGTCAGTGGCAACATTATAGGAATCGTGTACATTTCTTCGTTTCTTCTTTGCTGTTTTCAGTGAGTGTTTTGTTTTCTCTTTGTCCTTGATCTCGACGATGTTGTCGTGCTCATTACCTTACTGAGACGTCTCTTGTGACTGTAGCCAGTGTCACGGAGGATTTTATTGGCGTGACAAGGTAGATCGCCGAGATCGAGCGTGAAAAACGCTCTGCATTAGTAGCTCCTGTAGATTGTTTTCTGAGTTGGCGTATCCATGGTCAACAAAACCAAGGTGCAAGACAGCATGAGAGATCGTGTAAACGATGTGAACTCCAAAAGGTAAGCTCCTGAACAAGTGGAAAGATATGGGTATTCACAAACTCTCTCTTCATCCATCGATTGCCGCTATGCATTGCATTTTGTCTTCACAGATAATCTGGCCAAATTTATTGTAACTAGAGAGTGCAATCGTGCTTGGGGCCCATCCCAATGTCATCACATGGCTGTGGTGACTAGTATATACATGTATCTGGGAGAATTTTTCCTCGACTGATACGGAGTGCAGGTGGATCGATTATGAGAAATGCGAACATGTGAAGTAAGTAATTAGTTGTGTTGAAGAAATGTGCAATAAAATAAAATTTACTTTACACTCAAACATACACTGTAGATGTACATGTAACATCATGATAATGATTCCATCTTCATTATCCCGCAACTGGTACACCATACGCACCGAATACATGGTGTGTGTGTGTGTGCGCGTGCGCGCGCGCGCAAGCGCGCGCATGTACCGTAAAGTACCGCCAGAGCGCCCCACCATCTCGTCCCTTCGTGGCCGCCTTGTGGAGGTGGATTCCTGTCTGTAGGTCATACGACACGGACCTTGTACGAACATTGCACATTGTGCAGTCAATCCGTACCCAGCTTACCTTCGAGCTCCACATAAAAGCATACCAAGTGTGACCTTAGTACACGAAGGTTCTCACATCGTACAAACTTAGTAGCATTCTGCCATACAATTTTCCTCCCTTGGCTGTAAAATCAAGGTGGGGCGCTCTCGCGAGACGGGGCGCTCTGGCGGTACTTTACGGTACATGCACACACTCTCATGCGTGGCGGAGTCGGCCAGATTAACAGACCATGCATTTACACGAGGTGTCCGTAATGTCATTGGAACGCTGTACTTTATGACTTTATTCCAAAAGAGTATGTCTTGCCCCTGACGAATGGAGTTGTGTCTGTGCTCAGCGGGTATCGGGCTATGACGCAACACTGCAATCAGCGCTGCAATTAAAAGAGCACTGCATGGATTATTTTGACTAACTTCCTTTGCGTTTACTTGGTCGAGCCCGTGGTTTCATTTCTGTGTTCTGTCATGATTGGCCTCTGGAAATAATCAGAGTGGATGTCATTTTGCCATATATGTGTGCCTTGTGCGACAGGTTCAAGGCTAGATGCACTTCACATTCGGCGTGCAATCTCAGCGTCTGGGACCTGATGAAGTCTTGGTTGGATGATTATTCAAGCCTGACACTACTCGACACACCAATGTTCATGTCAATGTAATTTTTTCAGAGCTGCACTATTTACGTGTTGATGCTTACTTCGGTGTTAGCGTGTTTCCCCCGGATTGTTTCTATCATCATGATCGTGTGTTCTTGGGCTGAGCGAGCACATGCACAAGTGTGCAGCTATAACCCTGTGTATCTTTGGTTACACTTAATCTTTGTTCTGCAATGCATGTACCTTGTAACATTATGTGCTTGCACTGCTTTGTCTGGCCTGCGTATTTTAGGACTATTCAGTGCATTAGACCCAGGTTTGTTTGGTTGCCGGATGATCTCTTGTTGCGTCGCTCTGTATTTGTATTCATCAATTTTTGGGCTTGAGAATTGAGCTGTTGTGTGGTTCCCAATATGAAAACATCATGCTGGTGCTCTGTGTTTCGATTATCGACTGTCGGAGCAGTCATGCATTTATTAGCAGAACGGTCAATACTGTAGTCTTTTTTGTGTTTTCGCCGGGGGTATTAACGGTAACGTTGCACACAGAACGGCAGTGTTGCATCACTGGACGACCCTGCCTCTGCATCTGACTTAATTTCCCCAGGATCTGGTGCAGTTACACCAGACAGCCACTTCCTGTAAACACGCAAACAGCAAAAGAAGAGATCCCGCAAATCAGGAAAAGCCATTATGGAAAATATAGAGTAGATCATACAACATTCAATAATCTGGAGTAATTACAGTGAGACAAACACTTCAAACAGTGCTCTCTCTCTCTCTCTCTCTCTCTCTCTCTCTCTCTCTCTCTCTCTGTCTCCATCCTTCCAAAAATACCCTATGACAATTCCCTAGAATTATTTTATTTTATATTCTTAGGACATCATTCTGAACATAATAAATTCTTCCATGGGTCTTCAATCACCACGGAGGGCGAAAATATATCTAAGTCATGCAGTTTACGGGAGGTGCGAGCTGTCATGGATATAGAGGCTGATATTGTGCCAGCGTGAGGGCAGAGACAGAAAGAAGACACTGATTTCTTGGTAATCATGCAGTTTAGGGTCCCAAATTATTTCGCACTTTCCCAGTGTTCAGTGTACTGTCACACGCGTTTTCAGTGTACTTTCACTATGCTTCTTCTTTTCTGGTGTGAAAGTTTTGTTTCCTTTGTCAAAGTTTTGTTTCCTGTGGATTCTGCCTGGCTCACGCATCATCCCTGACGCCTGGGCCGCATACGCGCAGATCAGGAACATCGACGGTGGCGTATACCAGCACGATGTCGTCGTCCACGACAACTTTGTTGATCCGGACGACCGAACGATCCACACCAACAACGTGGAAAACATCTGGATGCGGGCCAAGCGCCAGCTGAAGCGCAACTTCGGCACCTCGCGAGAGTTGTTCCCGACGTACCTCTGCGAGTTCGTGTGGAGACAGAGAGTTCGCGCGGAAGACAACACGTTCGGCTCCCTGCTCCGCAGTGTTCACCAGCAGTACCCAGTCTGATCTGTCCTCGGTTTTCATGAAAATAAAGTTCATGATGTGAAAGTACACTGAAAACGCGTGTGACAGCACACTGAACACTGGGAAAGTGCGAAATAATTTGGGACCCTAAACTGCATGATTACCGATTTCTTGAACAACTCACCAATTAATAATCGAATCCACAAGGAGCGCTCATACTTTGATCCATCAGGACGCGAAACATCTTCAAAGCACTCTCAAACACGGAGTTTTACTGTGGGTAGCCAATTGCACAGCCATCATGAAGGCACTCGACGACTACAGGAGTTTTGTAGAGGAAAGAACAAGGAGTAAAGAGCGACAACAATCGCTTGAAGAAAAAGCAAAGAAAAACAACTGTCTCTCC
>NC_088645.1:43046308-43053808 GCF_964019385.1 Sycon ciliatum | reverse complement strand
TTTTGCACGTGGTGTACCTTGTGTTTCGCGCGGCTTGATGGATAAATCCGGAAAATGCGAAATTATTTCAAAAAGTCCTACGGAGGACCCAACGTAGGAAAGAGCTTTCCTACGGAAATCCGTAGAGAGATTTACGTATGAAAGTTGCCCTCGCCCCCCGGCACGTACGACATACGGATTTTCATACGTAATTCCGTAGAGCGGAACCTCCCTAATAACGACTGCGGATATAATGACAGAATTTTCATGCCCAGAGCAAAGTCCCGTCTAACTGTAATACATACCGATAGAATGAGACTTCGGGTATAAGGACACTTCGCGAATAAGGATACATTTTGATGCCCTGTCGAGTGTCGTTTTCCGCAAAGTTGACTGTATCAATTATAACACAGGTGGCAAAGGTGGCAAAATATGTGCTCTCCGGATGGCATCAAATAATTATAGTGATGTCACGAACCACGAATTTTATGAACGAATAATCTAGCGAGTACCACTCAAGCGAATGAACGATTATTCTACTGCTCCCCAAAAAGTGTACATGTAGCAAACACACAACCGTGACAAGCGCTGAGACTCGAGTCAGAGTAGAGTCAACCATGCATGATCTACCACACACACATAGTCTAGTCGTTGTCTGCAGCACAGGACAACGTGTATGCATTCCAGTCGAGAGATCTAGAGTCGCGTGCGCGGTATGCAGCGTCGCCGGCCCGTCAATAGACACCCTTAGCAAACAACGGTAACGCTATTTTTTACGGTACTCGTACCTTGATCACCCAAATAGCGTTGAAGCTGCAGCGTAAAAACGTTATGGGGGCTGATTTATCGTTGTGACAAACGGTATGTTTTTTTGGCCAAATATTGCATATTCCGTACGCATTTCACCTTGTATCGCGTATATGGTGACATAAATGGTTGTACCGCGCGAAATAAAAGCTATTCTCGTGGCAACAGCGTACTGAAAATAGCATGCATCTTGCTAAAGGTCGAACCCAAATCACGGTATTTTCCCCCTTACGGTAATACCGTTACAACATAACGGTTTTTGCTAAGGGTGTCTAATATTCGAATTTTCGAACCTTAAACCTAGACTTTATCCAATTGAATATTCATTGAGGTCCAAGAGATCGAGGAAATTCGAATAATCGATTATTCGTTACATCAGTAACATCACTAATTTTAAGATGTTATTCAGGGGGGGGGGGGGGGTATCACGACACTTACACGACCACACACACACTGCGCGTACGATGCCTAGATAACTGAATCACAATAATATTTGCTTCTCAAGTACTTCCAAGAGTCCATCAACAAGAGCACGCAACTGTAACCTCTTTTCTATGGGCCAGATGCGCGGTGCGCTGCCTTCATTACATCATTCAGCTGCAGTCCGCGCATTTCAGAAAATCAAACACCACACTTTCCCTCTGGTTTGGAGTGAACTTCCGTACGGAACTGGAGTTCACGCTCCAACATGTAGAGATCGCGCAGGTACCAGAACGAATCGAGCAAAAACGGATGGGCTTGTACGAGAATTTGTGGGTTTCAGACTTTCAGTGCATGCTTTCAGAGCACAATGGAGGCAAGTTACGCAATGAAGGCAGCGCACCGCGCACTGACCCATAACCACAGTTGCATACTGTTATTCATGCACTCCTGCATGTAGTCACAAGAGTACATAAGCCCGGGTTAGAGGGTATGTGCTCTTGCTACTACCAAGCAGCAATCCTCAAATGGGTCGCAATTTCCAATTGAATATTCATTAGTTTTAAAAGGTATTAAAATCCCCTTATTCATGGCTCACACATGACGGGTTTACGTGGCTCTAGTAAAAACAAAAACAAAATGGAAACAGTTTGCATGGAACTAGCCGTGCTTGATTTAAATAGATTTGGTGTTGTTTAGGGAGGAAAGATGTACTTAGATGCATGTACGCATTCTCCCTGGCCTGATGACTGTAAAATTAATAGGTAAAATAAAAGATTGATATTGTAGTATCCCTGCCTTGCTTGATTGTAGCGTATCCCCGTGTTAGCGTATCCTCATACGTTAGCGTATCCCCGTGTTAGCGTAACCTCATACGTTAGCGTATCCCCGTGTTAGCATATCCTCGTACGTTAGCGTATCTCCGTGTTAGCGTATCCCCGTGTTAGCGTATCCCCGTGTTAGCGTATCCTCATACGTTAGCGTATCCCGTACGTTAGTGTACGTGGTCAGTTGCCTATAAAAGCGGCTGCGCATTTCTCTTTCCATATATTAATTTATATTTTATAATTACATAATAATCCAGGTGTGTACCTGAGGAAGAATAAACAGTTAATTAGAGTTAAGCACCGTGCCTCCACTCGGCTACCTATTACAATAAGAGACAGAGCGTCGTCATTGGAGTTATTTTAGTGAAGTTTCATCATGTCTGAGTGGCTGCGTTGGAGTGTGCGGACATTACCAACAGTTTATCGTGTACGCTAGGACACATCAACACTTGGAGAGGTAATGGGAGATGGGAAGCAGCCAGCTACGACCTTGCTACAACTGCTATTGGAAAACTGCGTACACTAGGCTGTCTAGAACTCAGTATGGATAGTACTGGCAGGGATAAATACAAAGTATTTAATAGAAAATACCTAGTGCCTGGATGTACTGGCAGCATGTGAGAATCTGTGCTGCTGATCCGGGTACTGACAGAAGCTAACTAAGTGCCTGGTTGCACGAGGTCGGGGGAATCAGTGGTGATCCGGGTGAAGGCAGGTACTTAGCGCCCGAGTGCACCAGGTCGGGGGAATCAGTGGTGATCCGGGTGAAGGCAGGTACCTAGCGCCCGGGTGCACCAGGTCGGGGGAATCAGTGGTGATCCGGGTGAAGGCAGATACTTAGCGCCTGGGTGCACCAGGTCGGGGAGAACTGGGCACTACTGGCACTGGAAGACCTGGTCGAGCACTGGTAGGTACCTGTGGTTTGGACAAGGTAGGTACCTGTGGTTTGGGTTTGGATACGGACAGTTGAGAGCCACTGTTGTGTACCTGGCCCCGCCTGGAGGTAGTCACCTGCCTGGCGTCACCTTGATTGCCCTTGTATTGGCTTGTGTTACCAGCTGCATTAGCAACCACATCGCCACACTCATATAAATCTTCTTCAATTGTTGCCTGGGCTTGGAACTGGGCCACCCCCGTAACATCACCACACTCGTATATATCCTCCTCAATTGTTGACTGGGCATGGTATTGGGCCACTCTCGTATTATCGCCACACTCATATACATTCTCTGCAATCGCACCTTCTCCACATTCATATATATCCTCGGGGATTGTCCCAGCAGCCTTGCAACCGGCCACTGGGTATCCATCTGCACCTATATTTAGTCCACTCGTGATGATGGCATCACTGGAGAGAATACTTCTGTTAGAATCTTTCGTTGGAATAATGTCGTTGCCGTACTCATCTTCTTCCAAAGGTTTGGTTTCATTGCCGTACTCATCTTCTTCCAAAGGTTTGGTGTTGTTGCCATACTCGTCTTCTTCCAAAGGTTTGGCATCGATGCTCGGTGACATTGCGGCTGCTGTTGCTGCTGCCATCGTATTGTTTTCATACTCAAGTACTGACGCTCCACTGATGCCTGCACTCTCGCTGCTTGTGACTGGACACCAGTTGGTAGATGTGGCTGGAAGCATGTCATCCCCGCATTCATACTCGTTATCATCTTCTGCAGCTGCCATGATAGAACTGCAGGTGACTGGTTTACTGCTGCTATCCGGGGCGACGGCTGTACATGTATTGATCTGCACACTGCTACTTCCCCTACAACTCAGGTTGGTGCAGGAGTTAGTTGGAGACATGCTACTATTGCCGTAGACATCTGTGTCGTCACTGAGAGCGGTGCTGGGTGGGTTCCCCACACAGGCAATGCGAGTAACAGAGTTTGTCGGAGACATTCCATTGCCATAAACGTCTGTGTCGGCGTTGATGATGATACTGGATTTCGGAGACATTCCATTGCCATAAACGTCTGTGTCGTCGTTCATGATGATACTGGATTTTGGAGACATTTCATTGCCATAGATATCGGTGCTGTTGTCAGTAATGTTGCTGGTTGGGATCATGACGGCACTGTGCTGTGCTCCAACATTTCCCTGACGTTGAATGTGTGTGCGAGAGCTGGCTGGAGACATTTTATTGTGATGGAGACGAGTGCTGCTGTTGCTGACGCTGCCAAGCTGCAGTCCAACATCTTCAATAGAGCTGAGGAGTGTGCAGGAGTTCGGCGGGGACATTTCATTGCCATAGATGTCAGTGCTGGTTTCAATAATGCTGCTGGTTGGATTGACGGCACTGCAGTGCAGCAGCATTGCAGCACTTTCCCCACTTACGCTGTTAGAATAGTCGGTGGCTGACGTGTCATTGACATAGATGTCTGCATTGCCGTGGATTGAAGCCATCTTAGCTGGACTGCAACGGCCTGGCCTTGCCGCTGATCCCAGATTAGTCCGATTTTGGTAATCGGTTGACAGGTTTAGTTCAACGCCGTGCTGCTTGTGCAATGCCGGCAGCCTGGGATCTTGCGCGTGCCCTTTGTCCGTGCAAACATCGTAGGTACTCGAGTGCTCCAGTGCTTTCTCACCGAGGTTCTGGTACTGACTAGCACTACTGGCCTGGGCCCTCAAACTCAACCCGCTGTCCATGGTATTGTAATAGTCTTCTGTCGCACAATCGGACGACATTGTGTCCCTGCTTGGCTTGGTCAAACGGTTGGATTCTCTGCTGAAGCTCGTAGTGCCTGTGTGCGTTGATGTGTCAGCGCCCAGTGTTTGTTTATCAGCTGCAGAAAAACGGGAAAAAAGCGTCAATTATAGAAAACCTTTCATGCAGCACAAGGAGATGCAGAGAAGGCATTACAGTGCGTTGCGCAGCGATTGAATGCAAACACAATACACAGATTCAAGTAGTACTGTAAACCAGCCATTATTCTAACGAGGCGCATATATAGCGATTTCCCAAAAATTGACTAGTTTATGTGTACCAAAGGTAACGATTCTCACTCATTCTCCACGCTCAATAGGACAGTATGTGTATCGATTTCTGTATAACGATTTCTATTTTAACGACAGATTTCTACTCGTTAACTCGTTAGAGTTTGCACTTCGTTATATATGGCTTTTACAGTAACTTGCATGGAATCATTCTATTAAAATGAAAATAACTTTCAGCTGTGGCAAATCCTCTGTTGCGGGGCCCATGCACACGGCGGACAGGCAAACACAACGAAACGTAAATGTATGCACATGAGAACACACGGACACACGAACACATGGAGACAAAGACTCACAGACATGCAAACACAAGTATGCACAAACACGTGCACACACACCCACATGAACATGCACACACGGACATGCACACACGGACATGCACACACAGACATGCACACACGGACATGCACACATGGACATGCACACACGGACATGCACACACGGACATGCACACACGGACATGCACACACGGACATGCACACACAGACATGCACACACATGGACATGCACACACGGACATGCACACACGGACATGCACACACGGACATGCACATGCAAACACGTACACACATACACAAAACAGTACGAAGCGGGACCAAAAATCCTGAACAACTTACATTTTCCCCGTCTAAGTTCAGCCAAATGCATTATTTTCGGTACGTCCTTGCCACGGAAACGGACTAAGAGCGCGCCTATCGTCACTGCCGCCACACCGACCACAGCACTTACTGCAGCAGCCACAACCGCTGAAGCACTAGAGCCAGCTGATTCTTCTGTTTGTTCGGCAAGCAATAACAGAGAAGGAATGCAGACAAAAGTGCCAAGGAGCGAAATCAGCACACACACACAATAGCAGAAATGCCCCCCCCCCCCCACACACACACTCACGCCTTCCAGCATTTCGAATTTCCAAACCAACTACCAAAAAAAGCACAACCATAAGCGTAACCCCATTCCACACCCTCCACCCCCCCCCCCCCCCACACACACACACATACCCCTTTGGACCTTTGGATGCCCATTGCTCCATGCAATGATAACATCAGGAGTTGCAGCATTTCCTGTGGCGAGTTAGATTGTTGGGCGGACGGAAGTCCCTGCCGCAGCCGCAAATGAACGTTCTAGGCTTTGGCACAGCTAGCCGGGGACAATCGCATTATAAGGCGCCAGTCTCGTCTGTCCTGCGCCAAGTCGCACCAGTCACCTGTCACGCACCGAGCACTCAGATCAGCAGTGGCAATGTCCCTCCAACGTTTCTTGGGATCATGCCTGGGCCTTGTGTTGAGTCCCTCAGCAAACAGAACACGCTTAGGGGAGACGGGAATCCTCCATTCGCCCAAGGTGGCCAAGCCAGCGTAAACAGTGACAGAGCACGACCTCCGCCATTCACGACGGCATACCAAAACGACGGGCTAGTTCGTCAGAAGAAATGCCCTCCTGCCACTGCTGGTGCCGAGACACATCCGGAATCACTCGGATACAATGGTGATGCTGGTCCCGAGACACATCCGGAATCACTCGGATACAATGCTGATACAATGGTGATACAATGGTGATACAATGGTGATACAATGCTGATACAATGGTGATGCAATGGTGATACAATGCTGATACAATGGTGATACAATGCTGATACAATGGTGATGCAATGGTGATGGAATACCTTCAGGCGATGTAGTTGCGAGGCCTTCAACGTCCAGGCCCCTGACGCATAAAACAGGACCATCAAGACGCAGGCTTGGTACACATAGCGCCGTGTCCCAAGAGACAGTGATGTGTTGAGGAAGATGGGGTTCTCTAGGCTGCCTCTCTCCCTTTCTCTCTCTGTGTCTCTGGTCCCTCCGAATCCCAGTCTCTCTGTTGCTCTCTGTCATTGTTGCTCTCTGTCTCTATCTCTATTGCTCTCTGTCTCTCTGTATCTGTCTCTGTCTCTCTATGCCTCTGTCTCTCTCTATCTCTCTGTGCCTCTGTCTCTATCGGTCTCCTCTCCTCTTTGTCTCTCTCCCTCTGTCTCTCTTTCTGTCTGTCTGTCTGTCTGACTCTCTCTCTCTCTCTCTCTCTCTCTCTCTCTCTCTCTCTCTCTCTCTCTCTCTCTCTCTCTCACACACACACACACACACACACACACACACACACACACACACACACACACACACACACACACACACACACACACACACACACACACTCACTCTCTCACTCTCTCCCTCACTCTCTCTCACTCACTCACTCTCTCACTCTCTCACTCACTCACTCACACACACACACACACACTCTCTCTCTCTCTCTCCCTACGTTTGTCCCTCCGTCTCGCTGTCTCTCTGTCTCTGTTTCTCTGTCTTCTCTTTTGAGAGGGCGGGTGTATCGGTGAATATACCCTGCTCAAAATGGCCGCTGGTTGCCTGAAATATCAGTACAATGGGAAAACGTGTATTTTGATAACTCACCTTGACAAGACAAGCCACTGCCTGTAAAA
>NC_088645.1:43033375-43046108 GCF_964019385.1 Sycon ciliatum | reverse complement strand
GTGGAATGATTGATTACTGAAACCAGTTTCATCTACATTTCAAATGGTGAACGGTACTATTCGGCCAATAAAATGTAAAGAACTCTTCCTCTCCTCTCCTCCATGCGCTCTCACAGCCGACTCACTGCTACCCTCAGTAGCCATTACACACACCAACCAAGGAAGGGTTGCAGGTAGATATGAAATTCCTCCTGACAGCTGTTTCGCCTTCATAAGGCTCATCAGAGAAGATGATATCGAATAGGATGATATCAGGTGGAGATGGTCAGATTTATACTACAAAACATGGGCGCAAGATTACAGGCAAAGTGTGAGAATGAGAAGCTACAATTCTCCAGCAACACAGTGCCAGGGGTTCCAAGAAAATGGCAGGTGAGAAATCCAATCACAAGCTGCTAACATTAATTTTCTAACGGCTAGGTGATAGTTTTTTAAAAGAATTTTGGCGAGCCACCAAACAAAGTGAAAGAAAGTAGAGTACTAAGCATGCAGACAGTGCAGCAAAAGTTACAAAGAGTGCACACACGCATGCATGGACTGTGGTTACATGTAGATCTACTTTTCACTTGGGCAGTTCTCCAGCTAACCGCGCAGGCATGCAGAGACGCACCACGTCGACTGTCCCCGCAGAGTCCCCCTCCGGCGTTCTCCCGAGCAACAGATCTCCGCTGGCCGTCACACCTTGCTGCGCACCGTACGTGGCCGGACCGACCGCTACCTCGCGCTGTCCCCATTTTCGCCTCCTTTGCTCGCTGCCGTTGAACGTCGAGACAACCCGGCCGAGCGTGGCGAAAGCAGAAATGAGAGTCCTAGGAGGAATTCGCTCATCTGCCCCCACAGCTGAGTTGTCGACGAAGACCATGTTTCCACGATAATGACACCGCTCCCTTCCTTCCATTATCGACACACTCACTGAAGTACCGCTCCACTGGCACACAGTAGTAATTATAGCAATAAAAACTGCTTTATGGCAGTTTTCTAAAAAAAGTTATTGTGTTCTAGTCCATGGACCTCGTCTAAAAAGTAAGAAATTAACGAAATGTGATAGCCGAAAATTAAAATTTCACACAAAACCTCACAATAATCACACACAGGATGCGAGACGACCTTTTCCCCTCGTGGTCCTCTTTCATATGCAAGCACACACTTGAAGATCTAATAGTACGGCTTTCAGCACTTGTTTATTCCGACACTTGTACTTGTACAAGTACATGTACTGCGCCAACATGCTTGCATATGCATTTCGTTAATTTCTTACTTTTTAGACGAGGTCCATGGACTAGAACACAATAACTTTTTTTTAGAAAACTGCCATAAAGCAGTTTTTATTGCTATAATTTCTTTTGTTTTTTTGGCTAAAGGATATAATTGTGTAACCAAATGGAATGCCCTAATGATGGCCTACATGTAGCGCCTCTGCATGTTATTATTATTATTATTTTACTAGGGTGTTTCCCACAGACCTATGTTCTTCTTACGGGAGCCCCTATGTGTACATGTATCATATCAAATTCAATACCGTATTATACGCATTGATGTGCAAGCCTTTTCTTCCAGAAAATGGAACTAGTCTTGCATACATGTATTCATGTTCTTCTGCAGGGGAATCATATGGGTAGTGGCGGTGATACTTTTTTTATACGCAAGTCATTCTGTGGATGTTGCAGAATTTCATGACTGTCATAAAATTGTCTTGTCTTTCAGAAAATTCAGATGTCCACACCCTTTAGGGTGTGGACATCTGAATTTTCTGGATTACGATTTCACTACAATATGATGTATCACGACAATCCATTACTACAATTATAAACACAGAATCAACAAAAACATCTGCGGCACACACCTGGTTACAATTCTCAAGTAAATGTGATAAAATATTGTAGTGAAATCGTAATCCTGTTGATGTCGATAAAACTTTTGGAAGCAGTTCAGTGACTTCAAAGTGTCCACGATTGTCTAAAACACCACAGCAAAGTAGGAACAATAAACATGCATTAAAATGTAAACAAATACATCGCTGAGTCCGACACCTCGTTCCAACAACTACACTGATCCTGAGGATATAAGGGACAAGGATATATGGTTTTAGGTACTGAGAGATAAACAAGGCACTCCATAATAGTAAAATGTTACACGAGTTCGGGGAGTATGAATGATATCCAGTCAAACCTCTTTAGGACGAACATCAAGGGACCGATGGCATTTGCTCTGTGAGTTTGTGTTAATACAATTATTTCTCCAATAGAGACACGAATAGATTTCTTCTACAGCGAAAGATTCTAAGCCAGACCAAACCATTGACTCGTCTATTATGAAACAAATGAGTCACTGAACCTTTCTTTAGCAACATGACGGCAACTGAAACAACAACAGAGAAAATACGTAACATGTATAGCACATTCTTGCAGGTACTACAAACAGATTGCAGATCGTAATTCTTGCTCTACCGGCACGCAACTTTATTTGGGGCAGTGCAATCTCGGCGCTACTCACAAATCAAACAGTCCAGACTCGAGTAAACAAATCCAATCGTACGAGATTTCCACGAGACCAGACTGCACCCATTGGCTTGTTTCGTATGAAACAAACAAGTCACTGAATGCATGAACCTCTCCATAATGGAGATTTTCCCTGATATGCGAATTTATTTTGCATACTAGTACTCGGCCAATGCGTCTTTGAACCTTTCCCTCCAGTTTGGGAACTGCCAACGATGCTATGCTACTGCAAAATTCAGATTCTACCCTATGATCGGAGCACGGAATGCCGGAAGCAATCATGACCAGTGCCTTACTTGTAACGTACCAATGTACAATGAACATGAGTATTTCGACAACACATCTATTTAAAGCCTCAGCAGCAACATAAGCCTTACCGTCAAGAAGGTGAACTCGCGTTCTTCGCACACTGTTGCAGTGTTGGCAAGGGCAAAGAGAAACGAATGGATCTAAATCCGAATAAAATCAGCGCACGTTTCCGTAAATGAAAGGGTGAGCATAAGCAAACGAATCGAAGGAAGCTGGTCAACTCAGAGATCACCTGTCATTGAGTATTCCGTAAAAGGAGGCCTCGACAGCAGAAAAGCTAAATTTAGAAAAGAGATCCTGTCAGCTTTCCCGTTATTAATTTTATTGTATTCCACCTAAAATCAGCACACTTTTCGTAAATGAAAGAGTCAACACAAGCAAATGAATCAAAGGGAACTGGTCAACTCACCTGTCATTGAGTAATATTCCGTGAAAAGAGGTCTCAGCAGAGCCGAAGCGAAATAAGCCAGGATACGAAATATCCGAAACAGCTCATGCAAGAAGCAGTTCCAAAGAAGGAAGTTCCTCGCGCATGCACATCGGAAAACGGACTGCACTGCATGCATGCAACACAATGTCTGCCGTGCACGTGCACAGCACGCGGCTACCACGCGTTAGTAGATCTAATATTAATACCGAGCACCTTACGTAGCCTAAGTGAAGTACCGAGCACCTTACGTAGAAACTTACGTAGCATAGCGGTGTCGTTTTTTCTGCCATGTGAACACAATAATAGAAAAGCTGACAGGATCGCTTTTCTAAATTATTTCAAATGGTGAACGGTACTATTCGGCCAATAAAATGTAAAGAACTCTTCCTCTCTTTCCTCTCTACTTTCTTTCACTTTGTTTGGTGGCTCGCCAAAATTCTTAAACTATCACCTAGCCGTTAGAAAATTAATGTTAGCAGCTTGTGATTGGATTTCTCACCTGCCATTTTCTTGGAACCCCTGGCACTGTGTTGCTGGAGAGGTTAGCAGCTTGTGATTGGATTACTCACCTGCCATTTTCTTTGAACCCCTGGCACTGTGTTGCTGGAGAATTGTAGCTTCTCATTCTCACACTTTGCCCGTAATCTTGCGCCCATGTTTTGTAGTATAAATCTGACCATCTCCACCTGATATCACCCTATTCAATATCACCTTCTCTGATGAGCCTTATGAAGGCGAAACAGCTGTCAGGAGAAATTTCAGTATCTACCTGCAACGGTTTCTGAGGGCATCCGGGATTTGGTGTGCAGCGCTGTGGAAATGGCTTGCTGTGGAGGTCCCAGCACTGGATGTTGTATCAAAGGTACGACCTCGTAGCACGTGCTAAACCTAAAAAAATTCAAAAATTGACTTGGGTCTGTGGGAGTCCGTGAAAGAACGCCCACTCGTTCCGTTGTGACAGATTCCAGGGCCACGTTGAGGGGCCCTACCCCACCACCCATGGCTGCTTCTGGACTTGTTTTAGGCCTCATTTACACGACAACGATTGAAAAACGTTTTTCAATCGTTTTCGAAACGTTTTTGCTGTTTACACGAAAACGATAATCGTGTACACTGCAACACTTTTTTCGGCGCGCAATGGTCACGTGCAAAAAGTTGGCCTGGCGCAGGCTGGCGGCGGCATGTTTTGAGTACAAGGCTCGTACTAGTAAAACGTTTTTGCCGTTTACACGAGAACGAAATGGAACGAAAACGATTGAAAAACACTTTGAGGCCGTTTTTCGTTTGAAACGTTTTTGAAACGTTTTTCAGCGTTGTCGTGTAAACGCTCTTATCAAAATCTGTGGAAGCGTATTCTTTTGAAAACGTTTTTGACAAAAACGTTTTTCAATCGTTGTCGTGTAAACGAGGCCTTAGGGTGCGTTCTTAAATCCTCTCGGAAAAGTTGGAGACTCTCCGAAAAGTTCGAGAGCTGTTCTTATATCCTCTCCGACTTTTAGGAGGCTCTCCAAAGCTCTCCAAGCTCTCCAAGCTTCAGAGGTGGTTGAAACTTGGAGATTCCCGCGGTTTGGGATCAGCGCATGCGAACTAGGCTAAAACCCACGTGTTGATCATGAGTGTACGCATTTCCCTTTTCGCATACGCACAGCGCATACTATTTTCGTGGCACTCAAGATCGCGGCCCCTTTGGCGCTTCATTTTGCTTGATATCTGCAAAATATCTCCGAATTCTTCGAGACCCGTTCTTGAAGAATCCCAGTTTCTTCGACTTCTCTTTTCTTCTTCTTCTAGAAGCTAGAGAATTTAAGAACGCACCCTTAGGTTTGGGTCCCGCGCACGGACAGAATGGGCACGGAAATGTGAAAAAAATGTAAATGCATTTGTTTGGCTCCTGGGTGGCTCGCACACCGTAGCACTATGCCGGAAATTTGAGTTTTTCCGGCCTGGAAAGCCTGTCAGTGAGGCGCAAGAACTTGTAAATCATGTCCCGAGGGCCAGCATAGTGGCAGGAGTGTGTGGTCAAAATTTCACTCAAATCCACTGAGAAACACCAAAGTTACGGTCAATTGAATGCCATATGAAATTTTTGGGTGATGTGCCCCCTTAAAGGGGAAGTTCACCCTAAAATCAAAATCAGATATGTTATTGGGAAAAATCAGCTGAGTCGATTGGTGTATGTCTCGTCTTCATCCGGTGACTATAACCGGAGATATACGCAACTGAAATATCACTTTGATCCCCGGTTTTTGGCGCCGCCATGGCGTCACGAACCTGTGACGTCAAAGAGATAGAGGAGCTCCTGGAGCTCGGAACTTTTACTTGGAGTTGGACGGAGAAGAAAGTGAAGTCGTGAATGTCCAAGGCGGAAAGTCAAGCAGTATGAGGCTCAGAGCGGAGACGATTCAGGGTAGGTCTACCTCCTTGTCAGGAGATGACAGTGACTCCGAGGAGAGCGAGTTGGACGCCAGCGAAGGAACCGGAGTATACCGAGGATGAGATCATGCAGATGGCGAGTGCGGAGCAAGTTGGTGTAAATGCTGACGAGACTGCAGCGGCTGCTGCCGACACTGACCCTGCTGCTTGCTTAGAGGACTGCTGGCCACCTGCCGATCGCGTTGGCAATACGTCCTGGTGTGAATGTGGCAAATGCGTCGTTCAATTATTGCGGAACGACTGCATTTGCTGCAAAGATGTTCCGGAATCGGCAGCCGCGGATTGGTTACTGAGTCTGGCTGCATTACTTGCACCTCACAGTTCGAGGAAGGCTGCAGCAACCAGCACGCACTGTACATTGTACTGCGTGGCTATTTGGGCAAGATCCATCAGCAGGCCGGATCGAAGCCATCTGAGTTTGGAAACCGGTACGTGCTAATACTAGTTGTGTAATACTGTCGTCGATTTTGCATCGGAGAACTGTATTTTCTCATCAAAATTAAATACTGTTCCATGGTGCAAAAATATAACCAGGATATTGGCTTGTATACTTCTTCAAAAATTTGTTGTTGTATGCTGTTGCACTGAAATGTACGTTGACATGTGAGACTAACAGCAGGAAGATCTACTCCCCTGTTCCCCAAAGCAGCTCGCACCGTTACGCAGCATACCGACAATACATATGGCTGATGTTCGGAAAACTTGGCCCAGGAGTCCAGTGAAACACCTGCGTAATGGACAAACGGCAAAGCAATCATAAGCTGTCACTATTTGTAGTCAGCCAGGTGCTTGCACGTGTGTGTGTGTGTGTGTGTGTGTGTGTGTGTGTGTGTGTGTGTAGCTGTATGGTGTAGACCAGGCTGAATTGTGACGGTCAATTCTTCAGCCTTGCAAGCTGTTGAATGGTGCAATTCCAGCACAAGTTGCTATTGCTTCTGCCGTAGCATTGCCATCATTGCCTCGGGCGATTGGCGTCAAAGGTCAAAGGTGTGTGTGTGTGTGTGTGTGCGCGCGCGCGCGCGCGCGCGCGTGTGTGTTTATAGCAAAAGAATAGTCATAAAAATGTGCTGCCAGTGTTGCAAGCATATGTACGTGTGGATTTGATCTACACAGTGGGTACCATAACATCACCTCTAAATTTCCCGTGTGCTGACGGGGTCTGTGTGCACGCATCAGCAGATATCATGCCATCGTCTGGACTCAATGCGCATGCAACTGGAGACCGAAAAGCTGCGGCATACGGCTCAGCATAGGCTTGAGCTAGGATCATACTCGCAAAATACACGCAGATAACAGTGACAATGCAACACAATAAAGACTTTCTTGGAATTGAAACTTACCAAGCAGAGGACAGAGCTAGTGACCACTGTATGCCTTTTCACGACATGTAAAACTTGAATTGAAATACTTGTAAAACAAAAATATATTGCACGATCTTCTGTCTTCATTCAATACTAGTACCTTGCAATCAACACACTGCAAACAGCTTTGTACCGGTATCTGTAAATAATTTTCTCTACAAGTATACGATGTACTCAACACAGTGGGTGAAACTGCCCCCTCCAACTCGCGATGTACAGACAAAATTTCAACACGCTCTCAAAGCACGAAATCACCAGAACCATTCACTCACCTCTTCTCTCTCCTGCCTCTCCTGATACTGCGACATCCTTCGCTTCGCTGGGGGACGCCTGTCCGGGAAAATCGATGGCACAGCGTCTGCTTTCAGCTTTCGGCGGCACGTTTTGCCCATCTCTCCGTGCAAGTTCCTCTGGAAGGCATCTCCTCAAAATGTGCCGAACAAATTGCACAGCTCTCCTCAAACTTAGGTGGCAAACTCTCGCGGTGAATCGCTGCAACCCATTCCGCCCGGAGAGCTTTATCCCGCGGAATACGATGCACCGTGGTCCCAGGGGGCTTGCCAGACTGGTTAGAGCAGCCGACAGCACAGCAAACCGTCATCGTGGTTGAAACTGTTCAGGTCGCAAGAAAGAAACTCCACAAACGCCACTCTTTCTCGCTCACTGAAAAGCAAGCAGACCGGGAACCTGTATCTCTTTGACGTCACAGGGTGTGGAGGGGGTGTGCGCCGGCCGCATGACGTCATTTTGCATGACGTCATGGTAAATTTCAAATTCAAATATCTCCAGAACGGCGTATCGCACGGCGATGGGACCTTCACCACCGAACTCAGCGCCTCGAAATCTACAAACTGTGAAATTTTGATTTAAAAAAAAAAAATTCGCTGAAAAATCGAATTTGTAAATTCATATTGAGTGCTACGTCAGTTGAAAGAGCATGAATAGCTGCAAATTCTCTGAAAACTGTGTCCCTATCTGACCAGCCGTTCAAGAGTTATGGCCGAAAATGTGCCCTTGCAAGGAAAGATTTTTTTATTGCATGCTGTCATTTGTTGGCAGCACTGTATTTGAATGTGAGCAGAGCGTGCGCAACTTGTCGTATTATGGAAACACGCGAAAGTGTGCAGAATTTTGCCCCAAGTCCAAAAAAGTCCAAAAAATCACGTTAAAAAACCACGTATTGGGCTGCACGGCGGCGGGCAAAGCCCGCCGCCGTGCAGCAGGACTTCTGCCAGCACCCTCGTGACGTTGCAGATATGTGGCTTGATTATTGTAGTTGACGTTGATTTAGGGACTTTGGCAAGTTTGAGTCGTGTCAAGAAGTCAGGTAGGATTCAGTACTAGGCAGTAGTGAAACGTGAGTGGCAGGTCTTTGCCGGTTTCTGAGGGCATCCTGGATTTGGTGTGCAGCAGGGAGCCCTACACATACCAGGGAGCCCTACACATACACATATGATATGTGTAGGGCTCCTGGTGTGCAGCGCTGTGGAAATGGCTTGCTGTGGAGGTCCCAGCACTGGATGTTGTATCAAAGGTACGACCTCGTAGCACGTGCGTAACCTAAAAAAATTCAAAATTGACTTGGGTCTGTGGGAGTCCGTGAAAGAACGCCCACTCGTTCCGTTGTGACAGATTCCAGGGCCACGTTGAGGGGCCCTACCCCACCACCCATGGCTGCTTCTGGACTTGTTTTAGGTTTGGGTCCCGCGCACGGACAGAATGGGCACGGAAATGTGAAAAAATGTAAATGCATTTGTTTGGCTCCTGGGTGGCTCGCACACCGTAGCACTATGCCGGAAATTTGAGTTTTTCCGGCCTGGAAAGCCTGTCAGTGAGGCGCAAGAACTTGTAATCATGTCCTGAGGGCCAGCATAGTGGCAGGAGTGTGTGGTCAAAATTTCACTCAAATCCACTGAGAAACACCAAAGTTACGGTCAATTGAATGCCATATGAAATTTTTGGGTGATGTGCCCCTTAAGGGGGCACATCACCCAAAAATTCGCTGAAAATCGAATTTGTAAATTCATATTGAGTGCTACGTCAGTTGAACTGTATTACGGACTTGACTACTTAGCCAAATAGTCTTTGCTGAAGTATGTTTTTAACCAGTACTTCAAGTAGGACCATGTACTGAGAAGGCGATAAAGTCATACACTACTAAAATGTGGACAATATTCGTAGAAACATTTCATGGAATTTCCCTAGTGTGAATCTTACCGTTTAGTTTTACGATCCTGGCCCTTTTTTTGCTGGGAATGAAGACGGTCTATTTGCTATAAAAATCATACGTGACATATCCTAACATGTGTGCCAATCAGTGTTGCTAGTCCCAATTAAATCACTAGCACTGTCGACGTGCCATCACTCTTACTCCGGATCAGAGCTCTTGCTGCGGCTGCAAAGTTCTACCGAGGTTTTCTAGCCAGCAGCCGTCACAATGTTCAAACTGCGACTAACAAATCAGAGTGAAACAAAATACACTTCATGTCCGCATTTCACACCTCGGTCGAGGTGATGCCTTGGCTATGAAGAGCTATTTGTCTCGCCAGCAACCGTTAACATGGTCACCCTGCGACCAACAATCACGGTAAAACAAGTTTCACTTCTTGGGCGCGGTCACATCTCAGTCGCAGTTGCAGGCGTCCCATTATAAAATCAAACATCCAAGCTCATTCTGTTCATGCACGCCTGCTGTTGAAGAGAAGCTGATTGGAGGGTCCATGGCTGGAGCCATCATCGCTGCAGCGAGATGTCAGTCGACCGGCGAAGATCATCACCTTTACCTTTCGACTCGACCAGGACTGCAGCTGGTAACACCAGTCAAGCAGCAAGCAGCATGATGATGCAGATAATCCACCAGTGAGCATCACGATGGTCGAGGATCGGATAGGGGCTGAGCAAGACACCTTCATAGCCTGACCCTAGACGAAGCAAGTCATTCAGAACAGTGATTCAACTTAAACATTATTAATTTTTTCTTTCAATAACTCTGTCCCATCGCACTTCACTCGTTTTCACCGAAAACGTCAATTGCAAGTTCCGATAGAAAGGCGGACACACCGGAAACGTTGGAGAATACCATTACATTTTGGCGATATTTGGACATTTGCGCCAAGCATTCTCGTCTGTGGAGAGAGGACGGTGGCTTCGAAGAGAGAATGTTGACGACTCAGACATCACGCTACCCTATGGCATACCAGCACTGTATGGAGAGAAAAGAGGTGGTAGCAGTGTGAAGCACTTGCCCTACCAGCTGTAAACCTTTGAAATTGGTTTGACTGGCAAGCATGCTGATCTGTCGTGGATGTCGTTGTATGGAGTAACACAGTAACACTTGGCCGGTTAGTTTGGTGTGGATGATGTTGGACTCTAGACATAGCTACTTTGTGTATGTGCATGCAGTGTTCACTGACTATCTGTATAGGAGAGTGGACTGCCTGTACACTAGAGTGCAACTGGTCCACGAGAGTTTGTCATTGTCCCCGTGGCAAACTCGAATCTCGGAAAATCCCGAAAATGGGAAATAATTCTGAACATGGAAGTGACTGGATCTGACTAACAGTTATATCATTATAATTTTCTCATTACATAAGTTCCAATCACAGTGTTACACTCTAGGTCTGTTTCACTGATTTTCTATAACAAGTGATCACCGATACTCATACATGTATTGTACGTGTTGTTCAGCCTTGACGATGTTGTGTGCGTTTGAGGTGGTTATGCATGGATGCGAGTCTGGTTTGTGCACGTACAAGGGAATTCCCACTAGGAATGTGCCACCTCCCTGTCACGTGTGGCTTGCTGAGGAGTGAAGAGAAGCGTTCGCTGATGTATATATTTTGGACCTGGGCTTGATGCTATAATAATAGGTGTGGTTGAAACTACTTGTAATCCAATGCAATATCCTAATGCAGTCAAACTGCTGGAGTGTTGCACTTTCTCGAAGACGCAATCTTCCTTCCATCGTACAGTCATAATACGGAGGATTAGCAAGACGAAATTCGCGTTCGCGTTCGCAAACATTAGAGAGGTCCAAAACTCTGGTTTAGTTCACACAAAATATCAAATTTAGTTTGTATTTATTTCCCAAAGGCATAGCCTATCGGGGGATCTTTTAACAGTGAACATGATCATTGATTTATATACTAATGGAGCGACTTGTTCAGGCAAATATATGCTGTTTATAATAATGAGCGAGAAATTGTGTCCAAAATTCTGAATTAAATTAAATCACTTGAAATGTCACACTAATGTAGCGCTTTTGCCACCTTTGCGCGCTATTCCACCTGCTTATTCGTTCTTTACTCACTTTGCGCGCCCTGTTTCAGCTACCTGCCTGGGTATAAATTTGAACCCAGATAATGTACAATCAGTTGTCTGAGGATTGCCTTAGCTTTGCTATGTGCATGAAACGCGGCGTTACAGCAATAACCTAGCCAGCTGTTTCTGCTGTTTCTGTTCTCTTCTGCCTTAGTGGTAATGCTCCATCCTTGTGGTGTTGAGCACTCTAGGCAATCTGGAACTCTCGCTATTGTAACTTTTTCATTATGTAACAAATTCAGTAAATTATTCATTCCTCGGGTCTGTCGAGGTGCAACTAAAGCTTCTTTTGACGCGGGGGTTGGTCGTTTGGAGCTGTCCTACCGAGGTCCCATGACAAAATATTGGCGTCATGGAAGGTTGGCAAGGCCGGTTGTTGTGAGCCCAATTCGTAGGACCAGAGATTAGTTATTGTAGCTGTGAACAAAATCAGCGACTGCTCTTACCCATAATGCTCACATAGTGACCAATCTGCGATAGGAATAGGTTCAATTCAGAACAATTCAATTCCACAGCAGAATGACTTCACGTCGGTTTACTTTCTATCAAACCTGTACGGTAATCTAACCAAGTCAAACATGTACACATCAGCCAACATTCCTTTTCACTCCTCGGCAAGCCACAGGGAGGTGGCACTTTCCGAGTTGCAATTATTTCCAGAGGACTTGTACACAAAACATACCGGTATTCACACCCATGTATGACCACCTCGAGCGCACACAGATTTCTCGTCAAGTCTGAACACCAGGTTTGGGTATAATCAGTGATCACTTGTTACAAAAACATCAGTGAAACAGAACTAGGGTGCAGCACGGTGAGTACCGAAATCTGAACGTGTGCAAGGAGAAAATTATAATAAAACGTCATTAAAAAATGACCGCTGGCACACGTCGCAAATATGAACAAAATAAAATGTCTCAAAATACGCCATGTGCCAAGTTTCCACAATGTACTGGTGAGAGTAGTGCCGGTAGATTCCACAACCTGCCGTCTTCCCAGTACATGAGGAGGTTCAGATCAGACCCAATCCCCATGCTTAGAATTTTCCATGTTCGGGATTTTCCAAGATTCGAGTTTGCCACGGGGACAATGACAAACTCTCGTGGACCAGTTGCACTCTAGTGTACAGGCAGTCCACTCTCCTATACAGATAGTCAGTGAAGACTGCATGCACATACACAAAGTAGCTATGTCTAGAGTCCAACATCATCCACGCCAAACTAACCGGCCAAGTGTTACTTCATATAACGACGTCCGTGACAGTTCAGCATACTTGCGAGTCAAACATATTTCAAAGGCTTACAGCTGGTAGGACAAGTGCTTCACACTGCTACCACCTCTTTTCTCTCCATACAGTGCTGGTATGCTATAGGGTAGCGCGA
>NC_088645.1:43023375-43028375 GCF_964019385.1 Sycon ciliatum | reverse complement strand
TGATTCAACCCTAGTAAATCCCATGCTCCACCAGCATCATCATCATCCTGCTCGACTGGTACATGGTGTAGCCAGCTGCAGTCCTGGTTTGGAAGGTAGTCGTGACGACAGGTTCATGATGTGCTTCTTCCATTGGTCGGCTGACATCTTGCTGTAGCGGCCATAGATCCAGACACGGAGCCTCCCAATCAGCTTCTCTTCAACAGCAGACGTGCATGCAAGGATTGAGCTTCGAGGTTTGATTTTATACGGTGATGCCTACATCGTTGACAGAGGCGTGATGGGAGGGCATGAGATGTAACAAGTGACGTCACCGTGATTGTTAGTCACACGATGACCATGATGACGGCTACTGGCAAGAAAAGTAGCACTTTTCAGCAGTAGATTGTGTGTAGAGCATTGCAAACACGGAGTCGTAAAATACCGGTATTTTACGACTTCCTGATTGCAAACCAAAAGCCAAGTAGTCATGAGATTTGCACTCAGTCAGCGAGTTTCTGCACTCCATGATCCAGGGAACTCAAGTTAAACCCGGCAAAGACTCAGTTTCTTGTCCTGCGGAAGCCCACCGCGCAGGCATCCCGTCAGTTGCGGTTCTGTGGCACTGTGGTCGAACAGTCATCTTGTGCTAAGTATCTTGGCATCATTATTGATGAGCACTTGACATTCCGTCAGCAAGTTGATGCACTCCGAAAGAAGGTCAGTGCAAAGTGAATGCATTTCGGCGCTGCCGCACCATGTTGACCAATGCAGCCAGACGCATATTTTATCTCTCTTTTGTCCAGTCTACACTGGAATATGCAAGCAATGCTTATGTACACAGTCTGCGCCAACATGAATATGATTCTCTCACCCGCATCTCTCGCCGTTCATTGCGTACTGTATTTGGCTACCCACCCACCGCAGATGTCCTGTGTATTCTGTCTCGAAACAACCTCACACCCATCACTATACGTTTCTCCCTTAAACTGTATCTTCTTGTATTCAGATGCGTTCATTCTTCTGCCAGCTCACTTCTGTGCCGCCTTTTCTGCCCTCGTGCCAATTCTGAGGCACGTAGCCGCACCTGCACAAGGTCTCAAGTCTCGCTTGGACTTGTGCTGCCACGAGCCTCCTCTCGATTTGGATATTCCTCTCTTTCCTATTTTAGCTGCTGACCGCTGGAACTCAGTTCCGGCATCGGTCCGCCTTGCTGCTTCACCAAGTCAATTTCGTATCGCAATCCTAGATTGGCTAGGGCACCCCGTAAGGAGACCATAGGTCTGTGGGGACTGACCTAGAGAAATATGAATAAATACTACCGGTATACTATGATTGGCGGATGATGCAGGCACAACATGGTCAGAATTTGGTACATTTTTCTCCTACTGTATGTACATGAAGAAAAGGAGCAGAATTCGAGGGAAGTGCCTGCCATCAGGTTTGTATGGTTCTGCCAATTTCACTGCTGTTTTCAGCAGAATCCCATCCAGCTCGCACATGTGCACTTTCACTACACGATCGTACTGTTATGTACTGGCCTGGCACAACCGTACTCGTGCACATTACCCACCCTTACGGAAGCTTATACAGTCTAACACAGACCCGTACACATCCAAATATTCTAACCCATCACTGTATGGGTTTCGCCACCTGGCACATTCTGCACGTAGCCTTCGTCTTTCTCCCAATCTGAGCTGATACTTCGGCTACAAAGAGCTATTTTCCTCGCCAGCAGCTCGTGAACATGGTCACCCTGCGACCAACAACCACAGTGAAACAAGTAATAGTTACACGTCATTGGCGCGGTCATACCTCTGGCCCAGTTGCAGGTGTCCCATTATAAAATCAAACATCCAAGCTCATTCAGTTCATGCACGCCTGCTGTTCAAGAGAAGCAGATTGGGAGGATCGATGCCTGGAGCTATTGTCACTGCAGCACTATGTCAGTCAACAGTTGGACGAAGATCATCATCATCTGACGTCACCACTACCTTCCGACCTCAGCCAGGATTGCAGCTGGTAACACTGGTCAAGCAGCAAGAAGCATGATGATGCAGATAATCCACCAGTGGAGCATCACGATGGTCGGATCGATGCTGAGCAGGACATCTTCCCAGCATGACCCTAGGACAAAGGAACTACTACTAGTACTAGATGTCCTGTATAGTAAGTTTCGAAGCTTTTAAAATGTTTACCTTTATTATTTCTTTGACGTTCTCACTCACTCGCTCACTCAGCTCACTCCAATCCGTTCAGTCTGCATGCTGAACTGTTGTCGACGTTGTATGGAGTAACACTTGGCCGGTTTGTATTTATTTATTCATTTATTTATTTATGGATTCCCCAAAGGCTGTTCGCCTGTCGAGGGTGTTTCCTGGGTTAGTTTGGCATGGATGGTGTTGGCTTCACTGACTATAGCCGTGGACTAGCTTTGTCTGGAGAGTTCAACTCGTCCACACGGGTTTGTCATTGCCCAATGGCAAATCCGAATTTTGGGCAATACTGAGCTGGTTCTCAGTTCCTCATGTACTGGGAAGATGGGAGGCTGCTGAATCTACCGGCACTACTCTGACCAGTACATTGTGGAAACTTGGCACATGGCGTATTTTGAGACATTTTTTCTATTGTGTCCATATTTGCGACATGTGGCCAGTCATTTTTTAATGGCAGTATTTCATTATAATTTTCTCCTTGCAGACGTTCAGATTTCGGTATCCACCGTGCTGCACCCTAGTTCTGTTTTACTGATGTTCTTGTAACAACTGATCACCAATATCAAGAGTATAATACTCTTGCCAATGTCCATACGTTCTGTTCAGACTTGACAACACTGTGTGCGTTTGCGTTGGTCATGCATGGGTGGGAGGGTTTTGTGCGCAAGTTACCCAGGGAAAGTCTTAAAGGGAAGTTAAGGCTAAAATCAAAATGTTACCAGTTGTAGTCTTCGGGTGCTGAGTCGAATGGTCGTGGTCCGAAGAAGCTGAGACGCTCCCTTCCGGTGTCCCGTCACTTCGGAGCGTGACGTCTCGTCGCGCAACATTTCGAAGCGGTCATTTCGAAGACAGTTAGTTAGGAACGGGGACACTTCGGAGTGTGTCAAATTCGGCGCCAGACGATTCGACGAGAACCAGTTTGGAGAATGGCCACGACATCGCCTGTTCATTTCGTCGTCACACCCGCTTTTGCTGGGAGAAAAATCGCACTTCTTTTCGCCTGTTCATTTCACGACTCCCTGGTTTGAACTTTTCGCCTGTTCATTTCACGACTCCCTGGTTATAACTCTACACCTCCGTCCTTCAAAAGCAATGGCTTTTGCTGGGAGAAGAATCGCACCCTCTTTTCGCCTGTTCATTTCACGACTCCCTGGTTTTAACTTTTCGCCTGTTCATTTCACGACTCCCTGGTTATAACTCTACACCTCCGTCCTTCAAAAGCAATGGCGTTTGCTGGGAGAAGAATCGCACCTCTTTTCGCCTGTTCATTTCACGACTCCCTGGTTTTAACTTTTCGCCTGTTCATTTCACGACTCCCTGGTTTTAACTTTACACCTTTGTCCTTCAAAAGCAATGGCACCAGACTAATTACCACAGATTCTTGTCGAGGTCGACGATGGCTGAGGAACCCGACTATGTTGGCATCACAAGACGAGGAAGACCGAAGCTGGTTAAATCCGGCTAAGGATACGTGCAGGACAAGCGAGGTCGAGACGAGATTGTCTACTGGAAATGCGAGAGCCGCGATGTAACAGGTTTAATCAAACTTGAAAAGTAAGAGGCCTGGTTGAGCGTGCCTCGACCAGTTATATACAAAATGTGATAGTATACATGTGGCAATGGCGCCAATGAAGGTGCTAATAGACAGGCGTAAGACGCATGAGGTGCGAGGGAGTGTAAAGTTATAGAGAACAGGGGAAAACTGTTACATCATCCCCCTCCTATGGAGAGGAAGGAGCTTATAACCCAAATGCTCAAGTGGAATAGAGTACAATAAGCGCAAACACGTGCGAGACGAAAAAAGGCTTCGCACTGAAGTAACACAATAAGACGACTGAAACTCCATGCAAATAAAGTGTAATAAGCTCAACAAATGTGTAAGGTGAAACTAGAAGTTCAACTGCAAAACTCAGTGGGCAGAAGCCAAGGTTTTGTACTTCTGAAGTGGAACAATGTCATTACCAGATTCATCCAACAAATAATGTTCAGGCTCCCAAGTGGCATCAGAGTAGCCTTGCCACTTGACTAGGTACTGAAGCTGATTCTGCCGGCGGCGGTGACTGAGAATGTTCTCCACCACATAGCGGGCATGGCCATCAAGGTCCGTGATAGGCGGAGGCGTAGGCTGTCTCCTATTAGGAATAGCGTTCTTCTCGTAGGCACGGAGTGCCGACACATTAAATACCGGGTGACAGCGGCTGGTATGAGGCAACTTGAGCTTGTAGGCATTCGGGCCGACCACATGGGTTATAGGAAAGGGGCCAAACCACTTGGGGCGTAATTTATGGGATGGTCGGTCCCGAGCTTCAGGAGTCAGGAGGAAATCCCGGTAGACCATTACCAAATCTCCCACCTTCAGCTTTCCCTCGACCCTTGTCCGATCTGCATAGAAGGCCTGACGAGCTTGAGCTGCCACTAGCGCATCTTGTGAGATCTTGACCGCGTCTTGTCTTGCTTGCAACCAATCAGCTGAATCTCTGCCTCCCTGAATAGGGTTGAGGAAGTCGGGTGGCGCTCTGGGATTTAGACCGTAATTTAAGAAGAACGGTGTGTTTCCTGTAGATGATTGAGTAGCGCTGTTGATAGAAAACTCACAGAGAGGTAGGAGCATATCCCAGTTATCTTGTTTATGATTTACAAAAGCCCTCAGCACATCCTCTACTATTCTGTTTACTCGTTCAGTTAGGCCATCTGTCTGAGGGTGATTGGCAGTACTAAATGCTAGTTTCGTTCCTAAGCGATCAAACAATTCCTGAAAAAATGCTGCCGTAAATCTTGGATCACGATCACATACAATACTAGAAC
>NC_088645.1:42980830-43023175 GCF_964019385.1 Sycon ciliatum | reverse complement strand
GGCCATTCTGCGATAGGAATAGGTTCAATTCAAGACAATTCAATTCCACAGCAGAATGACTTCACGGCGCAATTGCATTGGGTTTACTTTCAATCAAACCTGTACGGTGATCTAACCAAGTCAAAATGTATACAACAGCCAACACTTCTTTTCACTCATCATCAAGCCACGGGAAGGTAGCACTTTCCGAGTGCAATTATTTCCAGGGGACTTACGCACAAAACATACCGATACTTCCACCCATGCATGACCACCTCGAGCACACGCACATGTGTCGTCAAGTCTGAACAGCACGTATGGGTATAATCAGTGATCACTTGTTACAAGAACATCAGTGAAACAGAACTAGGGTTCAGCACGGTGAGTACCGAAATCTGAACGTGTGCAAGTAGAAAAATATAATGAAACGTCATTAAAAAATGACCGCTGGCACACGTCGCAAATATGAACAAAATAGAATGTCTCAAAATACGCCATGTGCCAAGTTTCCACAATGTACTAGTCAGAGTAGTGCCGGTAGATTCAGCAGCGTCTCGTCATCCCAGTACATGAGGAACTGAGAACCACATTCATTCTCATGCTCTGAATTTCCAATAATTATAGGGATTTTCCAAGATTCGAGTTTGCCACGGGGACAATGACAAACTCTCGTGGACCAGTTGCACTCTAGTGTACAGGCAGTCCACTCTCCTATACAGATAGTCAGTGAAGACTGCATGCACATACACAAAGTAGCTATGTCTAGAGTCCAACATCATCCACACCAAACTAACCGGTCAAGTGTTACTCCATACAACGACGTCCGCGACAGTTCAGCATGCTTGCCAGTCAAACGTACTTCAAAGGCTTACAGCTGGTAGGACAAGTGCTTCACACTGATACCACCTCTTGTCTCTCCATACAGTGCCGGTATGCTATTGGGTAGCGTGATGTCTGAGTGGTCAAAATTCTCTTTTCGAAGCCACCGTCCTCTCTGCACAGACGAGCATGCTTGTCGCGAACGTTCGTGTGTCGCCATATCGTATTCTCCAATATAACATCTTGTGACTTACCAGCTTCCTATCGAAATGTGAGGATCTTGACGAAAACGAGTGAAGTGAGCTGAGACGAGTGAGCCAGTGAAATTGAACGTCGACGAAAATGATAAAAAATTGTATTGCGGTTGTGAGAAGCTCGAATGCCTTCCGTACCGTTGGCTGTGCGTTAGGATCTATGACCTGCCATATTCTTGAGCAGGCCGGGAAGATGTCATAGTCAGCAATGATCCGACCCTTGTGATGCACCATCATCATCATCCTGCTCGACTAGTGTGGCCAGCTGAGGTCCAGGTTGGAAGGTAGTGGTGACGTCAGGGTCATGATGAGCTTCTTCCATTGGTCCGCTGACATCTTGCAGTAGCGGCCACAGATCCAGACACGGAGCCTCCCAATCAGCTTCTCTTGAACAGCAGGCGTGCATGCAAGGATTGAGCTTCGAGGTTTGATTTTATACGGTGATGCCTACATCTTCGACAGAGGTGCGATCGAGGGCATGAGATGTACCCAGTGACGTCACTGTGATTGTTAGCCACACAATGACCATGATGACGGCTGTTGGCAAGAAAAGTAGCACTTTTGTCTTTTCATCAGCAGATTGGGTGTAAGAGCATTGGAAAACGCGAGGTAGTAATGATTGGTGGATGATGCAGGCACAACATGGGCAGAAGTTGGTACATTTTTTCAGAATAATCTTTTCTGGTGCTGTATGTAGATGAGGAAATGGAGCAGAATTCAAGGAAGTGCCAAACATAAGGTTTGTATGGTTCTGCCAATGGCCTTCTTACAGGGTGCCCAAGGAGAGCAGAGCAATTTCACTCCTTTCTTCAGCAGAATCCCATCCAGCTCGCACATGTGCTCTTTTCACCACACGATTGTAAAATAATGTACTGGCCTGGCACACCCGCACTCGCGCGACACTACCCACTCCAACTGAAGTTAGTTTATAGAACACATACTCTGTGTAATGAACACTAACGCATGCAACTCCGTTGTTGGGAACGAAGGCAGGCTTTTTGCTGTAAGACGATAAGGGACAGGTCCAAATATTCTGACCGATCATCACTGTGTGGTGTTCTCCCCTAGTCACAAACTGCGAGTAGCCTCCGTCCTTCTCCCAATCTGAGCTGATGCCTAGCCTGTGAAGAGCTCATATTTGTCTCGCCAATATGGTCACCCTGCGACTAATAACCACGGTGAAGCAAGTTGCACTTCTTGGGCGCGGTCACACCTCTGTCGAGGCCGTAACCGTCCCATAATAAAATCAAACGTGAAAGCTCTTTCCGTTCATGCACGCCTGCTGTTGAAGAGAAGCTGATTGGAAGGGTTCATGTCTGGAGATAATTATGGTCACTGTAGCAAGATGTGAGTCAAGCGCTGGAGGAAGATCATCATCATCTGACGTCACCACTACCTTCCGACCTCGATAAGAACTGCAGCTGGCAACACTGGTTAAAGGGGAAGTTAAGGCAAAAATTAAAATTTCACCAGTTGTAGTCTTCGGGGTGCTGAGTCGAATGATCTTGGTCCGAGAAAGCTGAGACGCTCCCTTCCTACTTGAATCCCAATCGAACTCGCGCACTTCCACCGAAACTGGGTGACTGCGCCCTACTAGATGGGGATTTGTATGCAAAATGTCACTAAAAGCGCCATTTCGTTCTTATAAAAGCACGGATGACCGCGATTGGCCCATATGTTGTAGTCTTTTGGACGCTGAGTCGACTGGTTTTGGTCCGAAAAGGCTGCGATGCAGCGTTCCTCCTTTATTCCCAATCGAACATGGTTGAAGAAGCGGTCACGTGCTCCTGGGTGCCCAAATCACCTGGTCACCACGCCAGCAGGCGACAACTTTCACACCAAGGTTCAACTCGAGTGACAGGACTGCACCCAAAAAAGGTCAAACAGGCTAGTAAGTTGTACCCTGCAGGTACGGTGACCAGGTGACTGGCGTACGCAGGAGCACGTGACCGCTTGTTCAACCATGTTCGATTGGGAATAAAGGAGGAACGCTGCATCGCAGCCTTTTCGGACCAAAACCAGTCGACTCAGCGTCCAAAAGACCACAACATATGGGCCAATCGCGGTCATCCGTGCTTTTATAAGAACGAAATGGCGCTTTTAGTGACATTTTGCATACAAATCCCCATCTAGTAGGGCGCAGTCGCCCAGTTTCGGTGGAAGTGCGCGAGTTCGATTGGGATTCAAGTAGGAAGGGAGCGTCTCAGCTTCCTCGGACCACGACCATTCGACTCAGCGGCCCGAAGACTACAACTGGTGAAATTTTAATTTTTGCCTTAACTTCCCCTTTAAGCAGCAAGCAGCATGATGATGCAGATAGTGCACAGTGGAGAATCACGAGGATCGGATCGGTGCAGAGCAAGACATTTTCCAGCCTGACCCTTAAGAGGTGTCAAGTCACTGAAACCAAGAGTACATGAAAACCAGAGTGTGCAGCTCGGATGGGTTGCTGTGACGAATGCTGTCACGGCGAAATTCCGTGATTACATCATTGCGCAGGATTCAAGCAGGTCTCTTTCTGCACAACTGCAGCTCAGTTGTACGCACTACGCCATTTCCCGCCTCAGATCTGCACCAAATATGATGTAATCACGGAATTCCGCCGTGACAGACACCCATAGCAGAGTAGACCCCAAGCTGCACACTCTGGTTTTCAAGTACTCTTGCTGAAACGAGCTGTGACAATATTATGTTATTTTTCTTTCTGTTTTTTTTTTCTTTCTTTCAATAACTCTGTTCCATCGCACTTCACCCGTTTTCACCAACACCACCAATTACAAGTTTCGATAGGAAGGCGGCCATATGGCCATACCGGATACGTTGGAGAACACCATTTGGCGACATATGGACATTTGCGTCAAGCATTCTCGTCAGTGCAGAGAGGACGGTGGCTTCGAAGAGAGAATGTTGACGACTCGGACATCACGCTACCCTATAGCATACCAGCACTGTATGGAGAGAAAAGAGGTGGTAGCAGTGTGAAGCACTTGTCCTACCAGCTGTACGCCTTTGAAATTGGTTTGACTGGCAAGCATGCTGAACTGTCGCGGCGTTGTATGAAGTAACACTTGGCCGGTTAGTTTGGTGTGGATGATGTTGGACTCAGACATAGCTACTTTGCGTGTGCAGTTTTCATAGACTAACGTTATTGACTATTGTAGCAGCGCAGTGGACTGACTAACACCTGTGGACCTAGAGACTAGTAGAGTTCAACAAGTCCACGAGGGTTTGTCATTGTCCCCATGGCAAACTCGAATCTTAAAAAATCCCGAAAATGGAAATTTCTGAGCAGAATGAGGACCCAATCTCCTCATGTACTGGGAAGACGGGAAGTTGCTGAATCTACCAGCACTACTCTGACCAGTACATTGTGGAAACGTGTTACATGGCGTATTTTGAGACATTTCTCCCACCTTGTCCAAATCTGCGGCGTGTGGAAGCGGTCATTTTGTAATGGCAATATTTCATTATAATTTTCTCATTACACACGTTCAGATTTCGGTACTCACCGTGCTGCACCCTAGTTCCGTTTCACTGATGTTCTTGTAACAAGTGATCACTGAATGATTATACCCATACCTGGTGTTCAGACTTGACAACGCTGTGTGCGTTTGAGGTGGTCATGCATGGGTGGGAGAGTTTTGTGCGCAAGTTCCCCAGGGAAAGTCTAACTCGGAATGTGCCACCTCCCTGTGGCTTGCTGAGGAGTGAAGAGGAGGGTTCGTTGATATACAATGTTTTACTCGGATTGTACAATATAGGTCTGGTTTAAAGCAAAGCAATGTAATTTCTCGGGGCAGGAACACTGCTCTGGCATTGGATTTTCTTGAACACTCGAATCTTCCTACCGATCATAGACCGCACTTTGAACACTCAAAACTCCAGCATCATCAACTTATACTCCGATGATCAAACTAGCGGTGATAACGGTAGATGGTTGTATTTCTTTGCAAAAATGGGGCGTTGGAGGGGGGGGGGGGTGCATCTTAGAGGTATACTCCAGTGCGAGCTACGCTGGGGAAAATATGATATAATAATTATGTCATATTTGTTACCATGCATGCCGAATTGACGACCAGTGCCTTTCAGCAGGATATACTGGTACTGCCGGGTAGATAGTGCAAGGGTGACTCTGTCTCTGCAACACTGTTCGCACTGCAGCTAGACTTTGAAAATATATTTAGCCAATTTACCGGCAGAACTGTTTCGTGTTTTGTGGACTCATCAACGCAAGAGAGAGAAACGGTCATACCGAACATTATAGTGAATGTTTGGTTTTCTTAACCAATTTCTATTGGAAGGAAATATTTTGAATGTGCGAGGTGACACGGACTTGGCTTGAGAGACCTTTGCATGTGTGTCGAATGATTGATTACTGAAACCAGTTTCATCTACTTGGATAAGATTAACTACTTTCAGCTGACCACCAGTACGTGACCGGGGAGAGAGAGAGAGAGAGAGAGAGAGAGAGAGAGAGAGAGAGAGAGAGAGAGAGAGAGAGAGAGAGAGAGAGAGTGAGAGAGAGAGAGAGAGAAAGAGAGAGAGAGAGAGAGAGAGAGAGAGAGAGAGAGAGAGAGAGAGAGAGAGAAAGAGAGAGAGAGCTGGGGAGCGGCGAGGGCGTGAATAAATGGGTGAGCAGCTGCGTTCATCGCAGGAGGGAGTGGGGGCTATTGAATGTTACGCCGAGAAGTGATTCATGGTTTGCCAGGGCAATATCATGTGTTTATGTAACCGTTCTTGAAGCGGTCACTGCGTCTCTAGTTCATACTGGTACCACTTCAGCTAACATGGTATACTCCACATATGTTAGTATGATTCTTCTAGTATCCATAGCAACTCTGAACCGTATCTGTTAGTTTTTTCAGCTGTGTAGTAAACCAGCGAGTACACCTGCTCATAATGTTCACAGAGTGGCATTGACTGCAAAATGTGAAATTCAAGAAATTTCAATATTGCTCACACGACTATGACTGCACCACGCAATTGGATTGGTCTATTTTCGACCAGACTTGTTTTTTTGCTATCAAAGTCAAAGTGTATACGTCAGCCAACTTCCTCACTCCTCAGCAAGGCACAGGGAGGTGAAACAGTCAGAGTTCAAGTTTCCAGGCGATTTGCACACAAAACACACTCGAAGTCATGCATAACCACCGCAAACGCGCACAACACGCCTCATCAAGTCTGAACAGCACGTATGGATATAATCAGTGATCACTTGTTACCAAGAACATCAGTGAAACAGAACTAGGGTGCAGCACGGTGAGTACTGAAATCTGAACGTGTGCAAGGAGAAAATTATAATGAAACGTCATTAAAAAATGACCGCTGGCACACGTCGCAAATATGAACAAAACAAAATGTCTCAAAATACGCCATGTGCCAAGTTTCCACAATGTACTAGTCAGAGTAGTGCCCGTGGATTCAGCAGCGTCTCGTCATCCCAGTACATGATGATATTGGACCAAATCCCCATGCTAAGAATTTTTCAATTTTCGGGGTTTTCCAAGATTCGAGTTTGCCACGGGGACAATGACAAACTCTCGTGGACCAGTTGCACTCTAGTGTACAGGCAGTCCACTCTCCTATACAGATAGTCAGTGAAGACTGCATGCACATACACAAAGTAGCTATGTCTAGAGTCCAACATCATCCACACCAAACTAACCGGTCAAGTGTTACTCCATACAACGACGTCCACGACAGTTCAGCATGCTTGCCAGTCAAACTGCTTTCAAAGGCGTACAGCTGATATGACAAGTGCTTCACACTGCTACCACCTCTTTTCTCTCCATACAGTGCTGGTATGCTATGGTAGCATGATGCTGCAGTCGTCAACATTCTCTCTTCGAAACGACTGTCCTCTCTGCACTGACGAGCATGCTTGTTGCGAACGTTCGTGTGTCGTCATAACGCATTCTCCAAAGGAACATCTTGTGACGGACCAGCTTCCTATCGCAATGTGAGGATGTTGACGGAAACGAGTGAAGTGAGCTGAGACGAGTGAGCCAGTGAAATTGAACGTCGACGAAAATGATAAACAATTATAATTATTGTGATTGAGAGCAATACCACCCGTTGGCTGTGCGTTAGGATCTATGACCTGCCATGTCCTTGAGCAGGCCGGGAAGATGTCATAGTCAGCTATCATCCGACCCTTGTGATGCTCCACCATCATCATCATCCTGCTAGACTAGTGTATCCAGCCGCAGTCCTGGTTTGGAAGGTAGTCGTGACGACAGGTTCATGATGTGCTTCTTCCATTGGTCGGCTGACATCTTGCTGTAGCGGCCATAGATCCAGACACGGAGCCTCCCAATCAGCTTCTCTTCAACAGCAGGCGTGCATGAAAGGATTGAGCTTCGAGGTTTGATTTTATACGGTGATGCCTACTTCTTTGACAGAGGTGCGATCGAGGGCATGAGATGTAACCAGTGACGTCACTGTTATTGTTAGCCACACAATGACCATGATGACGGCTGTCGGCAAGAAAAGTAGCACTTTTGTCTTTTCATCAGCAGATTAGGAGTAAGAGCATTGCAATCAGGGAGTCGTAAAATACCGGTATTTTACGACTCCCTGATTGCAAACCAAAAGCGATGTAGTCATGATTGGCGGATGATGCAGGCACAACATGGTCAGAATTTGGTACATTTTTCTCGTACTGTATGTACATGAAGAAAGGGAGCAGAATTCGAGGGAAGTGCCTGCCATAAGGTTTGTATGGTTCTGCCAATTTCACTGCTGTTTTCAGCAGAATCCCATCCAGCTCGCACATGTGCACTTTCACTACACGATTGCACTGTTATGTACTGGCCTGGCACAACCGTACTCGTGCCACATTACCCACCCTTACGTAAGCTTATATAACACAGACCCGTACACATCCAAATATTCTAACCCATCACTGTATTGGTTTCACCACCTGGCACATTCTGCACGTAGCCTTCGTCTTTCTCCCAATCTGAGCTGATACTTCGGCTACAAAGAGCTATGTTTAAGAGCTATGAGCATGTGACCTCTTACTCAACCGTGTTCGATTGGGAATAAGGGCCGACCGCTGCAGTGCAGCCTTTTCGGACCAAAACCAGTCGAATCAGCGGCCAAAAGACTACTAGTGCAACATATGGACCAATCGCGGTCATCCGTGCTTTTATAAGAACGAAACGGCATTAAATTTTTTATATAATTTTGGACTAGAAGTAACAAATTGTTCTGAGATGCTCTGCCAGAGCATCTGGTATGTTTCAAAACTAGGGTGGTTGATTCAGCCTTCCTTCTTTAGCTGTTCGATCTCTATGTATAGATACTGCAGTCCAGATGAGATCCGACCCCTCACGCACGCACACACACACACGAGCGCGCGTGCACACACACACACACACACAACATAGAGGTGTTCTGGATTAACTTGCCTCTTGGACATCTTCATCGTCGTCATCTCCACCACCGCGAGGGGCAGGCGCTTTCTTACTACTGCCCTCGTCACTCCAATCATCACTATCTTCATCCGAGTTCGAGTCATCACTAGCGAACTGTTTTGCGCACGCGACAAGGTTTCGACACTCCATCTTCGTCACTCTCCGAATCATTGTCATCGGAATCTTTGTCCAGATTGTCCGAAAACCCATCATCCGACACAACCGCCATTGGCTTCTCCATCTCTGCCTCACTATCATCTTCCTCTTCCTCCTCCTCCTCATCTTCGTATCCTGATTCATCCGACTCAGCGAGTAACAATCCAACGTCGTCACTCTGCAAGAACTGGACTGAACCAATCACGTACGGCAAAGGGCGCAAAGCATACGGATCTTTTGGCTCGAAGATTGCCTCCATGTTCTCCATCTCGGCTTTCTCCTCCTCTTCATCATCGTCATCATCATCCCCTTCACCACCGTTACCGCTAGTATCTTTCTGCTTGCTACTCTCCTGCGCTGGATTGATCTTGTCAAAAGAATTCTGCATGACATTGATACCGAGCTTCAGTGCGGCTGTGATGCGAGGTATCAGTTCAGCCTCTCTCTGCTTGTGATAAACGTATTGGTTTATTCTAATAAATACTTTGTAGTAGTCTCCATCGAGCAGCGAGTGGAAAAGAACAACAAAACAAAGAACAGCACAACGGAATCAGCATGCTCAATGTGTGGTCATGCGTGCATGCCAAATACCAGTGCATGACGTATTAAAGCTGCGTACAATAAGATATAGATGCACGCGGGTGGTTGCATAATTATAGGATAGCGTACATAATAATACAACACTGCTCTCTGGTCTTCTCCTCCTTGGGTTGACTCTCGCCACCTTTATCAGCTGCAGCCTCTTCTGGTTTGCCATTTTCCTCAGCCGTACCACTAGCTGTATTACCATCCTTGGTTTCCTCGAAGTCGTACACACGATTCTCCACAAACTGAACACTGGATAACGAGCAAATGATCACGTGCATGAGCTTTTGGGTTGGATTCGTTGTACCGTACAAAGACTGTGACCATGGTGACTCCATGAAAAAAAACAAAAAAAAAAACATGAGGAAATCGTTGAAACAGTTGTGCAGCCGGCCTACAATAGTCTCTGTACGCTTCGATTCCGTCACCAGGTCATCCATTTGCGTCGTCATGTCTGCTATGCGCTCCGTCGTACGTTTGGAGAAAGCTCTTAAATACAGCAGTAGCCCAGAATCTGCTGCCAGTGTCCAATTTCCAACTTTGCCTCTCATCTCCTCCGGTTTCCATGGCCTTTCCCACGATTGCACATCAAAGGCTGGAGCCAGCACGTCGGACTGAGGCTGTAGGGGCGCAGGGAGCCTCAAGAGCAGCTAGTGGTGGGGGTGCTGGAGGTCCAGAACTCGTCCCTGCATCTGCAGGAAGTAGCGGAGGTGGTGGAAATCCACCACTAGCTGCACTAGACAAATTAGGCGGGGGACCTGGCGGTGGTGGCGGGATCATTCTTTCACTTCGATAAAACACCTACAAGTAGTTCAGACTGCGGGACCCTGCAAGAACAGAGCCCGCGGCGTTTGTCGCCGAACATTCGAACAAGTAAATTCGGCTGCGTTCACACGACAACGATTGAAACGATTTGCGTTTACACGACAACGAAGTACGACCTAAACGGAACGAAATCGTTGCGTTTACTGCGATTGTTTAACCGACAACGCCCGAAAATGTAACCTAAACGGAACGAAATGGAAACGCACTTCAAAGTGTTTTGAAACGTTTTCAAAACGTTTTCAAAACGCTTTCGTTCTCGTGCAAACGGTGAAAACGATTGGAAACGGAGCGCGGTCATGGAAACCATTTCGCGCGGGACTATATTTCGCGGGAAATACCCAACACTTGCGACCACCAGCACGTACCAACTCCAACTAACGTGTCACTTCCCGCCCTTGCGGCAAGCCAGCAAGTGCTAACTCCAGTCGGTTCGTCCGTTTTCCGTTTTCGTGTAAACGGTTCAAAACGATCTGCCGTTCTCGTGTAAACGGTTTGAAAACGATTCGAGGCCAGCCCGTTTTCGTTTCGTTTTGTTTCGTTTCGTTTCGTCTCCGTGTAAACGCAGCCTTAGTTGTACATGTAGTTAGTTTTTTGACTGTTTTTGTTTTGTTGATTTTTTTAGGAGAGATATTTCTAACATGACACGTGATCGCAGTCGAATCCATGGCGCATGCATGGCGATCATACCGGGGACTTGTGACTATTAAAAGTATTCTCGAAACTCCACACCCTCATTACCACGTCCAAATGTGATGAAGTACGGCATTGGTGGAGCAAACAAGAGGAGTAAACGATGCACACAACGCCTCGCTCACCTGGTCATACTTCTTCTTGCAGTTTCTGCTGCTTTCTGAGCGACGGCTTCCCAAGATGACCACCGGCGGTAGCTGGGTGCACCAGCATCAACGATGCGGTTGTCGAACAATGCCACCCGGCTACCCTCCCAGACACCCCGGGCTGACCAATCAGCTTGCAGGGCAGGACAGTTGTTCCCGGCGTTCATCAGTCCTCTGGAACTTGAACAGGCTCAACATGGACACCACCAAACGCTACCTCAGCGAGTCTGGCATCTGAGACGCGGATGTCGATATAGCCTTTCTTCACCAGGCCACCCTTGTGGCAATCGAACCCAAGCTGCAGGGTGAAGCGAACGCCGCAGCCATCACACTCAGCAGGAAGATGGCTTGCGCCCGCCCATATCTGATGGCGAGCTGATCCCGGAACTGTGCAGACGACATGTCATAACCTTCTTGACACAAAGGGAGAACGGTGAGCCATCCTGAAGCGTTGCCTTTCACAATGCGTGAAAGCGATCGCTGCCCAGTGGAAGGGAGATCTGGGCAGACTGCACGTCTCTGTTCTTGCTGAGAGTGACCTGGCGGCAATGGGCATTGTGATCATTCCCGTTAAGTCGCGTTAACATCACCACCAGTCTTGATCGTATCCTGGAGCCTATAGCAGTAGCGTAGTGAGATGTAGCGAATGCTGGGGCAGAGGTGCTCACTGGATCTGGTATGGCCAAGCCACCACACTTGACAGGAAGGGCAAACAGCTCGTGCTCCCGATCGAGGATCTCTCCGCCAATCACGGACGGGGTAAACACCTGACGGATAGCATCGCGCAAAGGTAGGTAAGCTTCCTCAAAGCCGGGCGTAACACGCTGAGGTAGGTCCATTCACTGGACAGAGACCGAGTGAAGGTGCTGTACGCTAAGCCTTAGCTGCATTGGCAAGGGGGTCCAGGCAGTCGACCCACACTTGCACCTTGTGTGTGGTGTAATCCTGCACACCATCATGGTCGCCAATGCAGCTGACAAGGAAGAAACTGGACAGGGCCGGTAATCTCTACCTCCAGATCAGGAAACATCTCGTCGGCCTAGGTAGGTAGGTACATTTTTATTTGAATTCGCAGAACCAAACGGGCGGTGCCGCCCAATTACATGGAAGCGAATGGAAACAGTAAAATACCTCACCCTTGAAGTCGGGCTTCACCACCAGACACCCTTGGTTGGTTCGGCGAAGTACCCCGGCAAAGGCCGGCCCTGCCGCCAGCAGAACATCGAACCACTCCCTGACACGCCGCAATTTCCCTCCAAATGAGGAATCATCGGCATAAGAGTTGTATACTGTTCAGACTAGCTACTCACCGTACGACTCCCTCGTGTCCACACAAACAACCACGACCGTGATGTGCAAAGACCACGGCTCACTTTCCCCCTGAATCCTGGGTCGGAATGCGCATCGTTTCAGGCGGTGTGTGCGTGTGTGTGTGTGTGTGTGTGTTTGTGTGTGTGTGTGTGTGTGTGTGTCTGAGGGTATGTTTACAATCAGTCAACCATGCCTCAAATGTGATGGACAGGGCCCGCCTAGCTTGGGAACGGCGTGTCCAGGCTAAGCTCTGTGCGGGTAATCTGCGTGACAAACAGTGGTGGTCGGTGATGAACTCAGTCGCTGGTGTTAAGCGCTCCTCTGATATCCCAACCCTGAGTTCGATTGGGATTCAAGTAGGAAGGGAGCGTCTCAGCTTTCTCGGACCAAGACCATTCGACTCAGCACCCCGAAGACTACAACTGGTGAAATTATAATTTTTGCCTTAACTTCCCCTTTAAACGCACGGCACGGGCCATGCTATACAGCACACAGCATTTCAGATGCGTAAATATGTTCCAGAAAATCTCTGGTAAAAATAACCTAAAGGAACAAAAAATAACAATGAACACCGAGGAAACGTTTTCAACCAGGTCACATATTTATTAAAAAAACAACAACATAAACTCTAGGAGATATGAAAGACTGATAAGTGTGAGCGTGTGTGTGTGTGTTTGGCGGCTCTATATGAAACAGCAATAATTCTATGAAAGATAAGTCTGAGCTGACCAGCAGCAACAGCAGAAAGAAAAAAGAAAAATCAATGTAAAAGCGAATAGCACGGGGACAGACTGCAAGGAAATGACAAAGTCGGCAAAGCCATCAACACTCTTGTGTATACACATGTACATGTAGTTGAAGTACATGTAACGAGTACACGTACCGACATGTACACAGTGGATGACAACGAGCAAAGGACAAGATAGAACATAAGCGGAAAAGAAAACACAAAAAGGCACACAGGTGCGCGTACACACACCCAAACACACACATCAAGCAAAGATGTCATCATTCGCAGCTCCAGCTAACGGGTCGTCAAAAATACTGGCACCGGTATCGAAGATGTCTGCAGCAGCAGCGGCCGCAGATTTCTTCTTCTTACCAGCCGTCTTCTTTTTGGTTTTCTTCTTTGTCGCTGCTGTCTCATCCCCAGCATCAGCGGCAGCAGCAGCAGAAGCACTTGCTTCAGTCGCTGACGGCGCAGCGGTAGCGGATGGTGAACCAAACAGATCATCAACAGGAGCTGCAGCAAACAAGTCCTCATCTTCATCAACACTGGCGGTGGGTTTGGCTATGGTTGAGATCGGAGAGCCGGTCACTACGCTGACACCTAGTGACTTCTCCAAATCGTCCTCTTCACCCGATGCAGATGAACGAGAAGCCTGGCGACGCGGTGGACGTTGACTTGGCCCACGGGCACGGCTCTTTGTCGCCGAAGATAGCGTCTTGACCAGGGCCGGTTCATCGAATGAAACAGTGGCGGGCACTTCTTGCTTCCGCGGCAAAGGTTTGCCCGGTTCTTTGAATGTGATGGCGATGGCGTCCTTTTGCTTTTGACTCAGTCTCGATTTTGAAACTGGGGCCGAGAAAAGATCATCTTCAGGCGTAGCCGCTTTAGACTTTGCTTTCGGCGCAGCAAACATATCGTCGTTGTCGTCGTCATCTCCACCAAACAACCCACCTCCACCGCTATTTTTCTTGCTTGGCAGGCTGGCAGCTGACACTGCTTTGCCCGGCGCGGCTGTGCTTTTCGCTTTCGGCGCAGCAAACATATCGTCATCGTCATCGTCGTCGAACAATCCAGCAGGTTTCTTGCTGGATGTGTTAGTCGGAGGTCCATCAGCTGGCTCCCGTGCCGGAGCGCTCTTCTTGGCTTCAAACGGATCTGCGCCTCCGAACATGGACACTGCACCAGCAGGTTTCTTCTTGCCTGTCGCCGCTGCTGGTTCTGCTCGGCTGGCTTCAACTGCCGTGGGGGCAGCACCTGCAGAAACTGGGGCCGAGAAAAGATCATCTTCAGGCGTAGCTGCTTTCGACTTTGCTTTCGGCGCAGCAAACATATCGTCGTTGTCGTCGTCATCTCCACCAAACAACCCACCTCCACCGCTAGTTTTCTTGCTTGGCAGGCTGGCAGCTGACACTGCTTTGCCCGGCGCGGCTGTGCTTTTCGCTTTCGGCGCAGCAAACATATCGTCGTCGTCATCGTCGTCGAACAATCCAGCAGGTTTCTTGCTGGATGTGTTAGTCGGAGGTGCATCTGCTGGCTCCCGTGCCGGAGCGCTCTTCTTGGCTTCAAACGGATCTGCGCCTCCGAACATGGACACTGCACCAGCAGGTTTCTTCTCGCCTGTCGCCGCTGCTGGTTCTGCTCGGCTGGCTTCAACTGCCGTGGAGGCAGCACCTGCGGAAACTGGGGCCGAGAAAAGATCATCTTCAGGCGTAGCCGCTTTCGACTTTGCTTTCAGCGCAGCAAACATATCGTCGTTGTCGTCGTCATCTCCACCAAACAACCCACCTCCACCGCCAGTTTTCTCGCTTGGCAGGCTGGCAGCTGACACTGCTTTGCCCGGCGCGGCTGTGCTTTTCGCTTTCGGCGCAGCAAACATATCGTCGTCGTCATCGTCGTCGAACAATCCAGCAGGTTTCTTGCTGGATGTGTAAGTCGGAGGTGCATCTGCTGGCTCCCGTGCCGGAACGCTCTTCTTGGCTGCAAACGGATCTGCGCCTCCGAACATGGACACTGCACCAGCAGGTTTCTTCTTGCCTGTCGCCGCTGCTGGTTCTGCTCGGCTGGCTTCAACTGCCGTACAAGTACAAGCGTACAAGTCTCCTTCGTCGTCGTCATCATCATCATCGTCAAAAAAACCACCATCAGACTTCCTTACGGAGGCTTTCCGCGTCGGCTTAGCTTGGCTCACGTCATCGTCATCATCATCATCGTCAAAAAGACCACCACCAGACTTCCTTACGGAGGCTTTCCGCGTCGGCTTAGCTTGGCTCACGTGATCGTCGTCATCATCATCGCCTTCATCGTCCTCTGACCCTTTGACGCCGCTGGCTTTCCGTGGTGCTGCTACTGCGGCCAGGCCTAGTTTGCTTGCCAGCTCTGATTGGAAGTCACTTTTTGGCTGAGGAAGAGGCACAAGACAAAAAAGAGAGAATACGGAGGATTAGCAAGACAAATTCGCGTTCGCTCTCCAAGGAAAGTTGAACTCAGTGACGGAATTCGCGTTATGAGAAGGATTAGCAGACAGAATTCTCACATGCATGACTTTGACACGACGTACATTCTGTACAGACAGTACAGCGTGGTAAATTTATGACTGCCCTGACACGAATCCGCGATTCGTGTTCCGACTACTTTTCCGAACGTAAAATGCGAAAGTTCGCAATCCAGTTTGCGAACCGAAAAATGTTTGCGAACGCGAACGCGAATTTCGTCTTGCTAATCCTCCGTAATAGCGACAATGGCAGCGACGATGGAAACAACCACACCACCAGCAGCAACAGCAGCAGCAGGAACAGCAGCAGCAGCAGGAACAGCAGCAGCAGCAACAACAACAGCGACAATGTCGGCAGCAACAGCAGCGACGGCAGCAGCAAAAAACGACAGTCAGACCTCTACATTCTGCTGGAATCCGGTAAAGCAGACTTCTGCTGGATTGGGGATGGTGTTGAATTAATGTATACTGACACATAATAATAATAATAATAATAATGCAATGAATATAACTAAATGCGCACCCATATCACAACCATGGGGACGAATCATGTACATGTATTCCAGAACGTTTTCTTGTCACAATTATCAATGGAATTCGTGACTAAAGAGAATGATGAAACTACAATAGGATTTATACACTTGGAGTGGAACAGCGAGGATACAAGCATAGTAAGAAAAATAGCACAAACCTAGGAACAATGTGCACAGGTAATAAACTATAGGTGAGGTGAGAAATGATAGGAAATTCAGCAAGTGCAGTGTGACAATGGACATGCATGTGCAAGTGTGTGTGAGTGCGAATTTACTGGAATAGCGTAAGTGCGGTGACATTTTCTTTTTGTTTACAAAGATTTGGATCACGAATGCGAATGTAGACTGCTTCTAGAACTTTCAACTGCTTGAAACTACTTGCAGAACGAACAACACTGAACCAAGAATCATCATAACTTTCACGACACACGGGGTTAGACAACAAATGCAATTTAATTGCCGATGTATTCTTCTTCTTCTCACCGCCTCTGCCTTCACTTGGTTTCTGACCACCACCGTCCTTCACACCATCTGCACCATCACCGTCATCATCGTTAGTTATATTCATTGCATTATTAAGATTATTGTCTCCACGTCGCCTTTTTAATAATAATAATGATAATAATAATACCACAGCACGCGTAATAATATAATTATGTGGGTATAATTATACGTTCCGCTTCTGTCCTATCTCCTATGATCAAATTCCATTATCAAGATAATTATTAACACGGCGCACTGATGACCTGTGACGCCAGATCATGGATTATCGGCCAGATTTCTCCATGTAGGCTTGTCCAGAGCGATGGCCCTCACATTCCCCAGCTGACTGCTGCGCTTCAAGTCGATGTTCCTCCTCTGTAAGTCGCTTGTGATGCGCGTCGCAATGGATGTCCTTGGACGTCCACGCCCAGCCTTGGCATCTCCCTGACACATACCAGGGGAATATGTATAACAAATTGTGAAGAAGTACATTTTTGGCACATTGCCGGCAAAGTGCTCGATGCACAAAGTGCAGAGTGTTTCCAACAAGAAAGAGTAACACATTGTGTACACTTGGTGCCGATCTCTTGTCTGCCGTAGTTTAGTTTATCTATGGAGTTCGCAGTCAACAAGTTTGGGCCGTCGTATGAATCAAGAGTCCTTCATATGGCTGCTTGGTATTCGCCAGTGTACTCGTACTCGTACACATGTATTGCTCATCCCATGCATTGGTGCCGCATTCACCAGCTCAATGCAAACACACCTGTGTCTGTAATCACAAGTGAGACCAGTTTACTCAACTTCACCATCGGCCAATGAAACCTAAACACTATGGGTGGCACTTGGGATCATGGTCAACCCTCGACATTGCGACCTGTTATGCAACTCCACCATCGGTCAATGAAGCCCACAACTTTAGGGGTTTCACTGGGGATAATGATCAATACTTGACATCGCGACCATCTTGCTTTTGAATGCGTGCGTGACGCACGATATTTCGGATCACGTGGGTGATGTTCAGTGATCTATGCGCGCACAGAAATTGCACGGATACAAGCGGTTAGAAAATGCCAAGATCACGACCATTGTATTCAGCCTGCAAGCCAGGCAGGAGTCCATTGCGGGACAAGACAATGACTGATTTAGTTTACGAGCATGCACAATGCTATACACTACAACAACCTGAAGATTTCATTCTTCAACCACTGTTCTTCTCACGGCAGAGATATTCTCTTTCCCCGTCCTCCTTTCGAAACAGACTTCCATTCAGTGTGTTCGTCCCCGAAACGAATACCGTTCATTTCAGCCTCGAATCCCCTCCCCTCCCTCTGAAATGAACGCAGCTTGCTTTGTTGGACGATGAAAATCGCATGCATGTACATACGTACAGTTTTGGTCGACTTGCGATTTTGGCTCCCCCCCCCCTCATGAATGATTTTCGTTTCAGGGACAAGAAAAACGTTTGCAACCACCCTTTATAGGCGATTCACACGACAGGCAAATCCACGCGCACCGGAACGTTGCTATGGCAGGGCTGCCACACTTGGACGGAGAAAAATGTGACGGGGGTGGGGGGGGGGGGGTGTCCCCCGGTGAAATTTTTTAGGAAAATTGCTTGCTGTTGGGGCCCCAGAACACATTTTTAACTGTCCACACACATGCAAGCACGCGTGCATTTTACAGCTACATGTACATGTACAATGACCGGCCAAACGCAACCTGGAAGCGCCGAATGGCCAACTAGACTAAAAAGCGCTCAAAATAAAATAATCGGTTGTCCCTCTTTGGGAACAAAATCGGTCGGTTTGCCCGACAGGCAATCAAAAATCGGACGATTTCCGAAAAATCGGAGCAAGTGGCAGCCCTGCTATGGTATTTCATCAGTGAACGAGAAAAGTGGCTGAAAGTGGCTGAAAATTGCAAGCGAGCTGGAGGCCTAGGGTGCGTTTGGTTGGTACGATCTAGAACAGGATCGAACAGCTGGTGCACATGGAGCAGCCTCATGCCAACCAAACGGTACTCCAAAAACAGAGCATTTTTTGTGAAAAATATGCCAAACTTGGTGCATTCTTCAAAATGTGTATGGGTCACCATGGTCACTGTGTACGGTACGACGAGTCTAACCCCAAAGCGTATGCACGTGATCATTTGGGACCAAATCGATGTTCCCGCCAGGTTTCACTGTGAAAAAGTGAAACTGCTCGGTCTCGGCCTCGAGGCCGGAGCAAGCAGAACATGTTCTGGCCGACCCAGAACAGGTGCAGTCCCAACCAAACGCGCTGTTCTGGTGAATCCTGTTCTAGTTCGTACCAACCAAACGCGCCCCTACTTTCATGATAATCGTGGCATGCACGAGTACATTTACACCAAAAATAGCGAAACAAGATATGCTTGTTTTGAAAATTTGAAATACCCATGGCAACTGGTGGGAGAATCATTCAAAAATGCAAACCTGCCTGTCGTCGAGTGCAGCCGTGTGAATCCACACAGTCACTTTTCTCGTGAATCACTCGCTGTAAAACCTGAAAGTGGCTGTCGTGTGAATCGCCTATAAGGGTCTGCTGCTTCTCTTCTTGCAAAGTGGCTTCGATTTACAAATGAAATTTCAGCAACGAGTACACCTGGTGCTACGGCAAGCAATACTATCAAGACTTACTGACGATTATAGGCGATTCACATGGCGAGAATGAAAATTGTCCAGGAGCACTTTGCACTAATCTGCATTCATCTGCAGGCACTTTTACAGGTATGAGTTGGAGAGGGCGTACTATCGTACGACAGTACGGTAGTCTTCAACTGGTTTGCTGAGAGAGCCACCATATCACTACGGTATACCCACGGCAATGCCGTATACTAGCGGGAGCTCTGGCCGTCACTCGCGGCCGTGTGAACTGCGGACTCGCGTTTCACTACCCACGGGCACCTGACAAGCGTGGATTTGCCAGTCGTGTGAATCGCCTATAAGGTTCCATCGTTACATGCACTTTTCATATTGACAGCCCGTGACAGCCGTCCGTGCATGAAAATGCGTCCTGTCCGGACTTGAAACAGGGCCCAGTATGCCCAGGTTTTATTGAACTCTTTCGCCATTTTCGGTGGAAATTGTGACGTCATATGCAATATCTCTGGCAGCTTCCCCATTCAAATGCATGTGATTCAGAGTCAGAGGTTTTCCCAGGTTCTGGGCAGGGCCCGGTCCCGGACGGCCCGGATAAGAGAGATCTGAGTGTACAGTAAAACCTGTGACTAACGACCACCCCCTGGGGCCAGAGAGAGCGGTCTTTAGTGGCAGGTGGTCTTTAGTTAGAGGTTTGCACCGCACAGCAATAATGAATGTGAGACCGGCCGTGCCTGGCAAAAAGTGGTCTGTAGTACCAGGTTGGTCGCTAGTCACGGTCGGTGGTCTTTACTTACAGGTTTTACTGTACATAGATATCAAGTCTACTTGGCCGATTTCCAAGATTCTTTCATTGGAAGCGTGCACACTTGGCCTATAAATCTGCCCTGCAAGTTTCGATTTCGTAGTGAAAACGACGAATGTCAAGGAATCGAATACACAATTTAAACTGTACACATGCACCGATTCTGAATATTCCAGAGACAAAGAGATCTGACTGGCTACACGTCAGGCAGCATGCGCGTCCAGTCAAAATTGGCCACATTGTCACTGTTCACAGGTAAAGCCTTGAACTTTCCCTCGGGTTCACAAGCAAGTGCGCGAAAACACTCACACATGGAGAGAGAGAGAGAGAGAGAGAGAGAGAGAGAGAGAGAGAGAGAGAAAGAGAGCCAGGAGTTGGATATTGTCTTAGGGCCGGGTTCCATAGCGGCTCCCCTGCTCCGCGGCACTTGGCTGCATGCAGCGGAGCAGCGCGGTTCCACTGACACTCGTCATTTGCGGTCGTGCTCCACGGTTTTTTGATTATGTTTTACCTGCCTGCGCGAGTCAGCGCGTGCGCGCGAAATGAAAAAACCTCGTGTTCTGGCCTGCACAACGAAATAAAATTTGAATTTTAAAATTCTCGCATACAAAACAATGCAAAGTACGGGAAACAGGTCGAGCCGCGACTGCGGCTCGCAGTTTTTGATCAAGAATCGTAGCGAAAGCTCGCGGTGAGCCGCGGTCACTGTGGTAATGATGACGTTTCAAGCCGTGGATGACGAGCAGCGGAGCCGCAGTGGAACCCGGCCCTAACATATATTAGAGAGGTTTCACAAAACGTAATTACGTTAGTAAAAAACGGAGTGGATCTACGGGACGTTTTATGTGCACTGCATGCGGACTCGTGTTCAACCATACGCAGTTATCGAATCACGTAGCTGCCCTTGGCAACTCCAAACGCGACAATGTGCGACCTAGGGAGAGTCATAAATTAAAACCCAAATCCACTTTCGGAGCACCTCTACGTAATTAACTTTCCGTAAGTGGAGTGCAAACTCGCCAATGCACGGGTATTTCCCGCCCACGTACGTAACGTTGCTCAGCTTCATGTAGTGTGCGGAACCTCCCTATCATGCTAGACCTGACAAACAATAATTGGTCTGAAATGCTCTGCCAGAGCATCTGGTATGTTTCACAACTGGTGTCCGTGTGGCTGATTCAGCCTTCCTTCTTTAGCTGTTTGATCTCCATGGATAAATACAGTAGTCCAGATGAGATCAGACCCCTCACGCCACGCGAGCGCGCGTGTACACACACACACACACACACACACACCATTGACCATTTGACGCCCATCGCCATAGGCGATGATAGCGATGCTACAGCAGAAGCCATAGCAACTTACACACACACACGCGCACGCATATACATGCACACACACACACACACACACACACACACACACGTGCGCGTGCGCGCTCGAGCATGCACAAGCGCGTGCGCACACACACACACACACACGCACGCGCGCACACACACACACACACACACACACAACATAGAGGTTTTTTGGTGGAACTTACCTCTTGGACGTCTTCATCGTCGTCATCACCACCACCGCGAGCGGCAGGCGCTTTCTTACTACTGCCCTCATCACTCCAGTCATCACTATCTTCATCCGAGTCCGAGTCATCACTAGCGAATGGCTTTGTGGCACGGCTTCGACGAGGTTTCGACTCTCCATCCTCGTCACTCTCCGAATCATCGTCGTCCGAGTCTTTGTCCAGATCGTCCGAAAACCCGTCGTCCGACACAATCGCCGTTGGCTTCTCCTCCTCTGCCTCACTATCATCTTCCTCTTCCTCCTCCTCCTCATCTTCGTATCCTGATTCATCCGACTCAGCGAGTAACAATCCAACGTCGTCACTCTGCAAGAACTGGACTGAACCAATCACGTACGGCAGAGGGCGCAAAGCATACGGATCTTTTGGCTCGAAGATTGCCTCCATGTTCTCCATCTCGGCTTTCTCCTCCTCTTCATCGTCGTCATCATCGTCATCATCCCCCTCACCACCGTTACCGCTAGTATCTTTCTGCTTGCTACTCTCCTGCGCTGGCTCGATCTTGTCAAAAGAATTCTGCATGACATCGACACCGAGCTTCAGTGCGGCTGTGATGCGAGGTATCAGTTCAGCCTCTCTCTGCTCTCTGGTCTTCTCCTCCTCGGGTTGACTCTCGCCACTTTTGTCAGCAGGAGCCTCTTCTGGCTTCTCCTCAGCCGTACCAGAAACTGTATCACCCTCCTTGGTTTCCTCGAAGTCGTACACACGATTCTCCACAAACTGAACACTGGATAACATGAGGAAATCGTTGAAACAGTTATGTAGCCTAGTCTCTGTACGCTTCGATTCCGTCCCCAGGCCATCCACTTGCGTCGTCATGTCTGCAATACGCTCGGTCATACGTTTGGAAAAATCTTTTATATACAGCAGTAGACCAGAATCTGCAGCCAGCGTCCAATTTCCAACATTGCCTCTCATCTCATCCGGCTTCCATGGCCTTTCCCACGATCGCACATCAGAGGCTGGAGCCAGCACGTCTGGTTCAGAGGCTGTAGGAGCACTGGGAGCCTCAAGAGCAGCTGCTGGTGGGGGTGCTGGAGGTCCAGAACTCGTTCCTGCATCTGCGGGAAGTGGCGGAGGTCCACCACTCGACAAATCAGGCGGGGGACCTGGAGGTGGTGGAGGGATCATTCTTTCACTTCGATAAAACACCTACAATTAGTTCAGACTGCGGGACCCTGCAAGAACAGAGCCCGCGACGTTCACGATAGATTTCCTTGCAGGGAATCCTCCATCATTTGTAACAGCAGATCAAGCGAAGCTTGAAGTGTTTTGACTTTTGGTTTTGTCGATTTTCGCCCAGGCCGGCTGAGTCATGGGCTGAGCCGTGAAGACGCCTCGCCATATTTTTTTCAGAATGAGTCATGACTGGAAGCTTCGATCTAGCTCTATACGACAAGGATAACATACCTAAATAATTACCAATTGCAATTTTCCATATTTGGCACGAGGGGGCCCCCGCCCACCCTGTGACGTAAAACGTTCTCAGTGAGCTCCAATTATTTTTTCAGCCCAGCAATCTCTACGTGGATGGTGAATGTATTCATTCCAGTGAGGGCACAACACAGGGCCACCCCATTGCGATGCCGTTATATGCGATCGGCGTAGTCCCTCTCATCCGGGAGATCGTAACACCCGGCGCCTGCCAGCATGCGGACGATTCGTCCGCAGCAGGGAGTCGTACTCAAACTAGGGAGGTGACACGGCGCAGAAATCCGTGTCACAGGGGTTGACTCGCACCCGTGACCCCTCGTTGTTATTTTTGGAATAGTTCAGTCCAGTCCAGTCCGAAAGGTCATACATGTACATGTACTTGGATCGACTCGCCTTCTGTACTTCACCTCCAAGCGTGCAACGCAAGACCCGCAAAGTATGATTTTTCTGTGGGGAACGATTTTGCCATTGATCAAGTTTTTATTGGGGTGCTCAGGCATACTACGATTGCTGAGACGTCCCGAGCACGCTTGTTCAGGTTCTCTATCTTTGACGAGCCGGTCCCACAGCCCCCTACATTGTATCTAACGACGTAGGAGCTGACAATGTAAGAGGATTTCCCTGGAAATAATGATGATGGTGGTGTGACTGCTGCAGAAAAAATGCTGGCTGTTTATGACAGTATGACATAGATGTACAATGTAGCTCTCTTGTATGGGACTTAACCCCTGCTATAAATGTGTTGTTTAGGAAGACTGGTGTATTGTGCAAGTCATAAAGAAGAAATGGGGCAGATACACGACTTACAATTTTCAAAAACCAGCTTCGTGTCATGTCTAATTTGTGTCAAAATTGTAGTATTTAGATATGACAATATCACTGGCTGTACTTCTCTAATATGGTACATAACCCCTGCTATAAAATTTAATGTGTTATTTTGGCAGACTGGACCATTGTGCAAGTCATAAAGAAGAAATGGGGCAGATACACGACTTACATTTTTCAAAAACCTGGCTTCGTGTTAAGGAGGCTCCCACCTAAAGAAGTAAAAATAAAAGGTCCATGGACACCCTGTTTTTTATGCATAGAATGGTGGAGTGATGTCTCTTCTTCAATTTGGTATAGTTTTTAGGTAGGGTCACCAGGCATATAAGAGGTATTCTGGTGTATTTAGTGAGTGTACAATTTCTTGATTTTCGGCAAAAAAAATGGTAAAAAAATTTGGTTTTTGACCCAAAGAAGCCTCCTGGAAGGAGGATACTAAGCATTTTCTTCATCATATGTTTAAGAACCACATTTGGAGGTATTTTGGCTACACAAGATAGACTGTGTCTTGGTTTTGCCCTTGGCGAGCCACTTTTTCGAAATTACGGGAACCGAAATTTCCATCAGGTGCTGAATTGTGAAATGGTTCAGCCTGCAACATTTTGTCCATGGACATATTGATTTTTGTGGCTTTCTCGGTGATCCTTGAGCCCCAAGGAAACCGATAATGGACAGTTTTGATGGTGTCACCAGGCACTTTAGGCCCCTACCAAACAATATAGGTATCGAAATATGGTATTTTTAGGCCAATTCTGAAAATAGCATTTTAGAAAATCTGACCATTCTTGCCTTCTTGACTAAATATCACTACCAATGACATGGTAGTATGTAATATTATTCCCGTAGCTATGCAGAAGACGTTACTTCAGTAACGTCTGGCGCTAGCCAGGGTCCACACAGCTTTAATTTGGTGTTTGTTTGTGTGTTTGTTTGTTTGTGTCACGCCTGGCGCTATCCGTATCTGACGGCAAAAAAGCATAGGATGTTATAAATTTTTCAATTCTCCTTTTTTTCAGGCATATCCTGGGATTCGAACCCGCACTATCGCCCTACATGCATTCCCCCATACACTTCGCATTCATACCCATTCTTCCAAGTTGCGTTACGTTATTATCTTGCGTTTGAAAGCCCTATTTGAATATTGCGGGAAGCTGTATGTGGCCAGCTGTGTTTGATGGTACGGTACGGTACGGGAGACGGTGTCGTATTACCCTCGATCGTACCTGTCCCGTCCCTATCCCCTACCGTACCGTGCCATCAAAGACGGCTGGCCACAATGCATATAACTCAAATAGGGCTTTCAAATGCAAGATCACAATGTGAAACAACTTGGAAGAATTAGTATGTATGCGAAGTGCATCGGGGGATGAATGCAGGGCGCGCTATAGTGCGGGTTCGAATCCCAGGTTATGTCTAAAAAAAGGAATTTTTTAAAGAATTTATAACATCCCTATGCTTTTTTTTTGTCTAGGTCATCAAGGCAAAAAAGCATAGCGTAGGGCCCTGAGCTTCCAAGCTCTCTCGTTAGGAAAAAAAGTCTCCAAATGATAATTCATATGCGTTCCAGGAATCGAACCTGTATAGATAACTTGTAATACGTACTCGGAGATAGTACATGTACAAGAAACCAGATATTCAAACACGCCAACACAGCACTGTTACCTTTAAAGGCCGTACTTGAACGTGCACATTGGCTCTTTCTTTTCCCTCAACACCTGTCTCACTATATTTATCAAACATAAGTACAGCTGCAGTGGTGTCTTCAATTTCATTCTCCCGAGTCAACCTCCGTATGAAGACATCCAAGAAGAAGATTGCCTGATGAGTCCTGCGGGGACGAAACGTACGTCGCAATCGAGCTATGTCGTTAATGTGTCATCATCTATGTGCCATGCGCTACTTGATGTACCAGCCTGCTATGCCGGGTACCGCCAGCCACGCATCGACCAGGCGCCAGGCGCGAACTGATGGTGGTGGTGGTGAGAAGGAGAGCTCTGTGCCAGAACTTTGCAGCCTAGAGAGCGTGTGTGGGCAGGCGTGTGTTTACCGCCATATTTGGAAGTACATCAACGCTTGCTTCTGAAAATTCTGTTTCGAAAAGACCAAACATTTGCCTCCCTTTGTCTTTATAAACTTGCTTCCACGCACCCTCTTCTTGCCCGACATCAGCAGCATCTTTGTATCCTTGTGCAAAAAATCTTCCTAGCCCAAGTCCCGAAACATATTGCCAAGTACAACTGGTTTGTTACCACTAGACCAACACGCAATGCCTTATCACTGCCCCGAGCTAGTTCCTCTCTGTTTTTGAAATCCCCTTTCTTCTCAGCATACTCCCTTTGGTCTAACCTGCCTACTAGCATTAAGACATGCCAGGATATCAGGAAATTCAAAGTCCAGCTTTCCACACTGTCTCATCCGAAGTGATCCCATGTATTACTAATGTGCCTCCCTTTCTTTTTCTCTCCCTATCTCCTTTCCCTCTCTGACAGCATCTTTCTTTTTCTCCCTTTTAGCTTGCCGTGGTTGGCTATCACCTGACCTCTCATGTTTATTGGCAGTCTTCGGACGGGCCAGGAGATGTTGAATAAATAAATAAATAAATATTGCCAGGTGTGTCTTTACCACCATATTTTTCAACCTGTCTCACTGTAGAAAATAGTGGCAGAGTGTTTATCCCATTAATCGATCGCACAAGGTGGACGGCTTAGAACAGCCCATGACAAGTGCCAAGACTTCAAGACCTTTGTTATCTAGGATACGAAAGTCGATCCTTGCCATTCTGCCCCTTTTCCGTTGGGCGATCGTGGCGAACAACACACGTAAAAAACAAGGAACTGCACACTCTCATTACGAAAAAAAATTATTCCCGTAGCTATGCAGAAGACGTTACTTCAGTAACGTCTGGCGCTAGCCAGGGTCCACACAGCTTTAATTCCCGTAGCTATGCAGAAGACGTTACTTCAGTAACGTCTGGCGCTAGCCAGGGTCCACACAGCTTTAATTCCCGTAGCTATGCAGAAGACGTTACTTCAGTAACGTCTGGCGCTAGCCAGGGTCCACACAGCTTTAATTCCCGTAGCTATGCAGAAGACGTTACTTCAGTAACGTCTGGCGCTAGCCAGGGTCCACACAGCTTTAATTTGGTATTTGTTTGTTTGTGTGTTTGTTTGTTTGTTTGTGTCACGCCTGGCGCTATCCCGTATCTGTCCCGTATCTGTCCCGTATCTGTGACTTCAAAGGCTCTACAGGATTGTACATAACAGCTGTCCACAATATTTGCGGGCTCCTGTATCTGTCCCGTACCGTACCAATATTCGTCGTATTATGCATACGACTCCCTGATGTAGAGTGGGATTTGGAAAGAAATAGGGAGACGAGGAGGAAATTAAATTAGAATAGACGCCGATAAGGTGATAGGATGCGTCAGCATAAACATACTTTGGAAGGGAGATCCCGTCGTCTCCAAAATAAGCGTGAACGAGCGATTCAGTGCCGGTCACAGGAAACGTCGGAAGAGAGATCCCGTCGACTCCAGAACGCCCGTGGTCGGTAGAGTGCGGCGGTACCAGGCAACGTCAGGACAGACATCCCGTTGAGTCCAGAACGCCCGTGATCGGCAGAGTCTAAGCCGGTCCCAGGAAACGTCAGGATAGACATCCCGTCGAGTCCAGAACGCCGTGATCGGCAGAGTCAGCGCCGGTCCCAGTAAACGTCAGGACAGACATCCCGTCGACGCGCAGAAAAACAAAATCTGCAGCCTCTTTTGCCGTCGAACAGGATACGTATTTATATAGGAGACTGTAAAGTTATGTAATGTCCAAATTTCGACGTGAGCAGCAGGTCACTCGCGTTGATTTTTTCGACGTGCGAGCCAAATAACGCGAGCTGAACTTTCGCGTCGCAGACATCCCGTCGACGCGCAGAAAAACTAAATCTGCAGCCTCTTTTGCCGTCGGACAGGATACGTATTTTAGGAGACTGTAAAGTTATGTAATGTGCTCCTCAGGCAACCATGCATTCGGCGTCGTCATTGGCTCAACAGGTCAATGTAGATGTATTACTACAAAAAGGCCAGAAAATCCGATTCCTGTATTAAAATCAACTAATGTTCGCTGGCGATTTAATTTCGCTGATTTCGCCGCTTGGTACCAACCGGACAAAGTAAATCGCAGGCCAACGTTTGTCATATAGGCAAATGATGCATGATTGAGCAATGGATGCATGTGAGAGCAAAAATACCGATCGATTTCAAATTTGACGTGAAACTGCGCGTCACGTCGGAAATAACGTGCATCTTAACCTCTCTAATCGAGAGGTTTCTATTTCTCATCGGCCAAAATGTGTTGATTTACAATATAAGGAGATAAAAATTAAAGAAGGAGCAAAAGAAAAGTAGATGATTATTAGAGAAACAACAATCCGCAATAAATTCTGCAAATACTTTTGCCTAACTCATAATATTCAAACCGATTGAAACGTTTTTGCAATACAGTGATGTGGCCAATGAACGGCAAAAGACAATTCCATCAGTTCTTATAACATGTACGATGAGCTAGGCAAAAAAGCATAAAAGCATAGCGTAGGGCCCTGCGCTTCCAAGCTCTCTCGTTTTAGAAGAAGTTATTTTCATGCTGCAACCTCCTTTGGACATACCAGACAGTCTGTGCTTGGAAAGGTACATGTATCATTACATGTATGTCATGTAGCCTTCAGTCCTAGCACATTGATATACGAGTAGTGTACATGTACATGTAAGGCAGCGAGGTTTCATAACAACCTCGACCATGAAACTGGCACATGAATAATGTGAAAGCAGGCATTCAAAATAAGGCACACTAAACACTCACGCGCGTGCGCACGCACATAAATACCCACCCACATGCACGCACTCTCGTGCACGCGTCATTGTAACACTACTAGTCCATAGTAGGACTTGGTGTAAATAAAAGCATGAAGACCAGCCACTGCACTGGGCATGCATTTGCTGGTTGTCACTTGCGTTGATAGCAGCAGACTCCAGAAAAACATCGCATGAAGGGCAATATGCATCTACACACGCTGGCGTGCACACATACGATATACAATTACATGTAGTGTACTGTCATGCTCTCTCGGCAATTCTTTTTGTGTCTCAAATACGGTTCACAAATGCGCATTCACATGCAACTCCTGTACTGTAAAGCCATTACCACACTGTCCTTGCGGACACCAGAGAGGAGAGGCATACAGAACCAGCACCGTGAGCCCCTCCCCCCCCCCCTTCCACACCTAGCTTTGCACACGCGCGCACACATTCACGTGCATACACACATACATGTACACAGACATTTGCATGCACATGCACACAGTGCACTCGTGGGGACATGTGCATAACCCAGATCAACATTGCGTGCGAACCCACACATGCGGGCACGAGCACGCGCGCACACACACACGTGCGTACACACACACTCATACACCTGCCCAACGCTGAAGCGAGGATAGCGAACAAACTACGTTAGACACAGCAACTTGTGCTCGGATTACACCTTTCAACATCTTGCACACACACATACACGCGCATGCGCGCGCGTACACACACACACACTCTCTCTCTCGCGCGCGCGTACACACACACGCGCACGCGTACACACACGCGCGCGCGCGTACACACACACACAAACGCATGTACTTGCGCATAGGAAAGGATTCAAAATAATCAACCACAGGCATTTACCCAATACACACCTGAGTGTGCACATCTTAGTTGTGGCATCCCTATTTCTACAAAAGCAGGATTTAGAAGTTCGTCCCTGGTTCAGAACACAAGCTTCTGGCCAGCGTTTTCCTTACACCATCAGTGCAGTACAGTGGTTGACACGAACCTCATTCCTACAGGGACAGTAGCCCAAGTTCAGCAGCTCTGAGATGCGTCGTCCACTGAGCTCAGGATACTCTAGGATCCACAGAAAGTTTCAAACGGTACTCGTGCGACTGGAGCTGCAAGTGGGTCCACTTACCAGCGAGTGGGCAGCCACTTCACGCTCCACAGGTACTAGGTAGTCCATGCTAAATTCCAGTACCAGTACTAGTATCACTACGTTCGACATCGATGTCTTCACTGACTTCAACCTGCTTTTCTCACCCTTCTTCGTCAGTAATAATATATTTGTTCTTCGTGGCCACATCGTACCGCTTCAACAAAGTTTTCACAAAAAAATCAAGCAGCGTAGGAACTGCCTTTGTTTTGCATTAGCCATGGCCAGTGATTCTTTCCAGCGTAGAAACAGCCACGGCTACAGAAACCTGCAACGAGTAGAACTACATCCTGGAACAACTGCGAGCACAGAGAAATCAAAAAACTTCTTTCTGAACAACAGCTTGTTTCCGCATGGAACACAACATTTTTTGAATCTCGCGGCAAAAAACAGATTTCGGAGGTGCCCTTTTTACACTGCGCTGCGCAACTGTTCGGAGCCTCCTTAAGTGTAATTTGTGTCAAAATTGTAGTATTTCAACATGTCAATATCACTGGCTGTACTTCTCTTATATGGTACTTAACCCCTGCTAGAAATGTGTTGTTTAGGAAGACTGGTGTATTGTGCAAGTCATAAAGAAGAAATGGGGCAGATACACGACTTACAATTTTCAAAAACCAGCTTCGTGCTACATGTATGTGCAATTTGGGTCAATTTTTAGTATTCGGATTAACCTAGGATACGACTCTGAACAGTTCTGAACAGTTACCGTAACACTACACGCCGTCTCATAACTGCTGCTGTTGCCATCACTGCTATCAATTAGTTCGGACATGGCAGGAGGTAAACAAATAATGGTAGTCTTTCAAAGAATACTGGCGAGTGCATGGGCTGTAAACGAAATGTGCTGCCTCAATAATTTCAAAAACTAGACACCCATGCGGCACGCTTGGAGGTGAAGTACAGAAGGCGAGTCGATCCGAGCGCTCACAGGACACCCCGCTCCTGATCAGACCACACGCACTCTCCTCGCTCTGCCTTGTCGCCTAGGGGGCATGGGTCTAATCAACCCGTGCGATCTCGCCAGCCAGTTGGATGACTCCAAGACCATCACGCAGCCATTGGTGGAGCGGATCATCGTGCAAAACACGGACCTAGGTGATGTTCACCACACCATGAAGGCAGAGAAGGCGAAGGTGCGCAGGATCCACTCCGTAAGGGAGAAGGAGACCCTAGTCGCTGTGGAAGAGAGCATCGCTTCGGACTTAAAGCGGTCCAGGGAGCTGGCGGCGGAGAAGGGTGCCTCGTCGTGGCTGACATGCAAACCACTGAAGATGTTTGGCTTCACGCTATCGAAGGGCGCATTTCACGATGCGGTTTCATTGCGATATGGCTGGCCTCTGAAGCGTTTGCCCTCTGCTTGCAGCTGTGGTAAATCATTCACCGTGGCCCATGCTCTCTCCTGCTCAACCGGCGGCTACCCTAGCCTCCGCCACAACGAGGTACGCGACCTCACAGCATCCATCATGAAGGAAGTTGCGCACCAAGTTGTGGTGGAACCGCTGCTAGAGCCGCTGACAGGTGAGAGGATGACGCTACGGTCAGCTTCAACTGAAGACAACGCCCGCCTAGACATCGGTGCCAGTGGAGTCTGGGGAGGTCGGTACGAGCGTTCGTACTTTGATGTCCGGGTTTTCAACCCCCACGCCCCCACCAACGCCAAGTTTGCCTTGCCCGCTGTGTACAAGCGACATGAGCAGGAGAAGCGTCGCCGCTACGAGGAACGGATCACCAACGTCGAGCACGCCTCCTTCTCACCAGTTGTCTTGTCCTGCACTGGAGGGTATGGCAAAGCTGCGACAGCACTCTATGCTCGGCTGGCATCGATGCTCGCCGACAAGAAGCAGGAGCCGTACGCTGCCACAATGTCCTACATCCGATGTAAGCTCAGCTTTGCCCTCATCCGTGCGGCTGTTGCCAGTCTGCGAGGCCATCGGCACCGCGTGCCCTCAGATGCAAATGACTCGGCCCGATTTGCGGTTGCCATGAGCAGCATCGGTTAAAGCTCCCTCCCGAGGCTCCGTACTAGACTGTTTTCACAGCCATTTTTGCTCTCAGCCTTTTTTTGCTCTCTCGACTGTTTTCACAGCCATTAATTTTTTGCTCTCTCGACTGTCTTCACAGCCATTTTTTGCTCGTTTTTCTGCCGGTGCTGTTGAGGTTGCACTCGTAATTGTGTTTATTTTGCCCGTATAAGAGGCTTGGCAGTAGTCGATCCGAGTATGACCTTTCGGACTGGACTGGACTGAACTATTCCAAACAACGAGGGGTCACGGGTGCGAGTCAACCCCTGTGACACGAATTTCTGTGCCGTGTCACCTCCCTAGTTTGAGTACGACTCCCTGGTCCGCAGGTGGCCGACTCGTTCCTCTCCGAACCTGGTGGGACAAACTGCACGACAGAGGGCCTGATTTCGGATACTTCCTCAACCCAGCAAAGTCCGTGCTCGTGGTGAAGCCTGACGACTACGATGAAGCTGTCCAGCTGTTCGACGGCACAGGCATCCACATCACCGCCACAGGCAACCGCTACCTGGGTTCAGCCATAGGCACACCTGCGTTTGTCGAAGACTACGTACACGAGAAAGCCCGGGACTGGTGTGGGCAGGTCGAATCACTGACATCAACCGCCCTGCCTCAGCCACAAGCAGCCTATTCTGCTTTCACCCGAGGCCTCTCCAGCCGCAGGTCTTTCCTCTGCCGGGTACTTGAAAGTGCGTCTGCTGGCCTTGCTTCACTGGAGCGGGTCATTGCCACGAAGCTCCTCCCAGCTCTCACAGGCCAGGAAATCAGCTCTGAGCTCCGCACCCTTTTCTCCTTCCCCTGCCGGAACGGTGGTCTAGGAATATTGGATCCCACCTCTCTGTCGGCCCAGTACCAATCATCGCGTGCCATCACTGCTCCTATGGTTGCCAACATCCTCACCCAGAGTTTTAACCTGGGAGACTCTTTGGCAGAGGTCGCCAGCCTGAAGGCCTCTAACCGCAAGGATGTGAAGGCAGCTGCCACGGAAGCCCTTCGCCAATTCACCGCCCGAGCCTCCTCTGCCCTCCAGCACTCCATCAACCTTGGCAGTGAGGCGGGTGCGTCCAGCTGGCTCACGTGTCGCCCCCTCAGTCGGCATGGGTTCAGCTTGTCGAAGTGTGAATTTCGCGATGGTCTTGCATTGCGGTATGGCTGGCACCCGGCACGGCTCCCTTCTACTTGTGTCTGTGGTGCCACCTTCTCTGTTGAGCATGCTCTCTCTTGCCCCACTGGTGGTTTCCCGACGCTTCGCCACAATGAGGTACGGGACATTATCGCTGGCCAACTGAAGAAGGTGGCACACAGCGTAGAAGTAGAGCTTCATCTCCAACCCGTCACCAGCGAGCTTTTCCGCTACCGGACGGCGTCCACCGAGGATCAAGCCCGTCTGGATGTGGCGGCGAGTGGCGTGTGGGGAGGACGGTTTGAACGCGTTTATCCTGATGTACGGGTGTTTAACCCATTCGCTCCTTCAAACCGTTCCTCTTCTCTCGCTGCTCGCTACCAGAGCCATGAGCGCGAGAAGCGTCGCAGGTATGGTCAGAGGGTGCAAGAAGTTGAGCGAGCCTCCTTTGTACCTGTTGTATTCTCAGCCACAGGTGGAGCCGGTCGAGCTGCTTCCGCTCTTCTCAAGCGAATTGCTGCTCTGTCTGCAGAGAAATCCGGAGAGCCATACGCAATGGTGATGGCGTTGCTGCGTTGTCGTCTTGGTTTTGGTCTCCTTCGTGCCAGTGTTACCTACCTTCGCGGTGCCCGGCGGATGCGCATCGTCAATGATCAGTCTGCTGTCCTCGCAAACGCGGAGGCTGCATTGATTTAACTTTCTTTGCAACTCCTGCAGTCTAAGTACTGAGTATCATTGTTATCTTGTGTGTGTGTGTGTGTGTGTATGTGTGTATGCGTGAGTCAACAGCTTTGATAAAGTTATTGGATTTTTTTATTCAAATGGTAGATCTACAGAAATTTTGAAAAAGGTATTCACTGTTTTTCTTCAATCAATAACCCTTGTACTAGTATTCATTCGATCATCATGTTGGAGGAAGAGGAGACCATGGGAGGTGTGGAGGTGGACGCAGTGGGTACATTATTATACATATGTACCCATATGCCCTCCAGATCAGAGTCCTCACAGTAAACACACGTGGTGACCTAAAAGTTGATCCGGACATGGCCTGACCAACCGGACCGGTTCCGCCGGGAGAGAGGTTCCGCCGGGCCTGAATTATTGCCGCATCTAGGAAGGATCGCTGCCTGCGAAGTGTTGAAGAAAGAAACCGTTGTTTCGCTACAATTAGTACAAAGTACAATCATGAATAATTATTGTAGTTGCTGGGCGAACCAGCTTACTCTTGTCTGTATCCAGAGCAAGCTCGAGTAGATCTACGGCAGCAGCACTGCCTACAAAGCTGTAGTACAACTACATTTTTGTAGTATAGTGTAGACTGTAGCCTAGGCTAGTGTAGCTAGCTATGCCTACGCTGCGCTGCCCGTCGTCACTTGAGGAACAGATCAGAATGAATAGCGAATGAATACAGTGGAACCTGTCTAAGACGACCGCTCAAGGGACATTCAAAATGTGGTCTCCATTGCCTGGTGGTCTCCTTATCCAGGGTCATTTGACTCGAAATCAGGGAGCCCTACGCGGTATGCATGGTATGTGTAGGCCTCCCTGCTGGAAATAGCATCCCTCGGTCATGGTAGCAGCGGTCTTCTGGGGCAGGTGGTCGCCTTATCCGAGTGGTCGCCTTCACAGGTTTTACTGTATGCAGGTTGACCTTTTGAACTGAACTTTGACCCGTCCAACATGTAGCTGCATGGCTTGTGCCTGAAGTTGTGGACAGCCTAGCCTCAACAAAACCATCGAGGAGGATAGGAGCTCAGCAACTACTCTTCGCACTCCCCTCTGGCATATGTCCTCATCTTCCTATTTCTCTCTGATTGTTACTTCGTTCGAACTTGACTTGTAATTAGTGAGGTTTTGCATTCCGAATTTCGGTTCGGCGTTCTTCGGTCATTTGTCGAACATCAAAATGTCGAATTTTCGCACCAACGTTTGTTTTGCAAGTCGAAAATGATGTGTTTTCATTTCGTGAGCCCCAGCATCAGCAACGTCCGGTCCCGTGCTCCTTTTCTTGCTTATTCCAACGAACTTTGATCGCCCAAAGAGTCGAGGGCCAAACCTGCCTCCTCAGTCGCCTCAGAAAAACCAACTCCATGGCCAAGTCAAATGTTATGCGTGTCGCCATAGTCTTTTCAGCCACACAGATGACGGTGAGAACACTCCAGGCGAAAGAGAGTCGACAGGCAGTGGAGAGGAGCAATCAGAGGTAGCTGACGATGCTATGTCGCCAAAGACGCCTGCCAAGCGATGCCGAGATAAGAAACCTCTTTGAATAAATCACTCGCTAGCCCTCTTCTACAAGAAAATGCATCCGAAAAATATTTTCGGCAAAGTGAGCTTTTTCCGAACAAACACTCCGAATCTTCGTGTGCATTTTCGACCTCGCTCCCGCGTGCCGAATCTTTTTGCCGAATTTCGGAATGCAAAACCTCACTATTACCGGTACAAATACTTCCTATTGACTGGTTTCTCATTTTCTCAAGTGCAGCTTTATCGAGCTACACTTTTTATTCTATCGCCATCATAATAATTAATATTGGGCATCAATGCCCGTTTGGTTTGCGATGTAAAATAAAACTTCAAACAAAAAAACTCCCGAGAAAAACACTTGACCTGTCGAAGAAGGAGTTGAAGATCTTATCCTCCCATGGTTAGGCAGTGAGCTGTCTTCGTGCCCATGTTGGTGTGCGATGTTTTTTTATTGTTCATACTTATAGTGTAGGACGGGGAAGGATCATACCTCGGACCTACATGCAGCTGGATTTCTCTGACGAGCTAGGGCCGGCAGCAGATCAGTGTCAGTGACGGCACAGCAGCCGGCACAGTGGTCATGACGGCACAAGGTCTGACGGTGCCGGAGCATCACCAGCAGCCACACTCGCCCGCACTGTGCCTGCCCAGTGTTCGCCTCCCGAGTCTTTGCCTGCAGTGCGCCGTGCAGCGCCTGGAGGGCGCATGCGAGCCAGTGGCGCTGCGGAAGTTCATTGTCGGCGAGCTCACGGCCATTATTGAAGGCGACGGCCAGGAGTTCCTCAGCGTGGTCCGGTGTGACACGAGTTTCCTCGAGCGCTTCCTATTTGCCATAGCAAGTAAGTTTCTTGTTGTCACCGGTGACTGTGCAGTACTAGTACCTGTACCTAAATTTCTTTCCCATCTGTCGCTCACCTACTGTTCGTGTGGTGCCGTGTGAAGTAATCAAAATAATGCGCATTTAGAGGGTAATGGCTTTCTCCGTTCATTTCAATTCAGCAGAGGCATGCGTCAGGCGAAATAGCACGTCATCGTACATTTGAGATCGGCGGGAAGAAGATGACGACGTCCACTAATTTAGTATCTGTGCACACGAATCTGCTGTGTGTGTGACTCTGTGTGTCAGCTATGATATCATCTTCTGTGGTTCCATGCCTAGCATGTACGTCTGAACCATCCTGCAAAGTTTGAATGACGTAGGTTGAGCGATCGCTCCGCGAAATATACTTTTTGAAATTCTCTTCATAGTATATCTTCCACCATTGAAATTTCGAATTTCTTCAAAAAAAGTGCTGAGAGGGGTGGCTTGCAACCTTGATATGGTTTGTTCCAGGCATGCTTTGGAGCCATCTTCTGTTGAAGTAGTGGCGGGGATCTGCCCTGCAACTGCTACAACAAAAAATGATTCGATCTGAGAAAGGGTGAGACCGCGAATCTCGGTTGAATATTGAGTATTTCAAGCCTTTTCACGACGAAGATGGAGTTCTTTTTGGAGATGGACGTCGCGGCAAAGGACATGGTGTCCGACGTCTGGCGTCTGGTGAAGCCAGGGATCATTTGTCCAGTCAGGTCGGCAGCCTAACCGTCGGTAAGCTTGTGTTTGGACCCGTTCTGCTCGATGTGGTAGATCACAAACAATTTGATATCGCACAAATTGATCTCAGCATCGTGCGTACGGTATTTTATATTCAGAAAATCCCAAAGTGTCTCTGTGTGGCCGTCCTATGCCACGAGAAACTCCAATCAGGCTCCTATGTCCTCTGCCTTCATGATTGAATGTCCACTTCGTTTGAACAACGAACACAACAATCGAGGACGGCTTTGCAATGAAAAATACAGCTATACTGGAGCTGAAAAAAAGAAGAAAAAAACGTGCTCAGGATGAGACTCGAGTACACGCATACTCTCCCAGCAGGTGAAACGCAAATTTTTGTGAAAAATGCGTGACGCCGACTGACCAGTAATTTCGCCTGACGGTACAAAATGGCCAGTGCCTATTGTGTGGGTGGGTGTATATGATGGGGGGGGGGGACCAAACGTAGGGATGCTTTGGTTTTCGGATTGAAAGTGAGTAACAGACTTGCTTATTCAGACAAACCCCCCCCCCCCCCCCCCGAGGTACTCTGCCCAGCTGTTTCCGGATGGGAGAGGTAAAATTGCTGACCATGGTAATGAGGTGCAGTCGCAGTAAATGTCAACTATTCCGACCTTCAGGACCCGGAGGTGCTGTAGAGACTTCTTGTTTCAATGACCTCGGGCAGGGAGTCGTAGTGTCTGGCCGTTCCTGTTGCCCATGACGCAGTGCCGATGTACACACTCTCGCGTATGCAGGGCCGGCGCCACTGGTTCGGCCGGTACGGCCATGGCCGTACCAACTTCCCAAAAAATTCGGTCCACGTGGAACGTCCAAAACCGAGGAGAAAAAGTTTCGATGTATGATTTTTACAGGGAGTCGCCCAGAGTGCAGGATTTGCCGTCTAAATTCCAAAAAAATTCTGGGGGACGGCCCCCAGACCCCCTTAACCCTTTCACCACTGTCGACGTATATATACGTCATGACGTGTGCACCTGCCCCACTGACGACGTATATATACGTCCGCAGTGTACGTCGCGTTTGTACTGATGCCTCAACATCAGTGGGGCCTGGAACTGTTCCTCAGTGGGCTGAAGGCCCTGATCGACGTGTACGCGGCGTATGTGGCCAGTCTGCACAGCAGAACAGCCGCGAGCATGCATCGAGTTTGAAGTGCGTATTTTGGCATATCGTTCAAATAAATTGTTTTGCTCAAAGTTCGTTTTCGTCATCTTGCCCTGCTGTTTCTCGGTAAGGTAAGTAGCTCAACTACTCTGTGTCGATGGAAGGAGTCCTGTGAAGCAGTGTGAGGCGGGTAATGACTCTGAGGATGATTCTGGAGACAGCGAAATTGTGTCGGAGTCGTTTTCTGAGGATTATGAATTTGCTGCTATTCAAAAGATCGCAGCTGACTCGGACGCAGGGGATGCTGGAGACCAAAGAGATTTGGAAAGCGATGCTGAAGTCTCTGACACCTAGGCATGGTGTTCTGAGCAGGAGCTGTCTGTCGTGAGCCCGTTTGCTGAAGTTTCTCAACTAAACTTTTGCTGGCTTATCTCGCCGCTCTCCACCATGGTCAACATAGTGATACATTTCACCCCGCTGATGCATTATTTTCTTCCGATTATCATCTTCTTTCCTTCATTTTTTTCTTCTCTTGCCATGGCTGGCTAATGCCCCCTCCTTTGCATTGGCTTCTGCCATTGGACGGTGAAATAAATAATAAATAATAATAAAACTGCGATCAAATTTGAAGGTCAGATTTTTGAAAATATTTGAATTTGAAGTCAAGTGTACTGGTCAGACATACATGCAGATCACAATAGAGATGTACATACATGTAAGTATTGTATGTTGAGTACATAGCCAGGCACCTACAGGATGGAGATTGCTATCTAATATGAATCCAGAATAATCCAGAATAGTCAACAATTGTGCAATTTTGAACCACTATCAGAAATTGCGCAGCCGATTGTTTCTTGAATTTTCATGCGTACGTACACCGGTACGCAGTATGCACTCGGCTGTTTAGGGAATGCTTCAGACTATTTTCATAGCTGGATTGTCTTGCCAGTGAGTGTCTAAATCAGAGAATGAGCAGTGTTGCATTCTCCATCAATATAACTTTACCTGTGCCGCGTACGTACGTACGCGTGTGGCCAGAGATGAATCACCCTGGGATGCGCCGAGCACAGTGAGCCAACCGCTGCCACTGCACCGGCTGCTATTATAGCTGATGCAGTTGCTGTGGTTGCTACTCCAGTTACTCGGCATCCTCACTGTCCATCACATGGTTTTGTCTTGAAGTAGGTAGGGCTGCTGGAGGATTCAAGCTTTACGAGACGCCCAAGAAAAAGAAAGACCCATTCTGGATCGCGAAGTCGCATATGATGCAAGCGCGGTATAAAACGAGTTGCTGTACTCTAGTCTAGGTTGCCGTAGAACACCAGGATCATATCCAGCATGTTTATATGACATTTCTCCATTCTGAAGTCAACACTGGCCAGTTATAGCACTGCTTGCCATTGCTTGTCTGATCTTTGTCGTCAATTGCCTAAATTGATTGAATTTTGAGGAAAAATCGCCAAAAGTCGCATATCTAAATATGGTGTTACGAGTCTCGTACAATGAAATCCTGCAAAATTTCTTTGGATTCACAGTGCATATGTCCATACCCAACATCTCCAATCAATTTTGGACCAGAATATGCATTTTCAAAAATTGCCATTTTTGGCCCAGTGGGAGGTGATTTTCCGGTCAGGGCTGAAAGGGTTAAAGATGGCCCTTCGGCCGCTCCGCGGGAGCGGCCTCCGGCCCTGGTATGGCAATGCCGATGCACACACTCTCGCGTATGCAGGGCCGGCGCCACTGGTTCGGCCGGTACGGCCATGGCCGTACCAACTTCCCAAAAAGTCGGTCCACGTGGAACGTCCAAAACCGAGGAGAAAAAGTTTCGATGTATGTTTTTTACAGGGAGTCGCCCAGAGTGCAGGATTTGCCGTCTAAATTCCAAAAAAATTCTGCGGGGACAACCCCCAGACCCCCCTTAAAGATAGCCCTTCGCCCGCACCGCCTCCGGCCGTGGTATGGCATTGCTGGCCTGGACTGTGTGGTCAGCGGGTCAAGGCAGCGGTTGGGAGGTGCATTTTCTACACGAACCACACAGCGCTTCCGAATCCGGAGGCGAAATCCCCCCCCCCCCCCGAGTGCTGTGAACTTGAGTTGCCTCCCCAGATGCTGCAACTCCCTGAGCTTGACATGGTGAGGGCGAGGCGCATATCCCCTGTCCCGAGCCTCCTTTGCCTGCTTTACCCGGGACCGCTGGAAGTAATAATGATTGACCCAGTCATACTGCCACAGTCATTCATATTTTGTGTGTGTATAATATGGTAGGTGAACATCACCTCCTCGGCAGCGTACATGCGCCAAAAAGTTGGTCCGATGATGACGTGACCGCCCGGACCAGTCACAGCGGGCCTGTAACCAACTGCGCTGGCACGGTGCTGCATGTTTGATACCTTTGACAGTTTGGTGGTGTGAAGTCTGTTTGTTCTCAACGACACAGATACTTGCTGTTTCAACAGCATTGTTCTGTGTGGGTTGTTTGCACAGAGCAGCTTCACTCGGAGAATGAACAGCTCCAAGAGCTTGCCATATCAGGTGAGAGCGTCCTGCATTCTACAGAGCTGCTATGCCATGCCATACCTTGCCATGTCTGTCTAAACAAGTTAGGAACTACTGTCTTGGACATGGAAATCCGGTCGAATGAACGGGGCCGGCGCCCTCAGCGCGTACAGAACGTTGCATGCAGTGCACATGTTGATCCGATGTGACCAGCGCACTGCAGCGCATAAATAAATGTGTGTACCGCTTACTCACGGCTGCATGGCCAGCGCCCTGGGGCCGCTAGACGTGTGACCGGATTTCTACCGGATTTCCGCGCATATAACGCCATGGCGTTATAGGTGAAACATCGCTGTTTTGGACCAAATTTTTGGAGAAAATAGCCTCGGTTTTAACGCCATGGCGATAAAAGTGAGAGACGCGTACATGCAAAAATCGGCAGAGTATGAACTTCAAGTACTCGTACGGTGCCGTTGCACGTTCATGTCCAGCATCCATGTACTTCAATTTCCCTGAAAATTTCAAAATGTGAACCTATTCAGGCTATTGTGTACAAGGTGGCATGGAAACTTGTGTGAAGGTGCGGTGGCGGTATGGCATGTGACAGTGGGGATGGGTACATGCAGAGAGAATCACCGCTACTGTACGTTCACTGAAAGAATTGAACTCACCTTTAATTAACGCCAAATGCAACTTCCTCCACATTGAATTTTGTTCACTTATAACGCCATGGCTTTATATGCGCGGAAATACGGTATGTCCACGACTGTAGGTAGGTTCCGTATTGCACTGCTACTCTCCTTCTCAAAAGGGACTGGTTGTTAAGAAATGTCGTTGAGAGAACAATGCGGCAGGATCTCCTGTATACCTATACAGTAAAACCTGTCAAGGCAACCACTCGGATAAGGCGACCACCTGTCCTAGAAGACCACTGAGACCAGGAACGAGGAGTGCTATTTCCAGTCAAATGACCCTGGATAGGGAGACCACCTGGTAACGGAGACTGTTAGCTCCCGGCTAAACGAAGTCCCCTCACACCAGAACACAGAGGTTTTATAGTATTGGATTATGGAATACGTATTTGACAAGAGAGTAGACAAGAGTGCAAAGGAGAACAGGACAATAACAACTCAAGACAAGACTAGAGATCCACTGGAGCATGCGCTCTTCTATACGTGGGTGGCTCTCATTACCAAGGGGAACGAGTGGGAAATACCAATAGTGAGTATGTACGTCTTTGTAGAAATACACCTACTGTAAAGCAGACATTTTCGGGGGTGTTTTTTTTCGGTAACTTCGGTGCCGACAATTTTTACCGAAAATAAAACGCACCGAAAATTTTGGTACAACGGTCTGTCCCCCGTGAATTCCGCGGCAGAATATCAGAAATTCCGTGCAGAATTCCGCGGCTGAAAACAGTAAATTCTGCGCTAATTCTGCAAATCTTTCCAAATTCTGCGGTAATTCTGCAAGGGAAATAAGCGTAAAAATAGATTGAATTTCTGCAACACCACCGAAGTTTGTTGTCCCTATAAATTCTGAACCGAAATTGTGTGAAATCCTGGTCCAAAAAATTGAAAGCTCCAAAATGTACCGTGCAAGTTGATTTTAAAAGTCACAAGCTGGTTGGTTTGGCTGTGACGTACATCAAAAGTATCCAGAAAAAACAGTTTTTCTCTCTTTTCTGCAATATTCCGCGGGATTTTCTGAATTCTGCGGGACACTACTGGATTCTGCGGAAATTCTGCAATCCGCGGAATCGCGGAATTCACGGGGGACAGAACGGTGAACCTGTACTGTATACATGTAGTACTAGTACACTTACCTGGAAAACTGCCACCAAACTGCCGATTTTTGGAGAATACCGAAAATATTACACCACCAAAATGTTCTGCTTTTACAGTATTACAAGACGACATTTTGAAGGTCCCTTGAGCAGTCGTCTTAGACGGGTTTCACTGTACTTGATTGCAGGGAAGAGCGGAGCAGACTCTAATAAAGTGGGAATTTCATCACACGGTGTACGCTGAGCAGGTCTAAAGCAGCTGCGATCC
>NC_088645.1:42968330-42975830 GCF_964019385.1 Sycon ciliatum | reverse complement strand
TGAGAATAATCAGTAACACACTCCGAGGGCCCTTGAACACATTGACGGAACTTGTGTGTCGCCGTCGTCCGTGAGGTTTTCACCTTGTAATGTACTTTCAGCTTGTCAACGATCTCGGAGTACTTGAAATCCGTCGGGTTTCTTGGCAAGCACAGGGTCTTCAACGTCGAGTAAACAGTCTTCGACAGTAGAGAAATAAGGCAAGCCGTCATGCGCTTGTCAGCTTTCACCTTATCCGCGTTTGACGCACTGGACGCCACTTGTCCAATTTCATTGGCAATGAAAAAAATTTAGTCTTTCCTGGTATTCCTCAAAGTCTCCGCCGTCGAACGGCTCTATCGTGGCCTTTGCCATGATGCAGAAATAGCACAGCTACAGGTAAGTAGCTAAATACACAGTAAAGTAAAACGACCAAAACAAATTCATCCCATCTTTGTTGCCATTGTTGTGTCGGACCTCACAAACACACAAACAGTTCATAGAGTAGTGACGGACAAAAGACCATGTTGTTATGACGCATGCTCAGTATGATAGAGAAAAGAGGAGTCATCATATTATGAAGTATGACGTATACATAGCAATATGTTAGTGCACATGATACTTTTCTGTTCTTGGCCCCTCAATAGTCATCTTTTGCAAATGTCACTAACTAGAAACAAGAAGTTCTAGAGCTGCCATGTGGGGTTGTGTGCGTGATGGTCGCAGTTGATATTTTTGTAAGAGCATTTCTTTGTTGTGCTATCCTCCACGCAAAGATGCATGGTTTTCAGGGGAGTCGCACACGGTACGGTCACTACGGTATTGACCGTACCACATTTTGCCCCAGGTACCCCGTGAACCAATCGAATACACTCACCTGGACTCTAAATTTCCAAAATATTCGCCTCGGCCACCCCTCCCCCACGAGTAACTTGTACTTCAGATGGCTGACCGTACCACACTAAAATACCTTCCTACGCACCTGTTGTTGTCATTGTTGTGCATGATTCTCCCTACAGTGAAGTCCTATCAGCGCTGTGTCTGCTGGTTCGGCTCCAAGGATTTTTCAATGGACACCACGCTGTCTTTGGTAAGCTTTTTTAATTTTAATTTTTTACCACATTGCACATACCTACGGAAGAAGGGGAAACAAAACAAAAACGAAGCAAAAAATCAACAATGGGTTTGTAGGCGCTACATGAACTGCGCTGGCGAGGTGGGGGAAGCTTGCCGGCCACCCTGCGCGGTGTGTGCTTGTCATGTAGTTTGAGCAACACAAGCTGTATCACGCAGGTGCATCCTAGGCATTGCACATCATGTGGGTCCAATGCCGGAACCTGGTCAGGAACCTGGCACCTGGTCAGGTAGGTTCTCGCGTTGTTCATTTCCTGGAAGTGCTTCACTTCCTTGCAATTGTCGTCAGTTTAATCCGACGAACTGCGGCTCTCCTCGCCACTCCACACAACAACAAAAGACTCGTGCACACTGGGAGAGAGAGCGTTTTCTCTAACTGGCTTTCAGTAAGGGGACTGGAGAACTGCGCTCCAACAAAACGGACAAGAGAATATATTATGGGGACGTGGAGAAGAGAGGGGAAAAAGTGGGGTGAGGGATACTAAAGAGGTGCCTGTGCAAAGTACAACAAGGCCTGAACAGGACGGGAGACAAAGACGAACGACGGGGAAATACGACGGACACAAGACGGCAACCAGACAAATACAACGGAGACAAGACGAGAAAATGTGTATGCAACGGGGACGAGATGATAAATAATGCATACGGAGGGGACAGAAGACGGTGCAGCGGCATGTACTAAGCATTCCAAGACGGCGCAGCGGCGTGTACCACGGGTCAGCAGCATGTACGACACAGAGACACATACGCAGCCACGTGTACGACAAAAGAGACACAAGCGCAGCCACATGTACGACAAGAGACACCCGCGCAGCCGCATGTACGACACAGAGCTACAAGCGCGACCACATGTACAACACTATCCCCAACCAAAAAAAGACATCCACTCCTGTGGATGGAAGTGTATATATAAAAAAAAACAGGAGAAGACAGACCGGAGAAGAAGACAGAAAGACCGGGGAAATGAAATGTGAAACAACATAAATAGGCGACAATAAAACACAAAAGAAGTGGGGTCACGACTGTTGAACGCATGACGAGTAGGCCAGGAGGGTTAACACCAGTCGGGAGCCCCGCAAAACTGTGCAACAATCAAATGGAACCTGCAAGCAACAGATTTTGCAGAGGACCCCGGCTGGCGAGCTGTTCGACCTGTAGTTGTCCCTTTGGATCTTGATTATTTGAACAGCACCAACCTAGTACGCCACCCACCCAACAGTCGAGACAAACAAAATTACACATGCAAGAGAAAAAAATGCAGCTTACGCAAGATCGTTATAGCAATAAATGTCCACCAACGGAACAACATCGGATAAGTCCTCCAGGACAGGAGGCGTAGCCGGCCGCGGTGCAGGAGAAGAGGGTGCGGAAAGTGCTGACAGTGAATCAGGTGACTTGCATGGTGCTGTGTGCTGTGCTGCCCGGCGGACTCTGCGGCGCTGTCTCGAGCGGCGAGACCGACGGCGCACACGGCGAAGCAACGGGAGTGCTGGAGGTGCCGGTGGACAGAGCGGGGGAGGCAACGGAGCAACCGGTAGAGAGCACTCCGACCCCGTCATGGCAAAATAGACAGACGTCGGGGCCGCTGCGGCGCGATAACTAGAACGAGCAAAAAAAAAATGACAAAAAACAACCGAAACAACTGGAGCACGCAGCCTCAAGCAATCACCACCCCTTCCACGGAAGCTGACCCTGGCCTGCCTCTAAGGCGACGTAACCCCCAGGCGACAACACACATGAACGTCTGGGTCGGGGTGTACCAGGTCGGGGCGGGGACGGAGGGGAACCCGGAGGAGACGGGGGCGTACCCGGAGGGGAACCCGGAGGAGACGGGGGCGTACCCGGAGGGGAACCCGGGGGTGAAGGAGGAGGGGTGGGGACCGAACCCGGGGGCTGAACCAGAACGGGAGCCGGAGCCACAGGGTGGGGTGCACCAAACGGGGCAGGCAAAAACATGGCTGGACCCCCCATAGATGGCATCGCCGTAATTCCAGGCGGAGACACTCCCAGCTGTACCCCTGGGGGAACCACTACCTTACCGTGGACAGCCCGCAACCGATCGGTGTGTACCGTTAAATGCTTAGCATGGCGGGCCGAAGGAGGGGGTCCCACCCGTACAATGGAACACACCACGCCCTTAATTACTTCTACCTGCCATGGCCCAGTCCAGGGGCGAAATAGCTTAGGGCTGGCACCCGGGGGCGGAACTGCATGGAGCCAGACATAGTCACCTGGTTGAAAACTGGGGGATTTCACCCGCCTATCATAAGTAGATTTAGCCACCCGATGTGCCACTCCCAGGCGATCCCGGACTACACCAAACGCCCTAGCCAAAGATGACCGCAAATTTGTGATATATGCGGGCAGAGGCGTAACTTGAGGGACCCCCGGGGCAGGGAGAAAAAGATCAAGGGGTAAACGGGCCTCCCTCCCAAATAGCACAAAATGAGGGGTGAATCCCGTAGCACGGTGGACACCCGTATTGTAAGCAAATTGTACCAGAGGAAGGTGGCGGTCCCAGGATGTTTGGTCGTCCGCGACATAGGCCCGGAGGGCCACCTGAATCGTGCGGTTTGCCCTCTCGACAAGACCATCTGACTGTGGCCGGTAGGGGGTGGTGCGGGACTTACAAACCCCCAACAATTTACATCAAGAGGAGATTAGGCGGCTCTCAAAATTAGGGCCCTGGTCCGAATGTAATTGGCAGGGGACTCCAAACTTCAAAAATACCCGGTCAACCAAACGGTCTGCTACGGTCTCGGCCTTCATATCCGGGAGGGGAATAATTTCTACCCACTTAGAAAAAGAGTCTGCTACCACTAACACATACTTATTACCACGAGCCGTGAGGGGAAGGGGTCCCATGATGTCCATCGCCATAACTTCAAATGGGGCACCTACGTAAATAGTACCAAGCGGGGCTTTCACAGCCCTGGGCGGATCTTTACCGCGCTCGCAAGTCGTGCAGCTTTTGCAATAGAGGGCCACATCCACGGACATCCCGGGCCAATATGCTACCGATCTTAAACGGGCTAATGTACGATCCTGGCCAAAATGGCCAGAAGTGCGGCCGGCGTGCGCCTCATTTAGAAATTTGGTGTGTAAAACTGCCGGAACTACTAATTGCCGTGCTAGCGATGGCAGTGTTTCGCGGTAGAGAACTCCCTCGGTCAGAGCTAGGTTCTCAGTCTGTGACATGAGGGCGCGCACGACGGGGCTGTCCCCATCCTGAATGGGCTGAGCGGCCGCCAGCCGATCTACAACTACATGGATATCCGCATCCGCCTGTTGTGCCTGAAGAATTTCGGAGACATCTGGCGTAGAAAAACTAACTGCATTTACGGACGGCTCCGCTTCGAACTGGCGACTCAAACCGTCGGCGTTTCCATGTTGCAACTCGGGGCGATGCTGTACAGTGAAATGAAACTCAGCCAGCGTGCTCAGCCATCGCGCAGTCTGTCCTGTTGGATTTTTAAAATTCATTAGCCATCTCAGGCTACCATGATCTGTGCCCAACAAAAATGGCCGTAACAGAATGTATGGTCGAAAAGTGCGGCACGCCCAAACTACCGCCAGCAACTCCAATTTGGTGATGGTATAGTTCTTTTCCGCCGCCGAACACGACCGACTTATGTACGCTATGGGGCGCTCCAGGCCATCATTAGTCACCTGTGACAGTACCGCACCTAGGCCTGAAACGCAGGCATCCGTATCCACAATAAATGGGCGCGAAAAGTCTGGAAAGGCCAAAATGGGTGCTGAACTAAACGCTGTGCACAACTTTTTGAACGCTAACTGATGAGCCTCTGCCCAGACAAATGGAGTCTCTTTTCGTAACAGGTCATGCAGTGGATGGGCCACCGACGCAAAAATGCGGAATAAACCGTCGATAGTATGACGCAAATCCGAGAAATGATTGTAGAGACTTAAGAGACGCTGGCTGTTTCCATTCCTGTACCGCTTTAACTTTTCCCGGGTCCGTGGAAATCCCCTTAGCCGAGACTACATGCCCTAAGAAATGGACCTCGGCCAGCAGCAAATGGCACTTTCTAGGTTTTATCTTAAGCTTCGCTCGTCGTAATGCAGTTAGCACAGCCTCTAAACGGCGCAAGTGCTCCGCGAATGTGCGAGAAAACACAATAACATCATCGAGATACACTAGACAGTAGAGGGGGGAAAGGCCCCGCAGCACGGCATGCATCATCCGCTGGAACGTGGCAGGAGCATTGCAGAGGCCAAAGGGCATGCGGCGGAATTCGAATAGCCCTTGTGGAGTGATGAACGCCGTTTTCTGCTGATCCTTCCCCTCCACTGGCACCTGCCAGTAACCCGACTGTAGGTCTAACGTGGAAAAATACTGTGCCCCACCCAGCCTATCCAGGGTATCGTCAATCCTAGGCAAGGGGTACGAATCCTTGTGCGTGGCATCATTTAATTTACGGTAGTCGACACAGAACCTAATTGAACCATCTGGTTTTTGTACCAATACAATCGGACTAGCCCACGGGGACACGCTAGGGGATATTATACCCTTGTCTAACATTTTCTCGACCTCTTCGGCCACAATCTTGACCCTGGGAGGGGGGAGGCGTCTCGGCCCCTGACGAATTGGGCGTGTAGCGCCGGTGTCGATGCAATGAGTCAAGAGGGGGGTCTCTCCCACATCACAATCATCTATGGCTATGACATCGTTAAAACCGTTTAGTAAACTGACCAGAGCTTGGCGTTGTTCCGCAGTGCCAGCAAACCGAGAGAGATCAAAGCGATCCGCTGGTGTTGAATCGGACGTCGCTGACTGCACGCCCACTGCCACACCCTCGTCTGTTGAGACATCCGGCCGAGGGTCCTCCACCGGTAGGAACTGCCCTAGATGCATACCACGCTCCAACCACACCGGCACATCAGACACATTGGTTACACACAAGGGGACACTACCCGAAGGAGATACAGCGCACACAGCACGGGGCAGGGCATACCCCAGATCAGAATCAACAACAGCTTCTACCAGACCAATCATCTCGGGAGGGGCGTTGACTGCGCCCCGCAACAGCAATTGTGACCATGGGGGAATTTCCACAGCAGACACTAAGGAGATGGAGTAGCCCAGTTCCGGCGGAGCAGCAGGGGGGCAGACCCTGGGAGGGACCACCGGGGTAGGGGAATACACAGGCCACGTGATGCCACCCCGGACAATAAACGCAATGATAAAACTAAAAGCTAACGCGAGTTTGCACACTAATATCAGCCGAGCTGAACCGAAAACACTTGCTATTAAAAGCAACAGGGTCGAAAACCCAAACCACAACGTGCTCTGCACGTCACCGCCAAACCTTGCGGCATGAACCGGAACTACATCCCCCCCGTCCCCTAGACAATGGGACGGTGTTACCTGCTAACTTTAAACGGGGTGACCCATCCAGGTGTAGCGAAAACCCATGGGCTGCCAAAATGTCGGCACCCAACAAACACTCCTCAGTTAACCCCGCGACAGCTAAAACACGGGCGGAAAACGAAATATTGCCAAACTTAAATGTCAGGGGTAAACAGCCCTTCATGTCAAGGGTACCCCCGCCTGCAGTGTACAGTGCCGACACACCCAACTCTGAAGCGGGTCGTAATAAATGCTCCGCATGCAATTTCTGCACTACCGCAAAATTCACCAAGGTAATGGCCGCACCTGTGTCGACCAGACATGATACCACCGAGTTACACACATCAGTACTCAACTTACCGGGCGCGAAGAGACTGGTGCCAGCACGGTGGATGTAGAAGGGTACCGCATCGGTGACGGCCGTGACAGCACCCACCGGGAGGGCATCCGAGGACTCGACCGGACTAGACGGAGGGGAGGGCAGTGGAGCGGCAGGTGGAGTGCAGAGATGGGCCTCCGCCGGAGAATGCTCGAAGGCACATATGTCACACACATCACACGCATCAGACACAGAGGCAGCATTAGCAGGACATCCTACATCTGGGACCGTAACAATACCACCCTCAGGCGCCGGGGACAACAGGTCCGGACACTCGGGCGCAGCCGAAGCTGCCAAATTCTCGGTTTCCCCCAAAGACAAAGGGAGGAAAGGGTCACACAATTCCATGGTATCATCGGTAAAGATCGGCAAAGCCACAGCAATACACTCTTCATCACATTCATCAGTTGGCTGTGGTTCCATGGTCGAGGCGGCAGGAAGACCCGCACCAGCCGCCTCGCCTAGTTTAAATCCTGTTGAGGGTGGGGGAGCCTACCCGACCCCTGTTGTGGCTTTTCGGGCGCCTGGCGCTTAGTGGAAAACGGTTGTCGGCGGCCTTGCGGCTGCGGCCGCCACTGCCGGCACTCGGCCCTAATATGCCCTAACTTCCCGCATTCATAACAACGGGGACCCTTAC
>NC_088645.1:42833330-42963330 GCF_964019385.1 Sycon ciliatum | reverse complement strand
CCCACACACACACACATCCATAGTGCATCAATCAATCTGGTGCTAGTGCCTGTCACTTTCGAGGTGCATCACCCACGTACTCACAGGCTGGCTTATGCCCATGCTGTTGCAGTCTCCTCCAGTTAGTATGGGGGGTTAGCACTGTTGCAGTTCACACTGCCATCCCAACCAGTGTGTATAACCAGCAATTGACGTGTTGCAAGTATTCAAGTGTTCAGTCCAACCGCAGATTTGCTTGGGCCACTCTTGTCCAACCATTTATGTAGTTTTCCAGTATAACCTCAACCTCTCTGGCCCGACGTCATTTAGTCTCTGCCACACTGACAGGCGTTGCGTCCTCAAGCACGAACTCGCCTGCCTTCTAGGCCAACTCACATTCGCTACCCACCCGTACGTTATTATGCCCTGCCTGTCTGACCTTGTCAAGGCCACATCTGAGTTCATCTCACAGAATGCTGCACCTCTCAACCTCAGTCAAGGACGACCCTGAGCTGGTGGCACCAGACTCTGTCAACGTATTGAAGGTTGGCACAAGCCGTTCAGTTCTTCTCTGGTCATGGCACTCATCTACACCCTCTACTTGTGTCCAGTACTACTTACTGTTTCGAGCATCACACCTGCCAGTCACCTCCAATACCATCGATGCTCCGTGCCCGGACCAAGTTGGATGACTCCAGAACCTTTGCTCCCACAGCTGCGGCGCGACCTGACACGGGTCTAGCCAATCACCGCAGCAATGTTCGTCCTTCTATTTGGGCAAGCTCCCTTTGCTGCACGAGCACTTATCCGGCATGAAATGAGGGACACCGCCAAGGAGATCATCAAGGTAACTGTCTTACTGGTTCTCATCCGTGTTGCTTGAACTCTTGTCAGTGTCCTCTTTACCACATGCTGTCTCAATCCACACACATTTAATGCCTAGCTACCCAGGGGGCTTTTTGTCCTCATCCCTCTCTTGGCTCCGCCAAGATCTCTCTCTGCAGTGCCCCCTCTCTGACTCCTCCCTTGGTTCCGCCAAGATCCTGCTCCGGCAGTGACCCCTCTCTGACCTCTCGTAGATACTTGGCTCCGCCAACATTCTGCTCCGGCAGTGTCTACGTATATCTCTTGTCTGACCTCTCTCTTGGCCCTGCCAAGATCCTGCTCCGGCAGTGACCCCTCTCTTTACTCAGGGCCCTCGGTCGCCGTCCCTCGGACGCAGACTCTTGTAGATACTTGGCTCCGCCAACATTCTGCTTCGGCAGTGTCTACCCGGCCGACCCTGAATCCTCTCTCGTAGATACTTGGCTCCGCCAACATTCTGCTTCGGCAGTGTCTACGTATTACTCTTGTCTGACCTCTCTCTTGGCCCTGCCAAGATCCTGCTCCGGCAGTGATCCCTCTCTTTACTCAGGGCCCTCGGTCGCCGTCCCTCGGACGCAGACTCTTGTAGATACTTGGCTCCGCCAACATTCTGCTTCGGCAGTGTCTACCCGGCCGACCCTGAATCCTCTCTCGTAGATACTTGGCTCCGCCAACATTCTGCTCCGGCAGTGTCTACGTATTACTCTTGTCTGACCTCTTATTTTGGCCCTGCCAAGATCCTGCTCCGGCAGTGATCCCTCTCTTTACTCAGGGCCCTCGGTCGCCGTCCCTCGGACGCAGACTCTTGTAGATACTTGGCTCCGCCAACATTCTGCTTCGGCAGTGTCTACCCGGCCGACCCTGAATCCTCTCTCGTAGATACTTGGCTCCGCCAACATTCTGCTCCGGCAGTGTCTACGTATATCTCTTGTCTGACCTCTCTCTTGGCCCTGCCAAGATCCTGCTCCGGCAGTGACCCCTCTCTTTACTCAGGGCCCTCGGTCGCCGTCCCTCGGACGCAGACTCTTGTAGATACTTGGCTCCGCCAACATTCTGCTTCGGCAGTGTCTACCCGGCCGACCCTGAATCCTCTCTCGTAGATACTTGGCTCCGCCAACATTCTGCTCCGGCAGTGTCTACGTATTACTTTTGTCTGACCTCTCTCTTGGCCCTGCCAAGATCCTGCTCCGGCAGTGGCCCCTCTCTTTACTCAGGGCCCTCGGTCGCCGTCCCTCGGACGCAGACTCTTGTAGATACTTGGCTCCGCCAACATTCTGCTTCGGCAGTGTCTACCCGGCTGACCCTGAATTCTCTGTCTGTTTGTGTGTTTGTCTGTCTGTCTGTTTTGTGTCTGTTTGTCTGCTTTTCTGTCTGTTTCTGTGTCTATCTGCCTTTCTATTTCCTTGCCTCGTCTCCATGTCAACGAGACATGAATCATTGCCACACTCAAGCAGTCGAAGGCCGAACGCTAGCAAGGCTGCTAATGTGACAGTGGCTACAGCGGGGCAACGTGCACGATTGCCACCGGCTATTCCAAGACGTTCTCAGGCAATTCCAAGACGTTCTCGGACACGTTCAGCTCCACCACCATCTCAACTACCCGTGGCTGGTGGTTACCCGCCAAGATCCTGCTCTGGCAGTGATCCCTCCTGCTCCGGCAGTGACCTCTCTCTGACCTCTCTCTTGGCTCCGCCAAGATCCTGCTCCGGCAGTGTCTATGTCTTTAATCCCGCTCACGGTTGCTTCGGTACGAGGCTTGCTGGCCACAATGGGCCATGCTCATTTCCGGCTACTCAGGGCTCTCGGTCTTCGTCCCTTGGACGTGACTATCCTCTTGGCTCCGCCAAGATCCTGCTCTCTCTGTAGCCTCTCACTTCGCTGGCCAGCACCCTCCTAACCGCAAGCTGCTGTGTGTTGTAGTTAATGTAACATTATAGTAATAATGCAGATTAATGGCAGTGACCTCTCTCTGACCTCTCTCTTGGCTCCGCCAGGATCCTGCTCCGGCAGTGTCTATGTCTTTAATCCCGCTCACGGTTGCTTCGGTACGAGGCTTGCTGGCCACAATGGGCCATGCTCATTTCCGGCTACTCAGGGCTCTCGGTCTTCGTCCCTTGGACGTGACTATCCTCTTGGCCCCGCCAAGATCCTGCTCTCTCTGTAGCCTCTCACTTCGCTGGCCAGCACCCTCCTAACCGCAAGCTGCTGTGTGTTGTAGTTAATGTAGCATTATAGTAATAATGCAGATTAATGGGTGCACGCGGCTGCTTCGTGCTACCACTCAAACTATGCTGCTATGAACGTGCGCTGTACGTGCTCACATGGTACTCTATGCATCATGGCATTCTATGTGTCATACAACGTGACACTCAACGCGACATTCATTCATGCGCGACGCTCAACGTAGGCGGCATGCGTCGTAGGCACTCAACGTGTCATACTAAAGTTTGGCATTCATGCGTGTCGCTCGCCTCCGATGTGGAAGGCGTGTGGCTGCGTTATGATGACGCTTGCTCGTAGCTTAACGTGGGTGGCATGCATCGTTGCATGTCTTGCTAGAGTTTGCTCTGCTATATATTTTCGATCCGTTCTCTGCGACAATCATTCTTCCTTGCTCGTAGTGTGTATTATATTTCGATTCGTTCTGTGAGCGGATCACTCTTGTCAGATCATTGTGTTTCACCCACCCACCTCCCATTTCTCATCTCTCATTTACTTTGATAAAGTAAATAAAGGGGTGTTGGCCATGCTCATTTCCGGCTACTCAGGGCTCTCGGTCTTCGTCCCTTGGACGTGACTATCCTCTTGGCCCCGCCAAGATCCTGCTCTCTCTGTAGCCTCTCACTTCGCTGGCCAGCACCCTCCTAACCGCAAGCTGCTGTGTGTTGTAGTTAATGTGTGTGTGTGTGTGTGTGTGTGTGTGTCTTTCTATTTGAAGTATACATACCTGTTTTAACCATGGACTGCTTCTGGCTAGATTAACTCTTGTGTAATCAATGGTGCAAGTGAAGCTTATATCAGATCCACTCTGATTTAGCCACCCACACTAGTACCAAGTATTACCTTCACTGGGGGCAGGGGTACCTGCAGTTGGATCCCGGGACGGATACCCTGATGCCGTCAATCCTTTTTTCTGCACCTTGTCCTCACCCACTTACTGAGGTGTGGTGAGCCCATAAGTGGGATCATTTCAAGTCCACCCTAGTTTGGGGATTAAAGGGGGTGTCGGCCGTTGGGTGGTTCAATGGCCAATTGAGTCATCTTTCCAAGATTCCTTTTGAGTCTCTCTCCCCTCTCCCGGGGAGACCCACGTGACCAGTTTTGGCAGTGAGCAAGTACAAGTGTGTGTGTGTGTGTGTGTGTGTGTGTGTGTGTATGTGTGTGTGTGTGTGTGTGTGTGTGTGTGTGTGTGTGTGTGTGTGTGTGTGTGTGTGTGTGTGTTTGATATTGTCACTGTCGCGTCGTCCGTAGTCCTCCATCCGCAGTGGGCTAGCTACCCCTCGGATGTGTAGAGTTTCAGCTTCAAAGCAGCCAGAGTTTGGAGGCACCCGTCGGAGGCGCCCAGCTGGTGCTCTTGTCAAATTTGCTTCGTGGAACGTCAGGACTTTAGTGAACATCGATGGCCCGGTTTCAACTGCTGCTCGTGGAAAGCGCGTCGTGGAAGACAAGAAAATCAACATCGTTGTCAGTGAACTTCGTCGGTACGAAATAGAAGTGGCTGGATTCCAGGAGTCGAAGTGGTTTGGTAAAGATATATTCCGTGTCGAGGATGCAATTGTTCTCACGTCAGGTCGCGCCATCCCAACGGACGATTTCAAACGAGGCGAAGGAGTTGGAGTCGTACTACGCGGACGCGCACAGCAAGCGTTCGTAGCAGGGGGAAATCAGTGGTCTGCTGTCTCATCGCGTGTCGCACGCTGCAAGCTAAAGTTCGGTGACATTTGGGTCCACGTCGTGGTGTGCTACGCACCGACTTTCCGGTCCAGTCGCGATGCAAAGAACGATTTCTTTGACTCTCTTCAGGAAGTTATTCTGTCCGTACCCACCCAGGACTCCTTGATAATCTTGGGAGACTTCAACGCTAGAGTTGGAGCTGAAATCTGTGACGATGGCTGGTATGGAACACGTGGCCCACATGGTGTTGGCACTGTCAATGAGGCTGGCGCTGAGCTTCTCCAGTTTTTAGCGTGCAACAGCCTTACTGTGTGCAACACCTGGTTCATGAAACGTAACATCCACAAGTGTACCTGGCAACATCCCCGCTCGAAGCGGTGGCACTGCATCGACTATGCAATGGTCCGGGAACAAGACCTGTCCAACTGCATGGATTGCCATGTCATCAGGGGAGCTGAGTGTAGTACAGATCACAACCTTGTGTGTCTCACATACCGCATCCGCTCATCTGCTTGCCACAAGCGTGCAAAAAGACCTGTCAAGTTTGATGTGCAACAACTTGTCAAACACTCCTGCATGACGGAAGCGCAGAGAGCTGCAACCTGTAAAACTCGTGAACAATATGCGACGTCTGTTGCGTCAGAGTTACGATCCTGGAATCATGATGGCTGCGTTGAGGACAAATGGTCTGCCGTCAAATCTGCTATCGTCACCAGCGCTGAGAAGCATCTTGGCCGTCCACGTCGTCGCCAGCCTGATTGGTTTGAAGCGTGTGCTGATGTTCTTGCACCTATGCTGGATAGCCGCAATGCCTTACATCGCAAATGGCTCGCCTCTGGTTCTGACGCTGACAGGCGTCGCTTTGTCGAGGCTCGTGGCAAGTGCAGAACTGCCGTGCGTAACGCAAAGAGTGAGTGGATTGGACGTAAAGCTAATGTGGTTGAGTCAAGTCGGTTTAGTGGCAAGCACGCATGGTCTGCAATCCGTGATATACAGAAGTGCTATTCGGGATTATCACCTATCTCCATCCCATCCATCCGTGGCAGTGACGGAGTTATCTGTAGCTCCCAGGAGGGGCAAGAGAAATGCTGGCTGCAGCATTTTGCCCGTCTATTGAACGTTCGCAGCACCTTCGATGCTACCATCTTTGACCACATTGAGCAGCGTGAAGTTGATGAGTCACTCGGCCAACTTCCCTCGCTAGAGGACCTCACTATGGCTATACGCCAGCTGGCTAATTGCAAGGCTCCTGGCTCATCTGGAATTGCACCTGAACTGCTTAAAGCTGGTGGTACACCATTGCTTGAGGCTCTGCTTGATGTTATTCACACTGCATGGACCAACGGAACGGTTCCCCAGGATTGGCGGGATGCCCAACTCGTCCCGATTCCCAAAAAGGGTGACTTGACCAACTGCAACAACTGGCGCGGCATTGCCCTCCTAGATGTCGCTGGCAAGGTTTGTGGCCGTCTCATTCAGGACCGTCTCCAACTTGTCGCGGAACAAGAACTTCCAGAATCCCAGTGTGGCTTTCGCCCTGGTCGCGGCTGCGCTGATGCCATCTTTTCCATTCGCCAGCTCATCGAGAAATCGTACGAGCACCGTCAGAAGCTGTTCTGTGTCTTCGTAGACCTGAAGAAAGCATATGATTCCGTACCACGCCAAGCACTCTGGCTAGCATTGGGGAGGCTAGGCATTCCTGAAGGGCTCCTCAATCTAATCCAATCGTTCCACGAGAGCATGCAGGCAGCTGTGCGCGTCGGTGCCAGCACTACCGAGCCGTTTGCGGTCAACAATGGCCTCCGTCAAGGCTGTGTGATGGCCCCAGTACTTTTTAATCTGTACTTCGGTGTTGTGCTTGAGCGGTGGGCACAAATGATGCAGGACAGCGACCATCCACCTGGCATCCCCATCCAATTTAGCATCAATGGCAACCTTTTCTCAAAGCCCGCTCGCCAGTCTACTGCCGCAATCATCAACGACATTGAGTACGCAGATGACGCGGTCTTGCTCGCTGAAGACCGCCCTGGTGCTGAGAAGTGCCTTGAAACATTCTGCACGGTTGCCTCTTCCTTTGGCCTCTGCGTCAACGCTGCTAAAACGAAATTTCTCGTGGCAGGTAGCCAAGTCAACATGCCTGATAGAGCCGATATGAACGTCAACGGTGATACTGTGGAGCACGTTCCATCCTTCATTTATCTGGGGTCCGTCGTGACACCGGATGCCCGCTCCTCTACTGACGTCAGTCGCCGCATAGCTGAGGCTTCCAAAGCCTTTGGAGCTCTTCTTCCAGTCTTGTCGGATCGCTCGCTGTCATTAGTCAGTAAGCGAAAGCTATACGTGGCCTGTGTCTTGTCCATTTTGCTGTACGGCAGTGAGTGCTGGACGCCCTTGAAAGCTGATAGTAGACGTTTGGATGCCTTTCATCATCGCTGCATCCGCACAATATTAGCCATCCCTCGCAGTCAGCAGCAATCCGATCGCATCACGTCTGCGCAGTTACGTCGTCACTGGGGTGACCCAGTGCCACTCTCTGTTAAGATGCGCCATCGTCGTTTAGAGTGGCTTGGTCATGTGGCTCGGATGTCGGAGGACCGTGTCCCATTGCAGCTGTTGTTTGGTCGTTTGTTGGCTGCGCGCCCCTTCTGCGGTCCCAGGCGTAGGTGGAGAGACGTTGTGGCTACTGACACGAAGTCCATTCCAAACTGGTTTGATTGCGCACAAGACCGGTCAGCTTGGCGAGAGCAGGTTCTGGTTTTTCAGCCTCCTCGGGCAGTAGAGAAATCCGTACTCTGCTCATCTTGCAACCGGGCTTTCTCTCGTCCTCAAGACAAGGCACGGCACAAGTGTTTGGCTGAGCGCCAACTTCCCGTCCACCAACAGCGTGGTTCAGCACAGTGCGTCAGTTGCTGCCGATGGTTCCGTAGTAAGGGTGGGCTTGCAGTTCATCGCTGCCAGCCTGCACTCCCTGAACATGCAGATACGGCATTGACGGCGTCTCTCGCTAGTTGCTGCTTCCAGCATTGTCAACGCTGCAATCGCTGCTTCAAGTCCCGGGCTGGTTTTAACCGCCATAACTGCAACCGTGGAAAACGTCTTGCTGCAGCCGATAGGGAATCACTGCCGCTGATCTGCATGCATTGCCCGAAACGTTTCCGACGACAGCAAGATTTGACGAGGCACCAGAAGTCCTGCCAATGACGGTGCACTCCAAACTCTGGCCCCCTCCGGGGGTGACATTGCCCAATGGGCAGTCATGCTATAGTAGTAGTAGTAGTGTGTGTGTGTGTGCGGAGGGGGGGGGTGTGCGCACGCATGTGTGTGTGTGTGGAGGGGGGGGTGTGCGCACGCATGTGTGTGGAGGGGGGGGGGGGGTGCGCACTGCATGTGTGTGTGTGTGGAGGAGGGGGGGGGGGGGGTGTGCACGCATGTGTGTGTGTGTGTGGAGGGTCAGGGTGCGCGCACGCATGTGTGTGTGTGTGTAGGGGGGGGGGGTTGGCGCACACATGTGTGTGTGTGTGGAGGGGGGGGGGTGTGCGCATGCATATGTGTGTGTGTGTGTGGAGGGGGGTGCGCGCACACATGTGTGTGTGGAGGGGGCGGGGCGCATGCATGTGTGTGTGTGTGTGGAGAGGGGGGAAGTGCGCACGCATGTGTGGAGGGGGGGGGGTGCGCACGCATGTGTGTGTGTGTGTGGAGGGGGAGGGGTGTGCGCACGCATGTGTGTGTGTGTGTGGAGGGGGGGGGGGGGGGGGTGCGCACGCATGTGTGGATGTGTGTGTGAGGGGGGGGGGGGGAGGGGTGTGCGCATTTTCACCAGTTATAGTCTTCGGGGTGCTGATTCGAATGGTCTTAGTCCGAGAAAGTAGAGACGCTCCCTTCTATCTTTAAACAGGGTGGCTGCTCCCTACTAGATGGGGATTTGTATGCAAAATGTCACTAAAAGCGCTATTTCGATCTTCTAAAAGCACGGATAACCGCAATGGCACATATGTTGTAGTCCTTTGGATGCTGAGTCGACTGGTTTTGGTCCGAAAAGGCTACGATGCAGCGTTCGGCCCTTATTCCCAATCAAACATGGTTGAACAAGCAGTCACGCGCTCCAGCGTACACCAGTCACCTGGTCACCACGCCAGCAGGCGACAACTTTCACATCACGGGAATAGTGGGAGAGGTCTTTTTCTGCGCGTCTGGGGAAGGACTGCCAAGGTTCAATTCAAAGGTTCAAAGGTTCAATTCGAGTGACAGAAACTCGCCCAAAAATGTTGTAAGTTGTACCCTGCAGGCACGGTGACCAGGTGAGTGGTGTACACATGAGCACGTGACCGCTTGTTCAGCCATGTTCGATTGGGAATATGGGCAGAACGCTGCATCGCAGCCTTTTCGGACCAAAACCAGTCGACTCAGCGTCCAAAAGACTACAACATATGTGCCAATTGCGGTCATCCAGGCTTTTATAAGAACGAAATGGCGATTTTGTGACATTTTGCATACAAGTCCCCATCTAGTAGGGTGCAGTCACCTAATTTCGGTGGAAGTGCGCGAGTTTGATTGGGAATAAAGGAGCTTCCTCGGACCAAGACCATTCGACTCAGCACCCCGAAGACTACAACTGGTGAAAATTTGATTTTCGGCTTAACTTTCCCTCTAGACCCTCTACAGGTTCATGTGCTTTAAATGAATAAATACAAACAATAGCGAGAGTTCCCAGATTGCCTACAGTGCTCAATTGCACTGAGCAAAGCTAAGGCAATCCTCAGACAACTCAGTTGTCTGAGGATTGCCTTAGCTTTGCTATGTTCATGAAACGCAGTGTTACAACAATGACCTAGCCGGCTGTCTCTATTCTCTTCTGCCTTTGTAAATAAATAAATATATAAATTCGATGGGATTCGCGTACCGGGCAGGTCAAGAACAAGGAGTCGTACAACTCCCTGGTCAAGAACCACCTTTCCGCTTCCGTGGGACGCCACCACCCCATGATCAGGCGTCAGATGCGACTCCTGAACGGTGCGGGAGGATAGATCAGATCCACCAACCAGAGGCCAAAGGCCTCGATCCCATTTGCCACATCCATGTATTTCTCATGCCAGGCCACGAGTTCCCAATTAACTGTGGGTCGCAGCACGGTTGGAAAAAATCCTTCCGCCTCCAAGCAGGACTTGAACCTGGTACCTCTCGTTTCTCAAATATGGTCTTAGACCAACCCACTGTGCCTGCTTGGATGTAATTATTTTTCGAGCCTTGAGATTTCTTTCTCCGTGTCCCTCAATTCTCAGAAGCATTCCGGCGATGCAATAACAACACAGTCGCCCACCCAATATACAAGAATTGTAGATTTGAACGTTACCATGGTGCGCAAACCACAGCCTTTGTCGTGTATTGATCGATACAGGAGTTAGAGCCAATGCCGGCGGCCGAATGACAGCTGGCAGGTGTCATCAAACATACCCAACCTTTCGAATCATTTGTTCTGTTCTTTTCTGGGTCTGTCTGTGTGTGTGGGGGGGGGGAGGGGAGGGGGCGTGTGGGTGTGTCTGTGTGGGTATAGGGGGGGAGGGGGGGGGGGGGGTAGGGTGGATGTGTCTGTGTATGTATGTGTGGGTGGGTGTATGTATGTGTGTGTGAGGGGGGGGGGGGGGGTAGGGGGTGTATGTATGTGTGGGTGTGTGTATGTATGCGTTAGCCCCATCCCTCACACAAACAAATCAACAAAGAGGCATCTTTTGATTGAGGAGTGCTGGTTTCGAAACAACTGGTTTGAAGCTCAAAGTAGAGCTGGTGTTAGCTCAGAGCAGAGCTGCTGTTAGCTCAGAGCAGAGCTGCTGTTAGCTCAGAGCAGAGCTGCTGTTAGCTCAAAGAAGAGCTGCTGTTAGCTCAAAGTAGAGCTGCGGTTAGCTCAAAGTAGAGCTGCTGTTAGCTCAAAGTAGAGCTGCGGTTAGCTCAAAGTAGAGCTGCTGTTAGTTCAAAGTAGAGCTGCGGTTAGCTCAAAGTAGAGCTGCGGTTAGCTCAAAGTAGAGCTGCTGTTAGCCCAAAGTAGAGCTGCGGTAAGCTCAAAGTAGAGCTGCTGTTAGCTCAAAGTAGAGCTGCTGTTAGCTCAAAGTAGAGCTGCTGTTAGCTCAAAGTAGAGCTGCTGTTAGCTTAAAGTAGAGCTGCTGTTAGCTCAACGTAGAGCTGCAATGCTAAATGGATGTAATATAGCGCAATGCAGAGCCGCAGCTAATAGCTAGATAACACCAGTTGTGAGAGTGGACCCGATTAGTGGGTACGATAATTATGATGGTGTGAATAAGTTGGATAGGGAGGGATGGTGGGAAAAGAAACACTGCTGAAGTACGATCCGTTGTCTGGAAGAGCACAACAGGGCAAGCAAGATTTGTTTTTCTTTTCCGCAAAATGGGCTGGTGCCATTTGTGATTACGCAGCAAAACAAAGCGCATGACGTCAGTCTTGAATGCAGTACAAAGCAATGCAGTGCAGTGTGTGCGCTAGTTCGGATTGTTGCTAACAAGTACTAGCACAGCTAGTACACCATAAGGGTGTGTGTGTGGGGGGGGGGGGGGGGTGTATGTATGCGTATGTGTATGTGTATGTGTGTGTGGGGGGGGGGGGTGTGCATGTACATGTATGTACATTTTGTGTGTTTGTCCGTGTTTGTACACACGAGTGTAGTTTTTTCATGCATGTATACGTGTGTCCACATCTAAACGCTGGAGTGACATCATACTTTCCCGATGTGGATTACTGTACTGGTTTTCTCTGTGTGTTGTCTTGTTGTGATGGTATGGTGTGTGTGCTGTGGTTGTGTTGGTACGTTGTGTGTGCTGGGGCTGTGTTGGTACGTTGTGTGTGGTGTGGTTGTGTTGGTACGTTGCGTGTGCTGTGACTGTGTTGGTACGTTGTGTGTGCTGTGGCTGTGTTGGTACGTTGTGTGTGCTGTGACTGTGTTGGTATGTTGTGTGTGCTGTGGCTGTGTTGGTATGTTGTGTGTGCTGTGGTTGTGTTGGTATGGTGTGTGTGGTGTGACTGTGTTGGTACGTTGTGTGTGGTGTGACTGTGTTGGTATGTTGTGTGTGGTGTGACTGTGTTGGTATGGTGTGTGTGCTGTGGCTGTGTTGGTATGTTGTGTGTGGTGTGACTGTGTTGGTATGGTGTGTGTGGTGTGACTGTGTTGGTATGTTGTGTGTGGTGTGACTGTGTTGGTATGGTGTGTGTGCTGTGGTTGTGTTGGTATGGTGTGTGTGCTGTGGCTGTGTTGGTATGGTGTGTGTGCTGTGGCTGTGTTGGTATGTTGTGTGTGCTGTGGCTGTGTTGGTATGGTGTGTGTGCTGTGGCTGTGTTGGTATGTTGTGTGTGCTGTGGTTGTGTTGGTATGTTGTGTGTGCTGTGGTTGTGTTGGTATGGTGTGTGTGCTGTGACTGTGTTGGTATGGTGTGTGTGGTGTGGTTGTGTTGGTACGTTGTGTGTGGTGTGACTGTGTTGGTATGGTGTGTGTGCTGTGGCTGTGTTGGTATGGTGTGTGTGCTGTGGTTGTGTTGGTATGGTGTGTGTGCTGTGGCTGTGTTGGTATGTTGTGTGTGGTGTGACTGTGTTGGTATGGTGTGTGTGGTGTGGTTGTGTTGGTACGTTGTGTGTGGTGTGACTGTGTTGGTATGGTGTGTGTGCTGTGACTGTGTTGGTATGGTGTGTGTGCTGTGGCTGTGTTGGTATGTTGTGTGTGGTGTGACTGTGTTGGTATGGTGTGTGTGGTGTGGTTGTGTTGGTATGGTGTGTGTGCTGTGACTGTGTTGGTATGGTGTGTGTGCTGTGACTGTGTTGGTATGGTGTGTGTGGTGTGACTGTGTTGGTATGTTGTGTGTGCTGTGGCTGTGTTGGTATGGTGTGTGTGCTGTGGCTGTGTTGGTATGTTGTGTGTGGTGTGACTGTGTTGGTATGGTGTGTGTGGTGTGGTTGTGTTGGTATGGTGTGTGTGCTGTGACTGTGTTGGTATGGTGTGTGTGGTGTGACTGTGTTGGTATGGTGTGTGTGGTGTGACTGTGTTGGTATGGTGTGTGTGGTGTGGTTGTGTTGGTATGTTGTGTGTGCTGTGACTGTGTTGGTATGGTGTGTGTGGTGTGGTTGTGTTGGTACGTTGTGTGTGCTGTGACTGTGTTGGTATGGTGTGTGTGCTGTGACTGTGTTGGTATGGTGTGTGTGCCGTGACTGTGTTGGTATGGTGTGTGTGCTGTGACTGTATCGGTATGTTGTGTGTGCTGTGGCTGTTTTTGCTACACTGTGTGTGATCATTACAGCCTCATCTTTCCAACGTACCACCACCGTACCACCAACGTACCACCAACGTACCATCAGCTGTTGTACGGCGACTGGACTCTATCTCTGAACGGCTAACCCAGCAAGCTATGTCCATCACAGCACTGTCCGCACGGAGTGATACGCTAGAGGAACAGCTTACAATGGCCATTACCAACAACCAGACCACCACACAACAACAACTGACTGATGCACAACAACAACTGACCGCTACACGTGAGCAAGTATCCGCAGTTCAAGACGAACAGAGTTCAGGAACGCAACGGCTAACTGGACATCTGGAGACCATTGCACGAAACCAGGCCCTGGCACAGACTTCCAGAGAGACCACAACAATTAACGTCCAAGTTACTCCGCTCCCTGGCCAGTTGTCAACGATGTCTGCTTCCACCCATCAGGTATGAATCTTAAATCTCAGAAATAGATAGCTAAGTAATAATTATCTTTATCAGATTGCCTGTTCACCAGTCGGGGAGATGTCCTATCTAGGGCATCGCACGCTGATTGGTCACCGGTCCAGGGTTGTCAAGAAAGCGTCGGTTGCGCACACGCGGTGAAAAGAAGTGCTGCGTGAACATTTCTGACTGTAGGTGGAGGATGCACGATCGTGATGGCGATGAATATCAGAGATCGGCGGGGATTGAGGTAGTGTATGTTCGATTCGCCATCGAATACCCGACCGAATGGCCACTTTTGTTTGGGGATTTCATGTAGGGTTTCTCGTAGCCACGCGGCGCTTCTTTGGAAACGATCGGTTCTAGTTTTGAATGTTTGCCTTTGGAATGTTTCTTCACGCCCCGTGCATTCATTTCGCCCCAAACCTGGCCATGCATGATGCAGAGGAGGAAGACGAGGCAGCAGGCGCTAAGCCCGTAGATTACTGCCTGGAAGATAATATTTGGCCAAAGCTTGCTGTTGGCGTTTTTGATTTCTTGGATACGACAGCTCTTGGCTAAAACTGAACCTTGGACGGTCTTTATTGGACATCAACCCAGGACGTACCACACTGGGCGTGGTGGTCATGGACGTATCACCATCGCTTTCAGCCAGACCCTTCTGCTGCCTGAAACCAATGGCGAAAGTAAAAACTTCATCGCAGCAGCAGCTACTGTTCTGCTGAACGTGCGAACAGAAATTGCTTTGCCAATCCTCTTGTGCACTTGGAATTTTCAATGCGACCAAAACGATTCCCTTGCCAGTTCCTCCGTCCAGGCGTACTCCACAACGAAGAAAATAATATTCGTGAAGGCAAGAGGCAAGATACGAATCTCGACTCGCTTGAGCCGTTGAGGCAAGCCGCCAGGTGAACGACAACTTTTGAGATGAAAGGCCTTCGTTGCGTTTGTTTTGGGTGCGAAATGTTCATCTTCCTCGGACGCAACACAAAGTTTTGAGTCACGTGTCCCGATTACTATGGGAACAGCATAGATGTATGCTGGGTTCCGTGATGTCCTATCTAGGACATCTCCAGGACTGTTCACCCTGAATGAAAATTTTGAACAGGACTGAAATATAATGCATGCCTTCTGACTGTCACTCTCCCAAGCATGTTGTCTGCATGCAGCAGTATTCTTTTTCTTAACATGTAGGTGTTAGCATCCGGCGTGCACGCGCGCCGTGACATTTTTTGTATCACTTGTATAAACCCGCCAAATACATGGCTAGTGGTGTAAGTGCGCTTCGGTTGTCCCAAGTTTAAGCCTGTTTTTGGCGCATTGGCTTTGCTAGTTCCAGCGGCTGTAGCTCTGACCTGTTGGGCTTTTCGCGTGGAGCTTGCCGTGAGAGGATGATCATTTGGTTCTTCCACCAATTTTACTAATTTTAAAATGTATTCTAACTTCTTCTACACCTAAGGGCGTGTTCCAGTTGGCTGGTCTGTGCGTGACGGCGTGGGGAAGCGAAGTAGGGGAATTAGTTGACAGCGTGGTGCCGAAACCCGGGACTAAACTAGGTTTGTTGGGAGTCGGGTGCAATGGCTTCTATGAAAGTGGACAACTTTGTGAAGCCGTTTGGCGGTAGAGCCGGCCAAAGCTGGGAACAGTTTTGGGAGAAGTTTCTAGTACTGGCGAATTTTCAGGGTTGGGATAGTGAGGAGAAACCTATGAAGAATTTTCCGTTGTTTTTGGATGGCGTCGCGCTCCTTGTTTCCAGCAAGATGAAGGAAGACGATAGGAGGAAAAAAGACGAAGTCGTGAAGAGCATCAGTCTATCGTTCAGCATGACCAAGTCTTCAGCGTACCGAGCATTTGTAAGTCGGCGACTGAAGGTGGATGAGTGGGCTGATGCCTACCTGGCCGACCTGCAGAGGTTGGCTGGCCTATTAGGCCATACTGTGATTGGCGACGAAGATGCAATGATCCTGGAGCAGCTGGTTTCCGGCCTGTCGCCCGAGTTTGCTCGCGAGCTGCGACTGTCAATGGCATCGAAGAAGATGACCGTGAGAGGCTGCCTGGATGTTGTGCGAGCTGTCCAATCTGCCATTGCAGATTGTCCGGTGACCCAGAGCAGCAGCGGCATATCTGCAGCAGCAACCAGTGGTGATAGTGACCAGTCCAGGTGCTCCGTGCTGTGTTATAGGTGCGGAAAAATTGGACACATGCGTAGGAACTGCCCACAGCGGAACTCTGGTGTGCAGCAGTCAAGCCATGGCAAACCTCGCAGAGCCACTTGCTTTTTCTGCGATCAGGAGGGGCAGGTCAAGGCCGAATTCCCAGAACGACGAGCCTGGCAGTCCAGCAGGCAAGGCAAGTTTGCTCGTGTCAGTAATTTTGGTACTGGCGAGAATTTCCTCTGCACGATCAGCGTTGCTTCATCTTTGTAAACGTACGCTACCCTGGATCGCAGGGCCAATGGGAGCGGCTACGATCGGTCGTCGACAGCTGCTCTACGCGTACACTGATGGAAATCGGATGTGCAGAGTCCATGGAATTGACTGTCGAGCATGACTGAACTATGGAGAGTCTGGTGACCCCGGACGGGAAACCACTCAATGTGAGAGGTACGGCTATTGTACAGCTGGAAAGGCTGGATGGATCAGTGCATCTGCCTTGCTGCGTGAGTAACTGCCGTGTTCGTGGATAGTCTTGGCACTGTGGCATCATCGCTCTTGATAGGAGCTGATGTCATTGCTATTGCTGGCGGAGTGCGCCTGGAATATGATGACGACCACCAGCTGTCCAGCGTGACATTCGGGAGAGCCGAAGTGGTCGCTGCAGCAGCGTCGAACAGTCATCCACTGCCAAACGTGGGAGACGAGCAGCGAGGCAACGCCACCGTTCTCTCTACGGACAACGGGGAAGTCACATGAGACGATACAGCCTGTTGTTGCGTGCTGTCATGGAAGTGGGAAGATGGCAGTCCACCGGCCGGTCCTGTTGGCCACGGAGTTGGCGAGTAATCACGTTCGAACTCGTACCTGAGCAGAAACGCATGTTTGTTGGCAAAGTGAGGAAGTGGATCGACGCAGGCTGGCTTGTGCCTCACAATGATGCTCTCCACAGCTCGCCAGCTGCTGTCCTGCCGCTCCAAGCACAGGTGAAAGAACACAAGGTTAGTTCCCCAGTTCGTCCATGCCTGGACTACCGCAGCCTGAATGCTCTGCTGGTGTCGCCACCTGGTCGACATGCACCTGTGTGCGAGGAGACATTGCGGAAGTGGAGACGCGAATGTGAGCCTGAGGGCCTGCGATGGCTCGATATCAAGAAGGTCTATTTCCAAGTGCACCTGGCCTCCGAGCTGCAATGCTACCAGACGCCCCGCTCTCTCTCTCTCTCTCTCTCTCTCTCTCTCTCTCTCTCTCTCTCTCTCTCTCTCTCTCTCTCTCTCTATCTATCTATCTCTATCTCTCTCTCCTCTCTCTCTCCTCTCTCTCTCTCTCTCTCTCTCTCTCTCTCTCTCTTCCTCTCTCCCTCTCTATCTCTCTCTCTCTCTCTCTCTCTCTCTCTCTCCCTCTATCTATCTCTATCTCTCTCCTCTCTCTCTCTTCTCTCTCTCTCTCTCTCTCTCTCTCTTCCTCTCTCTCTCTCTATCTCTCTCTCTCTCTCTCTCTCTCTCTCTCTCTCTCTCTGTCTATGTCTCTCTCTCATTCTCTCTCTGCTATTGGCGCGCCTGGTTGTGATGAAGCCGAGACCCAAGGTGGGCAGAGCATCCCAAACCACGCCACCACTCCCCTTATTCATGGCTCACACATGACGGGTTTACGTGGCTCTAGTAAAAAAAAAGAAAAGAAAGACGGTCATCTGGCAGGAAAAGGCCTACGTGATGACGCGCATGGGTTTCGGGTTGAGTGTCGCACCGAAATTTATGGATATCACCGTCCGCTTGGTGACGCGCGACTTTCCATCGGTCGATTATTACGTTGACGATGTGAAAATGCCTGCCAACGAGGTCAACGCCGTAGCTGCAAGGATGCTCGAGAATGGCCTCCCGACAAAGCAGGCCGAGCCGTTTGCCTCATCCAGAGTCCTTAGCCTGCAGCTGCAGAAAGATGAGAACCATCAGGTCCAGTGGTCGCGCTGTGGCAACATCAACGTGAAGTTACCTCGACTGGCAACGAAACGTGACGTCTTCAGCTGATGTGGCCGGCCGACCGGCCATGTCCCGGTGTGTGGCTGTGTGTGGCCGGTGTGTGGCTGGCTGCAACCCGCCTGCAGCTTTATCAAGCGCATGGTCAATGCTGAAGCCACTTGGGATCAGCAAGTGCCCGAACCTCTCCTGAAGATCTGCGACGAATGGGAGGATCAGCTCCCCCGCGAAGGTGATCCGGCTCGTGGTCAGTGGAGTGCTGCCGGTGGGACTGACGAGTCTACTGGCTGCACGGTCTGGGCCGATGGGTCCGACATCGGCATCGGAGTTGCCCTCGAGGTGAACGGCTAAATTATGGAGGATCGCTCTTGGCTGAGGCCATACGACGACAAGCGCCATAACAACATTTCAGAGTTGGAGGCGACGATTAGAGGTCTCTCGCTTGCCGCCAACTGGCAGATCAAGCGCGTCCAACTGATGACGGACTCGAAAACCGTCGCCAGTTGGCTTGACGATGTCATCAGCAATGCGCCCTCCCCCCTGCCCCTCCTTCATTTTTGTTCTGGCTAAAACCCTGCTTATTTTTGAAGATTAGGAAATCAGACAACTGCAATTTGTGCCTGCAATCAGGTTTATAATAGGGCTTGAAAGTGCTACGTAACAGCACAGCAACAATTATAAAAATTTCAAATACCGGATCCCTATGGATCCAGTTTTTGTATGGATCCAAGTACATTTCAAGCGGTCTTACTCACAGTAAGGTGATATAGCCGTTGAAATTGACTGGGTTGGCTAAGGGCACATTCACACGCATGGAAAAACCGGATACGGGTACAGCTTGCCGGGCGTGAAAAGTGTTTTGCTGCATTCAGACGTACTTTGTAAAAAGCGTTCAAATCCTCGAAGGCGCTAGGCACTCTTTTCGCTTTACATTTTTGTTCTAGAGGAGAGAAAGATATAGAGATAGAGAGAGAAAGCATGGCGGGTTTTGTAGCTGCACTTGACTTCTTGAAGAGGACCTTGTCTGCTTGGCTGAAACGCGCCAGGAACGTCACGTGAGCACTTTGACATGACAACTTTCCAAACTGCCGTTGTTTTATCCATGCGTGTGAATGCGCCCTAATGGGGGTGGGGTCACAACTGGTGGCTAAGGCCGTAAGGGCCCGGTCCCACATGCACTTGAGAGTTGCGGATCCGCTGCAGCGGTGTCACAACAGCGTGTATCACAATGGAAACTGTGAGTAGCGGAACTTCCGCTGTGGCGGAAAGTTCAAATCCGCTACTCCAAAATTTTTGGAGCGTATACTCTCCTGCGGAAGTTCTGCTCCTGCGACACCCGACATAGTGTGCGATTTGTGTTTTTCGATTTTATTTTTCGATCATGAAGTGGACACTTTGACGTGAGTCAGAGCGGCTACGGCTGCAGTTGTACACATCATGTATGAGGTGAAGACTCGTTTGACCAAGGGATGAAAAGAGATACGGAGCGGTATAGGTGAATAGCCGAGAAGCTGAAGCTGAAACCGACGGCTGCGGCGTCGGCCAAAGACCAAATCGCGAACCCGTGAGCAGCCAAGCATGGCCATCAAGTTTAACCACGCAGGGGGACCACTGTGAGGTAATCATGCAGTTTAGAGCCCCAAATTATTTCGCACTTTCCCAGTGTTCAGTGTACTGTCACACGCGTTTTCAGACGAAGAATTCAACAGCAGTACCCAGTCTGATCTGTCCTCGGTTTTCATGAAAATAAAGTTCATGATGTGAAAATACACTGAAAACGCGGAACACTGCGGAGCAGGGAGCCGAACGTGTTGTCTTCCGCGCGAACTCTCTGTCTCCACACGAACTCGCGGAGGTACGTCGGCAACAACTCTCGCGAGGTGCCGAAGTTGCGCTTCAGCTGGCGCTTGGCCCGCATCCACATGTTTTCACGTTGTTGGTGTGGATCGTTCGGTCGTCCGGATCAACAAAGTTGTCGTCGTGGACAACGACATCGTGCTGGTATACGCCACCGTCGATGTTCCTGTTCTGCGCGTATGCGGCCCGGCCGTCAGAGATGATGCGTGAGCCAGGCAGAATCCACTCGCTGATACACCGCCGAGCAGCAAGGAACTCCAGTTGACCAAGTTGGGTTCTAGAAAAGGTCGGCACTAGTGTGAACACCGTCCACTTCTCCAGCAAAATAGCATGATCATTTAGAATGTGTGCCTGAGGGACAATGCGTATCGGCGCTCCGGGACGCCCAGCCATTACCACAAAGTCAAAGAAAAACTTCCATAAAGGAGACAAAACTTTGACAAAAGAAACAAAACTTTGACACGAGAAAAGAAGAAGCATAGTGAAAGTACACATGTTTTCATGAAAATAAAGTTCATGATGTGAAAGTACACTGAAAATGCGTGTGACAGTACACTGAACACTGGGAAAGTGCGAAATAATTTGGGACCCTAAACTGCATGATTACCGTACTAGTATTCAGCAACGACAATGTCGCTGCCTTCTCCATTGCCTTTCGACAACGTCTCGCCAATCGACCTCTACCCAACGGAAAATCAATTCTTTCAGATTATACAGAACAAAGACTCAAAGTCAGCAATACCGCGAGCCCACGACATGTAGCTAATGGTAATGCTTGATTCTCAACTGAACAAAAGCAACGATCTGTCCAACACCTAGTATCTACATCATCAGTACATCAGTGCTGCGTTGATGTGTCCACAAAGCCGTCAAAGGATGAAACAGTTCTGTCCACAGACACAGTACTAGTACTGTACTGTATCAGTATGTGCACGCGTACTTCGAAGTGAAAGCATGCTTGAGAAGTTGAGTTGCAGGAGAGCTGCAGTGATTTTTTTGGAAGTCAGAGAGGCGCGCTCGCTTCGTTCGCCGTGCACTCGTGATCATGTGAGACCACGCGAGCATTTTGTTGCAGGAGAGGTGCGACACCACTCCCGCAAAACCTTGTCGCACCAGCGGATCCGCCACTGCATGTGGGACCAGGCCCTAATAAAAAGTCACACCTGAATACGACATGAGTGGGTTGCTATAAACCCACACACTGTAGGCAATAGCAAAGTCACACCTTAGTGGATCCAAAAAGCAGAAATTTGATGTGAACTTACTACTCCCTGGTCGCTTTGATGTCATCACTTTCAAGCCTTATTATTGCGGGCTTGACCATAGTGTATTGAACTTTTCCGTAACTTGGCTTGAAGGAAATTTATGTACGACCAACTGCTGGGGCTGATGTTTTTTTGGTGTTCGCGTGCACAAATGTGTGCGTGCCTGTGCACATGTGCACACACTCTCATAATGTGTGTGTGTGTGTGTGTGTCTGGTAGTTTTTGGCAGCTTCTAGCCATCCTGGACGGCTTGGGGTGGCCTAAGGTACCTCAGCCGTCCAGGAGAGTGTACTGAGGTAGAGGACTCAACAGGAGATTTGGTCGGATATTTCTGATGCCGACACTCTCCTCGTTGTTCCTCTTAAATTTCTCAGATACCCCGCGAGGTATTGCGAACCCGCGGGTGGTGACAACTACCGCACAAGGACAATTAAGCGAATGAGAGTCGATCATTCTGCAGACACAGTGGCGAACCCTCCTTTGTCTGTGCCCAACTCGGTTGCGGCAGTACCAGTGCCGGTGTCATATAGTAGAATGACCCCCGTAGTGGAAGCCCCCCCCCCCCCCCGGTCATTGTACTATAATATAGTAGATTGCCCCCGGGGTCACTCTACTATATAGTACAACGACCCCCCTCAGCCGCTATTTTAGTAGAGGTCCGTGAACTCCTGAACTCTTGCTAGTACTACACCATATACGTATAGACGTGTAGATCGACCCCGAGGTCATACTCTTTCTCTCTGACAGATGCACACATTGGTTAAAATTTAATCAAACCTGGGGATTGTCATTCTCCTCTTTCAAGGATCAGAAACAAAACTGTTATTAGTTTCGCTCCCATGTCATTGGGCAACTCTGCCCGTTTGGTTCATGCGAAGTAAAATAAAAACCAACCAACCAACCAAACTCGCTCAAAGTGCTCGGGGTGTACGTGTGTTGGGAATTTCTATGGAAATGTTTGGTCTCTCACGTGCGAAACGACAAGTCTGGTGGACTCTGTAGTAGAATGACAGGGGGCAATCTACTATATAGTAGAACGACCCCCGGTCATTGTACTATATAGTAGAGTGACCCCGGGGTCACTCTACTATATAGTACAATGACCGGGGGTCCATCTGCTGGGGGGTCATTCTACTATAGTACACCGGCGAGGACTCAGCTAAAACTACCCTGCTGCCAGGCTCATTGCAGCGCATGTGGCAGATTCTGCCGATCAAAGAGGGGTTTCCAACTCCACAGCTTTGCAAATTATACCCGAACTCTCGTTGGCTGCGCGGAGCGTGCTGCGTAACGTATTCAACGACCTACCCCATGTCTGTCGACCCCTCGTATGAGGAGACATGTGACCGTTTCACGGCAATGTTCAGGACAGGTGTGTGTGTATGTGTGTCTGTGTGTCTGTGTGTTGGTGTGTGTGTGTGTGTGTGTGTATTTCCATCAGCTGCAGGTTAAGCCTACCAGCGCGCCAGAAAGCCTGTCAAGTTCTGCATCTGCCACTGCCTCTGCTACAACAGCTACGGTAAGTTGCGCAACATTTTTCTCTGTACTGGCGGTTTCACACTAGTCCGATTTATCAGCCCATGCTTCTACATGGACTCCGGCATGAAATTGGTGAACTGTGTCGGACCAGTGTGACTACCTGTTCACACACACACAACTGAACAGTGACCTAATTCACTTGTAGGGCTGTCTGTGCACATACATACAAGTTGTACACAGCCACACTCGAGAGTGGTAGACGTCAGAGCGGAGATTTGATCGTTTCTATATACACAAGCTACAGGGTCAACAGCATAAAAGGGCTGGTTCACAATCTGCACTGACTTTCTCTGCTGTCATGGTGAAATTAATTGTTGAAAGCCCGCTCCAACATGTGAAAGCACTAAAAATCGGCCGTTCTTTGGGTCAAATATCTACCCTGCAATACTTGGCCGAAAAATCATTATGATGAGAAAATGCAAAGGATCAGTCGGGGATGTGAACTGCCTGAAAAGAGAAAAGAACGCCAGACCCACCAGGACTCAAATCCGGGACTAAGCTTGTCATGAGCAATGCTCTAACCACTGAGCTATGGGACCAGGCTTTAACCTAGAAGGCGCTGACAAGTTTTTCACTCCAAAGGCAACTCACAAAAAGTGCCACGCATACTGATGGCACTTGCGTCTTTTTCCCCTTTGGATTGAAGAACTTGTGTAGTATCCCTGCCTGGCTGATACGGAACTAATACGGAGCTTTGCCTGATGTATGTTTGGTGTGTCTCCGTATGTAAGCGTACGGCGTCTGCTGCATAAAAGCTGCTGCGCATTTCTGTTTTAATTAGATTAGATAGCAACGACCAAGCTAACTCGAAGAAGAAGTATTCAACCTCCAGGTGTGCACCGGAGAGAACTTGAATCATATTTATTTGCCGCTTCTTCTTTAACTTCTAATTATATCCCAGGTGTGTACCTAAGAGAATAATAATAAAAGATAACTCGTGTTAATTGCACCGCGCCTACCACTCGGCTACCTGTTACATTGGTGGCAGCGGTGTAGTTTTAAATAAAACAACGTGATTCGACCCCAGACCCCCATGGCTCAACCCGCAGCAGCTACGTGCGACGAATCAAGATGAGAATCATGTTTCTTGCCTTCCTGGGCCCTGCCCTGCTTATTAATATTAGCCTGCAGCACAGTCAGGGTGCTAGCGTGGATCACCCTTCCCTACGCACGGCACACACTGGTGGCTCCGATGGCGATTCCAAGCGACCCGCTACCTACATGTATACTACCGGTGGTGATGACGAAGCTTATGAGGACGACAACAGGCAGGCTGCTGCCCAAGACAAGGAGGGTATTCCCCAAGACCAGCAGCGTTTGATTTTCGCCGGCACGCAGTCGGAAGCAGGAGCCCACTCTTCACTTGGTACTTCGCCTCCGTGGTGGGATGCAGATTTTCGTCAACACTCTTCCTGGCTAGACCATCACTCTTTACGTCGCGCAAAGCGATGCTATCGACAATGTGAAGATCACGATTCAGTACGAGGAGGGAGGTCATTCGTCTGACGCCGAGCTAGCCGCTCTGAGTGACCGGTGTATGTATGTGTGTGTGTGCGTGCGTGTGCGTGTGTGTGTGTCTGTGCCCGGCATGAACTGGCTGTTGGTAACCACCCAGGAGAAGTGGTGTGATGAGTGTGAGGGACAAAACGAAAAAGACCAAAAAGTAGGCATTCCTTGGCCAGAAAAAGCCACTTCATAGCTATGTGGTATAGACCATGCTGAATAGTGACGGTCAATTCTTCAGCCTTGCAAGCTGTTGAATGGTGCAATCCCAGCAGAAGGTGCTATAGCTTCTGCTGTAGCATGGCTATCATCGCTTTCGGAGATGGACGTCAAAATAGTCAAGGTCAGAGATGTGTGTGTGTGTGTGTGTGTGTGTGTGTGTGTGTGTGTGTGTGTGCCCAGGAGCGTGGTAAATGGCGCAGTGTGTATTCCGCTCAACCAGTACCACGATCGGCTCAGCGTGACACTTCTGTACTCTGCGATGTCTGCCAGCGTACTTTCGCCCACCAGAAATACAAGAATCGCCACAAGTGCCTGGCCGAGAGGAGGAAGCCCATATCTGAGCAATCCGGCAGCCGACTATGTAATGTGTGCGGGAGATGGTTCTTGAGTGCTGGCGGGCTAGCTTCGCATAAGGGTCTCTCCAACTCGGCTGCTGAAGGGGCGTCGGTCTCGGCTGTGGCATCGGCAGACTCGGTCCGGAAACAGCGGGTTGCCCTGCCCTGCTGCAGAGCGCATTGTCTCGGCTGTGGTCGCTGCTGCAAGTCATCCCGTGGTTTCGACCTGCATAGCTGTGCTAATTTCCTGTCCAGGAAGTAGAGCGGCGTTTCTGGATCCAATGCTGAACTCAGTGCTGTCGACCCCTGCACAGGTGACATGTGACCATTTGATGGCAGTGTTACCAAAGACCAAGGTGTGTGTGTGTGTGTGTGTGTGTGTTAGTGTGTGTGTGTGTGTGTGTGTGTGTGTGTGTGTGTGTGTGTGTGTGTGTGCAATGTTCTTCCTGCGAGCGCTGGTTATGCAGTGCCGGAGGTTTGGCCGAACACAAGTGCCCTAACTCCCGGATGCTCCCGCGACATCGTCTCGGGCTCCTTGCCGGGTGGCGGTGTCTACCATTGCTGCTCAGGTGACTCTTCCGCCGCCGCGTGTATGGCTCGCCCTCTCATGCAGCAAGGCCCACTGTGGGGCCTGTGGTCGGTGCTGCCGCTCTACTCGTGGATCCCAAATCCATAGCTACCAAATATGGCTCTCTCGTCGTGCCGATTGAACATGGTCCCTGATCTTTTGGCAGACTGCCGACCTACTGCCGTCACTCGTCGTTTCCATGTTGTCGGCCTTGCAAGGGGACACGTGACCGTAATGGCAGTGTTTACCAGGACCAGGACCAGTTGTGTGTGTGTGTCTGTGCCTGTTTGCTGAACTACAGGTGCCTGTTTCTAGTACCATTGCTGCACAAGACAGCCGGGCAAGTTCAGCTTCTGCCTCTGCTCCTGCCACTGCTTCTGCTACTGCAACGAGAGTAAGTTGACTGACATACCTCTGTTGTACGATATCCAACAGAGTCAATGTCGGTAGCGACCAAAACATCCGCACAAGGCCAAATATGCTATTTTGCCCAAATGTGGCTCCTTTTTTTTATCCCAGATAGGGCCTCATTCCCCCACGGTGACAGTTTGCTGCAGATTCGTGCATAGTTTCCAATGCAACAAGCACCTCATGAATATCGGATAGCTATGTGAGTTACAGCACGAGCTCCTGTGTTAGGAGCAACCAACTTTCCTATACAATTGTACCCAAAGTCACTAGCACTTTGTCATGCTTACAGATACTTTCATTCCACTTTGTGTTTCATGATATAGGTCCACCTCACTTGTTTTTCTCCTCAATCCTGATCATGGCTCCTGGCCGAAAATTTGATTGAAATATTCTTATTTTGCAGCACAGATTCCACTTGATTTGAGCATGGTGTGTGTATGGTGTGTGTATGGTGTGTGTATGGTGTGTGTATGGTGTGTGTATGGTGTGTGTATGGTGTGTGTATGGTTTTCACGTAACTTAGATACTAGTAAAATAAATCAATGATATTGTATAATTTTGAGGTATTATGGATATTGTATCTCTGATCCTTTCAGGCTGAAGCTACAGCAGCTGAAAGCACAGCTGTTTCATCCGTTGATAGAGGATATCATGTCTTACCTGCTATGCCAACCCTAACACAGATTGCAGACATCAAGAATCGCAGAAAGGTATGATTGGATGAGTCTTTTTTGTTTTGATCTTACAAGTACTTCCAGTAGCAAGTTCAGGCGGTATCGATTAGAAGATTGTTTTATGTCTGGTTAGTACATACCCTTCCCTTTCCCAACTGACAATCTCACAAATGTATTTCAAACAATCACGAAAATTGCGATGGATATTACGGATAATATTTCCAAATTCTCAGCCCTTACGCGGTGTTTAATGTCAATATGCGGCCATTGTGTGGTTTACACAATCATAGTGAAACCAATGGGTCTACAGCCCCTCACTAGACATCTCTGCATGGTGCTAACAAATTACTGATTAAATTGAATGGCATCGCGTACAATCAGCTTCCACCATGGGAAGCATAGCACAGCCTATGCCAATATTCTTTTATTTTTTGAATAGGAAAAACCCAACCAGCGTCTGCCCCAGCACCGGGTCATCGACCCGGTTTGGGGGTGCTTAGACCCGTTAACCCTTTCAGTGCCAAGGGGGTCAGAAAAATATGAATTTTTCTGAGTTCAGCTGAACTCAAATTTTTCATAGCTCAGCTTTTATATCCACGGATCTTTACAAACGATGGCTCTTTGGGAAGATATCGTGGCCAGGCACACAGCTGTGAAGAGAAAATGCAGCGAAAATAGTCTTCCTCGCGAGGGCGCCTGAGCGAAGTCCGTTTTCTGCATTTTCGTAGCATCTGCACTTTCTCACGCGCGATCGATCGCGGTGCAGTCAACTTTCAACGCACGAAATTTGGACAAAGTTGGCATGAAAGCCACTGAAAATCTCGATGTTTTGATAAGCAATACGCATGGGTTGCTGGGAAAGAAATAGAGAAACCCGCGATACGCATACGTCATGTTTTCTACGGGCGACAATTGTTTGTTTGAGCGAGCGCGCTTCAGGCTTCGCCCTGGCGATATCTATCCTCACGGACACAAAACGATGTGATGAGTCGATAGTCAAGGTCTTTTTGAACACGTAGAGTGGTCGTTTGTAACTCTCCTGTATGTAAAAGTGGAGATACGAATTTATTGTACACACATACTCATTTTGGGCGGCTAAAGTCGCCCGTGACACTGAGAGGGTTAAGGTAGCCCAATACCAAAACTGGTGCGAACGTTGGTTTTTTATTTTATTTTAACAGCACTACCTAGATTTATGAGAAGAAAAGAGGACCAAGGATTAATTTATAAGAAAAAAAGAGGACCAAGGAGCCTTCCCCCTCCCCTTCCCCTCCAATGTTATTTCTGTAACTTAGAACCTTCCAAACTGGAAGGCTGTTGGAGTGCGCGTCCAAGATGTACTAGAGCTGATTGACAGTTAGGTGTAAAACGTCAGTACCGTTGGTCAGTGTTGTGCAATGTTATCGCATGAGCTGATTGTCAAGTAACTGCTGGTGTTAGTGGATATTATAGGGTAACTTGTAGCTCTTTGGTCCTCTTTTCTTTTTATCAATTTCTCCATAGGGTCTACTTTGCTAGATAGCTTTGCATAGGCCAATATCATGCTCTAATTCCTGCAGATAGGCCACCTGTACAATGTAACATTTCTAAACAACAAATAACAGTCTTTTAACCCACTGCAATCTTCCCTAGCCATTTGCAGACGGTGAAATGGACACAAATTGTTACTTTTGCACGTAAACCCAACTATGATTTTTTTATCCTTTTCAGTCGAGGGCACTTTTTGTACTTCAAGGTGATATGCTCCAGCAGGCAAAAGCGATAGGCGCATACAAACCGAGTGTCCAGTGCGCATTGTTCTTACATGTATGATGATGAAAGCAAAGCATTGTTCATACACCTATGATCCTGACAGGATAGCATCGCAGTCGTAAAAAGATTACCTCTATCATTTACGACTTCCCGATTTACGTGCAGCAGCCACACTTGAACGTAACCCGGCTCAAACCCTCTCTGGCTCTGTAAACGTTGCACCAGGTACACGTAAGTTGCAGCGCATGTGAAAAGGGTGCTTGGCTGCACTTGACTGAAACAGACAAGAGCTGATTTTGAAGTTTGAACTTGCCCTCAGTGTTGGCTAAAGACCGTGCACATAAAACCATCACCACAGTATTTGAACGGTCTCTGCCGGAATGCCAGCTACACCATAGCTCAATGTTTAGAGCATCGCTGGCCTCAAGCTATGGTCCGTGGTTTGAGTACTGATAGGGTCAATATATTTGTTCGAACGTATTCTTCAGACTAATCAGGCGAACTACCCTGCATCAATGTGAAAACTAGGAAAACACTAGCTGAAAACTTGTTACCTCCTGGTCTACATTTTGACCATTTACGTCCGAAGAAACAATTAATGTCCATTTCTGCGCATGTTTTTCCATGTGTGCGTTTGTTTTATGTGTGTGTGTGGGGGGGGGGGGGGGGTGAGTGGGTGTGTTGTGTGGGTGTTGGTGAGAGTGTGGGTGTGAGTGGGTGCTTCTGTGGTGTGTGTGTGTGCGTGTGTGTGTGTGTGTGTGTGTGTGTGTGTGTGTGTGTGTGTGTGTGTGTGTGTGTGTGTGTGTGAGTGTGGGTGTGTGAGTGTGTGCTTCTGTGTATGTGAATGTCTGTAATATGAATGTAGGAATTTGTAAGTGTGTGTATTACAGTGTTTGTGTGTGTATGTGTGTTTATGGTTTTGCAGCTTAGCCGTATAACGGCAGCTGTATGTCAATGTGAAAGGCAAGATGTGTTTATGTGTGTGTTTGTGCGTGTGTGTGTGTGTGTGTGTGTGTGTGTGTGTGTGTGTGTGTATGTGGTTCTCTTCTGTCATGCAGTGGAACAAGATAACAAGAAGTCCTGGAATGGGATTATTTAGTTTTTGGAATACTTCACATCCGGAAGTACAGCAGCATGGCAACAATGCCAAGCTTGCCACGTACAGTGACAAACTGGTTGCTGTGTGGTATGATGGTGTGAACATCACCAAGATGATGGAGACATCAGACTTGCAGACATGGCACAGTATTGACCTACCAAGTGAATACAGTAAGCTGCAAGCCCCATCACTGGCATCCCATGGTGGTATGCTGTACATGCACTGTGACATATACACCAAGAGCAGCAACACATGGGTGCGCTCTATTCTGCAGTACTGCGACACACCAGATAACAGTGATGGCGGCCGCAGTGGTGGTGGTGGTGGTGGTGGTGGTGGTGGTGGTGGTGGTCAGTGGACGAAACTGACGGACGTCTCGCAGTGTACTAGTGTCCATAGCTGGTGTACTCTACATGCATGCCATGATGCTATTTCTCTATATGGTGGCCAGCATGTTGCAACAAGGCACAATCATGTTAGTACTTATTCTCTAGCTAGCAAGCAGTGGAGCTCTTTTTTTTCACCATCCAATACTAGCCTAGTATTACCTTCATTGCCACTACCATGCTGCGAAGCATCACTTGTCACATTCCCTGATTCACTGTACTTAGTTGGTGGTATTACTGGTTGTTTTTTCAAACACCATGATGGTAGGTGGGTGTCCACCAGTCCGCCTGCTGGTGTAAAGCTGAAGTTTAGTGCAGCATGCGCACTGTCTGACCATTGCATGGCTATTTTCCCCCACACTCCTTCTGCTGAGAGTGTTGTACATGATATTTCATCTGGTCAGGTCTATCCACTACCAGCTATGCCAGAGCACAGTCGTTTCACCCCATCTCTCACACTGTTTTGCAGTACCCTGGTACTCAGTGTAGGTGGACCTGACAATCCTGGTTCTCTGTACACACTGGATATGAGTGTGTGAGTGTAGTAGGTTACTAACTACAGTCAATCACTGATGATAACTACAGTATGCAAACTGTACTGCTTTTCACTTTCTTTCTATCGTCAGAAGGTTGCTAATCTTTGTTTTCACATCTCTCTGGTTGTCAAGACAAGTAACTGTCTAGTTTTACGCTGCCTCATCCCCTGTAACATATTATACCCAGATTGGTTAAGTGAATATTACTCTTACCTCTATAGTCACGTCCACACTCAATCCGCCGACTGAACTCTTTCCTTCTTCATATTTATGTCCTGACTCAATCCGCCGACAGAACTGTTTCCTCCTTCTTATTCATGCCCCGACTCAATCCACCGACTGAACTGTTTCCTCTTCATATTCATGTTCCGACTTGATTTGCCGGTAGAACTGTTTCGTACTTCATATCCATTTCCATTTAACTATTTGTGTATATCAACTCATATCTCGATGTTGAAATGGTTTTTCACGTGAACATTCTCTTTCAGGGAATCTCGGTCTTGCACAATGCCATATCCGCCATTTCCCTGATTGTTGATTGTGTGTGTGTATTTGTGCATGCTTCCAAGCCCGGCGGGGGGGGGGGGGGTATGTAGGCATGGGAGGGGGGAGGGGGTAGAGGGGGTGCCTTGTGGAGTGGCACCATGTATGGTATCTATAATTGGAGTGTCATTATGTTCAAGAGGCTGTTCACTGAGCACCAGATGCTAATGCTTGTCTGCATGTCTGTACTTTGCATTTGTGATATCCATAACAAAACCATGTCTGGTTTCTTGACGAGAGAGAGACGAAGACAGAGACCGATACAGAGACAGAAACTAAGAGTCTAAGACAGGCAGAGAGGCATAGTGAGCCACGCCTTACTGCTCATACAGATACCACACATATGCTATGCTCCCTGACAGAATCCGGTAACGTGGGTCTCTCAGAGAGAGAGGGGAAAGCTTCTAAAGGAATGTTGAGGACGTTAGTCTATTGGCTAGTGAGCGGACGCACACTAAAATCCCCGGCCTCTGGTGCGGATTTTGGAAATGATTCTACTAATTGGCTCACCTCACTGCAGTACGTGACTCAGAACCCCGTTCAGGATAAAGAAAGACTGGCAGCATCAAGCTTACCGTACTGTTTGGTTACGGTCAAGGTTACCATACTGTTTACTGTTTGGGTTCTTACATGTATATCACAGTGCTTCTCCTTGACATAATTATTATAGACGTCACTGGAACGATATGTAACGCCAGCGTTAATCAGTATGTTTCAATTTTTTTAACTCGGATACTGAGCCAGTGATCAGTCTCGGGTCACTGAATGTCTCAGTAACCTGTCAGTTTTGTGCCCTATTATCGCACTTTCTGACCGTTTATCATCTTGTTGCAGTCGTGGATAGTTGCTGCATGACTCGTTCTCATGCGTTTCTTCTCTTTTTTACATTCAATTTTTTTGTGCATGTTAAGTTTGTGGATAAGGAAATGGAGCCGGGAAGTGCCTACCAGACTCGGATGAAGAGTCAAAGATCAAAATTTAAAGAGAGGAGCAAAATTTTACAAGTTACTGTAAAACATGTAATTTTAGGCCGCATTCACAGTACGCAAAAGCAACTGCCTGCAAAAGTATGTTGAAGGCGACTTGAAAAAAAATCTGTTCACACACGATTTGCGATGCGCGTCACGTGATGCACTTTTTACCTTCGCCTCGAAGTAGGCCCCGGTGTAATATGCCCGAAACTTTGCCGAAAGTGCTTTTGGGAAATTCTCGTAAACCTTGCCGAAAATGCTCCCAAACCTTGCCGAAAATACTCGGAAAATGCTCACTTTTTTGTCATCCTCAGCACACGCCATCAAAACCAGGGAGTCAGAAAATACTCAATAAGAGACTTGCTCGAGTTTGCCATGGTAAACAATTCATAAACTACTCAACAAGAAGCTAACCCACGGAATGCGGAAGTGACGTTCTTGTTTGGGAAGTTTTTCTTCTCTCAATTTTGATACACAACGGCCAAGTGCTCCGTTTCCCCCAAAATGCTGCATCACGAGCCCAAAGTGCTGGGTTCGCGGATTGTACCGAAAATGCTAAAAAAATTACGGGCGCCTACCTCGAAGAGAGGGACATAATATTTCATCTCCACATTTTCGCGAGACTTTTGAACAGTTTCTGGCGATCTGAAAACACATCAAATTTTCGTTGATCGTTGTAAATTTCTGGTGATATCGCAAGGAAATCCTTCTTCGCTGACATGGATCGCCATGCCCGTGACAGACGTCGGCGAAGAATTGCCGCACCCCTTGCCATTTCTACTTCTGTGGCTGGTTTTGTGACACAACAGCTTCCGCCTCAGAACTATATGGTTGAACTGTTTGGGAATGCTGAGAATTCACTGCATTTGTGGATTCCAGTTTTGTTTCACCTGTTTCTGGGTGAACAGCTTGGAGGCGAGGAGCGTCTGTTGTGGACAGTCCATCCACAAATTGAATACGCTACATGTGACGAGTTTGGGGAGAAGGAGGTACTGGGTAATTGGGAGAGAGCTAGACTCGAATCAAGGCAATATTGGATTGGCCAATGGAGGACGCATTTCAGAATGAGAAAACGAACGTTCTTCTACCTTGTGCAGCGCTACGGTAATTTGATAGAGCGAGCCACAACTCAATTATGTTGAAGTACGACGGACAATTCCAGTGAGCAAGCGCTTTGCAGTAGCGCTGTATTTCCTAGCACATGCAGAAACCTATTCAGAAATTGCTGGATTGTTCCAGATCGGCACCAGTACAATGGCCAGCATTGTGCATCAATTTGTGACAGCCTTGGTGGGACCAGTCACAGGGGACAGTATTGTCTTTTCTGTGGGACGGCAGTTGAACCGCATCATGCGTCAATTTGAGGCCTTGTCCAATCTTCCCTTCTGTGCGGGTTCAGTGGATGGAACTTTTATGAAAATCCAAAAACCAGAAGAGTACGTTGACACCTATTGGTGCCACAAGGGCTTCTCAGCTATCCTGCTGATGGCATGCGTGGACAGCAAAAGTCGCTTCACATTTGTGGATATCGGAGCCGCTGGAAGCGTAGGTGATGCTGGAGTGTTCAATAGCAGCCAACTGAAAGCCAATATCATCAGCAAAGTATGGCTGAATGCGACGACGGGGATGTGTGGCAATGCAATGGTTCGTCCGTATCTAGTTGGCGACAGTGCGTTTGCCCTCACTACAACTACGATGAAGATATAATTATCATAACGATGGACAGCTCACGCCGCAGCAGCTCAGTTTCAATGCCGCTCAAATCCGAGCACGTCGTGTCGTGGAGTGTGCCTTCGGTCGTCTCAAAGTCCGATTCTCTGTTGTTCATGAGTGCAACATCAAGGATCCTCACTTTGCTAGCCAGGTTGGCTTGCTGTGCTGTGGACTGCATAACATCGTCAAACGCAGACATGTTGACTACTTGCCCCAGCTCGTCAACTATGAACCCCTTCCACTCGTGGCAGTCAATTCTTCCCCTGCTGCTGCTATTCGTGAAGCCCTCGCTGCATATGTGCACACACCATAAATTGCGGCAGCGTGTTGTTTTGATTGCAGCTGTATTTATTCATCTTCAGGACTGGCATCAATGTACCAGACGTGTTGTAGAATATTCAGGACTATCATGCAATATGCACTCAGTGTATGATTTCTACATGTACATACTATGTTGTGATTTAGTCTGATAGCATGCAATGCATTGAGTGAAGACTATTCATACCTTGAGAGTTGATCTCAAAAAGAAAGAATACACAACAAAAAATATCCCAGGGTATATCGAGAAGCGAAGCGTGCTATAGCAGTGATCTTTCAATCTTTCAAATACTTCTGAAACAGCTGTGCCTGGAAGTCCATTTGTCCCTGAACCAAGGCTTGTGTGTGAGCTTGATGCTGCTGCATCATGGTCTGGTGCTGGTTGATGATAGTCGATAGGAATGTTTAGTGGTTCTGCTGTATCTCCTGGGAGTCAGTGATGGCAGTGACAATCGCCTCTGCTGCTATTGCCTGTGCGGTAACAGCACCTCCCTTCTTCTCGACCTTCTTTTTCTTCTTCTTCAGCTGTTGCTGCAGGGGCTGATGTGGCTGCTGCTGGGGTTGCTTCTGTGGCTGCTGCTGTGGCTGTTGTACGTCCTGCCTGTTCTCAGCCTGCAAGACCTCTACAATGTCACCATCCTCATCATCATCGCTGTCGTCTTCTTCGTCCGTAGTGTATGTTGCTGGTCGTTTTGTTGGCGTTGGTCTTGTCTTGCATGGCGTGTACAGCATAATTATCATCAAGCATTCTAGCGTCATCATCACTATCCACTGTCAGTGCTGGCCGGGTACCTGCCCTCACCGTTGTAGGGGTGGAAGCTAGTGGTGACACTGACAGTGATGGACTGCTGCTGCTGCTGGCACGCGACACTGATGCAACGTTTGAGTTTGCCTGGGACTGCGCTGACGGTGTACTGACTGTCAGGCTAGCAATATCAACAGTGCTCACCACTACTGTTGTGGAGTCAATACTCTGCAGAGGCCCGTAGCCAGGAACACACTTGAACGTACTGTGCCACGACTTGAAATTAGTCCATGTGACAAAAGCAGTCTGCAGGTCGTAGGCAGAATCTTGGCCTGGGCTGCCAAAAGGAGAACCGGTTTCCGTTTTCTTCCTATATCTCTTGTAGAGATCCCGGGCCTTTGTTTTCAGGTTGTCCACCTTGCTGTGGACACTCGCCGCCGTTAAAGGGGAAGTGCATCGATTTGTCGAGTAGGGTCCAGAAGAAAGACAATTTGATATCGGTTCGAATGGCATATCTCTCGCTTCCATACAATAAGCCAAACTTGCCAAATCGCCAATTGTATGCTCACGTTGCCATAGCGACCAGAGCAGTGATGACGTATGAAAGGCTTAGCTCCTCCACAGAGAAGGTCAATCACTGCAGAAATTGGTCATTTTCAATTGTCTTATTGTATTCACGATGTGAAAGAAGTGCTGTGTTCAATGCTGTTAGTGCCGTGAACTATTTATCGCCCTTCTCATGCATTTCCCTAGGCTGACCGTGCCTAGGAAATGGTTTCCTCCAGGACAAGATGCTTGGAATTCGCCATCTCTCCTGAGACATTTTCAGCAAACTTTCAAACCTACGACATTATTTCATTCGTCAATCTCCACCACCCGTCGTCTCACCTGTCTTCAGAAGATGTTACGAGAGATAGGAGAGTCGCCAGGAAGAATCACATTCATCTTCAGGAAGTGGAAAGAGCAAACGGCATGGTCCTTGGTTGGGGGAAATGCTGAACGTCTGATTTGTCCCAACCAAGATTTCAGCATTTGGTTCGTCACTATTCTCGCTTGTCTGCTGGTGTCTCCGCACTCCAGCTTTCTCCTGTCGGCGTCACGTCCCAGTACACAACCGAGAGGACTACTAACAAACAGTTCACTGCACTAACAGCATTGAACACAGCCCTTCTTTCACTTCGTGAATACAATAAACCAATTGAAAATGACCAAATCCTGCAGTGATCGACCTTCTCTGTGGTGGACCTAAGCCTTTCGTACGTCATCACTGCGCTGGTCGCTATGGCAACGTGAGTATACAATTGGCGATTTGGCAAGTTTGGCTTATCGTATGGAAGCGAGAGATATGCCATTCGAACCAATATCAAATTGTCTTTCTTCTGGACCATACTCGAAAAATCGATGCACTTCCCCTTTAACACGACATCCTTGATACCAAGGTGCTGGACGTAATCATTCAGTTTTGAAGCAATCTGACGATCTGCCACAGATTGCTTCATCATCGTGCCACATTTTGTTCTCTGGTACTCTCCCCACAGCTCAATGAGACGACACTCCACATCATCCGTGAACAAAACCTTCGGCATATTGAACTAATTTACTTGAAATACTGGTACTCTGGAAGAAAAATACAGTTTCCTGCAAGCTGTCGACTTCTGCTTGAAAGAAGAAGTTGCCTTGTACAGGGGTACCGGAGTTGCGGAAACCTTTTAGGTAACTTTTATACTTTCGCGCCAAATTACCGAGGTTGCCAAGGAGAATGGCCTGGAAAATGGTCCATGACGCACTTTTTCAAGTAGTGTGAATGGGGCCTAAGGTGTATTCCCGGTATGGACCTTCCAGCCTGGGTTAAGGTGTAATTTGAAATTAGGTGACGAGCGTTGCCTTCCCATACATGTACAGTACCTTCTCTAGTGCTCTTTTAGGTGTAATCTTATATTTAGGTGCCTGGTTTTGCTACCGAAATCACCGAAATTAAAGTTACACCGATAATTACATGTTTTACAGTATGTGTTTTGTGTCCAATACTCAATAGGCAAAACTTACAATTAATAACAATCGTTGCACGTTCCAATTCACCAGTTTCATGTATATAATTGTTAGTGCTGGACACGAAACGCATAACTTGTAAACGTTTGGAAGTGCCTACTATACGGTTCGTATGGTTACGTCGTTATCACTGCCTTGCAAGCAGAATCTGCCAATTGTTCCGTCATTATTAAATTTTGTCAAGGACTATTGTCAGCACACAACCGATCTATTCAGTTGTTGCAAACTCGATGCGTTTACTGGAACCTAGTGCATTTTTGATGTGTGCAAGAACAGCGATTAATTAAGGGGGCAGCCTACCCATAAATTTCATACGGCATTCAATTGACCGTAACTTTGGTGTTTCTCAATGGATTTGAGCGAAATTTTGACCAGACACTCCTGCCACTATGCTGGCCCTCCGGACATGATCTACAAGTTCTTGCGCCTCACTGACAGGCTTTCCAGGCCGGAAAAACTCAAATTTCCGGTATAGTTCCACGGTGTGCGAGCCACCCAGAAGCCAAACAAATGCATTTACAGTTTTTTCACATTTTCGTGCCCATTCTGTCCGTGCGCGGAACCCAAACCTAAAACAAGTCCAGAAGCAGCCATGGGTGATGGGGTAGGGCCCCTCAACGTGGCCCTGGAATCTGTCGCAACGGAACGAGTGGGCGTTCTCTCACACACTCACACAGACCCAAGTCAATTTTTGATTTTTTTAGGTTTAGCACGTGCTACGAGGTCGTACCTTTGATACAACATCCAGTGCTGGGACGTCCACAGCAAGCCATTTCCACAGCACTGCACACCAAATCCAGGATACCCTCAGAAACCGGCAAAGACTACCACTCACGTTCCACTGTTGCCTAGTACTGAATCCTACCTGACTTCTTGACACGACTCAAACTTGCCAAAATCACTAAATCAACGTCAACTACAATAATCAAGCCACACAGGCTTTGCCCGCCGCCGTGCAGCCCAATACGTGGTTTTTAACGGGATTTTTTGGACCTTTTTGGACTTGGTGCAAAATTCTTCACACTTTCGCGTGTTTCCATGATACGACAAGTTTAGGGTTCACGGATGGGGCTGTTAAGTGTGACGTCACGGCCCCTTCGATACGCATAGCAACGGAGAGCACTGGGGACAAACAAAAGTCGCGTCCTCTGGATGGAACCAGTTGTCAAAGGCAACAGCATCTAAATGACTGGAGAGAGAGCAGTTTTTCTTTGCTTTTTCTTCAAGCGATTGTTGTCGCTCTTTACTCCTTGTTCTTTCCACTACAAATCTCCTGTAGTCGTCGAGGGCCTTCATAATGGTTGTGAAATTGGCTGCCCACTGTAAAACTCCGTGTTTGAGAGTGCTTTGAAGATTCTTCGCGTCCTAATGGATCAAAGCACGAGCGCTCCCTGTGGATTCGATTATATGTAGGTGAGTTGTTCAAGAAACCAGTGTCTTCTTTCTGTCTCTGCCCTCACGCTGGCACAATAATATCAGCCTCTATATCCATGACAGCTCGCACCTCCCGTAAACTGCATGACTTAGATATATTCTCGCCCTCCGTGGTGATTGAAGACCCATGGAAGAAGTTATTATGTTCACAATGATGTCCTGAGAATATAAAATAAAATAATTCTAGAGAATTGTTACAGGGTATTTTGGAGGGATGGAGAGAGAGAGAGAGAGAGCACTGAAGTGTTTGTCTCCCTGTAATTGCTCCAGATTATTGAATGGTGCATGATCTACTCGATATTTTCCACAATGGTTTTTCCTGATTTGCGGGATCTCTTCTTTTGCTGTTTGCGTGTTTACAGGAAGTGACTGTCTGGTGTATCTGCACCAGATCCTGGTGACGTGAAGTCAGATGCAGAGGCAGGGTCGTCCAGTGATGCAACACTGCCGTTCTATGTGCAACGTCACCGCTAATTCCCCCGGCGAAAACACAAAAAGACAAACACGTCAAGAGACTACAGTATTGACCGTTCTGGTAACGAATCGCGACTGCTCGGACAGTCGATAATCGAAACACAGAGCACCAGCATGATGTTTTGATATTGGGAACCACACACCAGCTCAATTCTCAAGCCCAAAAAATGATGAATACAAAACACAGAGCGACGCAACAAGAGATCATCCGGCAACCAAACCAACCTGGATCTATTGCACTGAATAGTCCTGAAATACGCAGGCCACACAAAGCAGTGCAAGCACATACTGTTACAAGGTACATGCATTGCAGAACAAAGTGTAACCAAAGATACACGGGGTTATAGCTGCACACTCGTGCATGTGCTCGCTCAGCCCAAGAACACGCATGATGATAGAAATAATCCGGGGGAAACACGCTAGCACCGAAGTAAGCTTCAAGACGTAAACAGTCATCATCACAAGCCCTAAGGCCGTCGGGGCGTCACAGAGCAAGTATGAACAAGCGAGCGCCATAAAAATCGATCGCGTGCAGCAGCGAGCAGGGACTGCACGTCAAGTGCAGTCCATGAAATAATATTATCAAGCCATGACATTCTGGGCCTGCCTCGGCCACGACCTCCAGCAACACAACCCTGAAGAATAGTCAATGACAAACAGCCGGAACGAACAATATGACCAAAAAATTGCAATTTCCTTTTACGAACAGAAACAGTAAGTGGGACTTGTTTGTGAATACTATTTATTTCCTCTTTAACAGACACATTCGTCCGTAAATAGTGCAGCTCTGAAAAAGTAAAAATTACATTGACATGTACATTGGTGTGCCGAGTAGTATCATCCTTGATTACCCATCCAACCAAGACGTTATCAGGTCCCAGACGCCGAGATCTCACGCCGAATGTGAAGTGCATCTAGCCTTGAGCCTGTTGCACAAGGCACACACATATGACAAAAATGACATCCACTCCGATTATTTCCAGAGGCCAATCATAACAGAACACAGAAATGAAACCACGGGCTCAACAAAGTACATGTAAACGCAAAGGAAATTAGTTAAAATAATCCATGAAGTGCTATTTTAATTCCAGCGCTGATTGCAGCGTGGCGTCGTGGCCCGATACCCGCTGAGCATAGACACAAACTCCATTTGACAGGGGCAAGACATACTATTTTGGAATAAAGTCATAAAGTACAGCATTTCAATGACATGACGGACACCTCTTGCAAATGCGTGGTCTGTTCATCCGGCCAACTCGGCCACGCATGAGAGTGTGTGCATGTACACGCGCACACAAGCGCGCGCGTGCACACACACCATGTATTCGGTGCGTACGGCGTACCTGTTGCGGAGATATGAAGATGGAATCATTATCATGATGTTACATGTACATGTACAGTGTTTGTTTGAGTGTAAAGTAAATTTTATTTTATTACACATTTCTTCGACACAACTTACTCCACATCTTCGCATTTCTCATAATCCATCCAGCTACACTCCGTCTCAGTTGAGGAGAAACTCTCCCAGGTATACACTAGTCACCACAGCCATGTGATGACATTGAGATGGGTCCCAAGCACGATTGCACTCTCCAGTTACAATATAATTTATTTGTCCAGATTATCTGTGAAAACAAAATGCAATGCATAGTGGCAATCGATGGATGAAGAGAGAGTTTGTAAATACACATATCTTTCCATTTGTTCAGGAGCTTACCTTTTGGAGTTCTCATCGTTTACACGATCTCTTATGCTGTCTTGCACCTTGGCTTTGTTGACCATGGATACGCCATCCCAGAAGACATTCTACAGGAGCTACTAATGCAGAGAGTTTTCACGCTCGATCTCGGCGATCTACCTCGTCACGCCAATAAAATCCTCCGTGACACTGGCTACAGTCACAAGAGACGTCTCAGTAAGGTAATGAGCACGACAACACCGTCGAGATCAAGGACAAAGAGAAAACAAAACACTCACTGAAAACAGCAAAGAAGAAACGAAGAAATGTACACGATTCCTATATGTTGCCACTGACAACTGGTTCGGTGGAGACGACGCTACTTTTGTTTGTCCCCAGTGGGATCGTTGCTATGCGTATCGAAGGAACTGTGACGTCATCACTTAACAGCCCCATTGGCGTGGCATGCTAGCGTCGCCAGCTACATCATGCACGTGACAGGCGCGTGCATATACTGTCCCACACAATCGGTCAGTGCTCAAATCGCATTTTCCCATCAATATCACTCACTTTCAACTCTACGGGATTCATTACGGTTGGCTCAACTGCCTGAATTTTTGAATCCACACGCACGAAAGACGTTCCAAGACTTCCACCGTTCGTATTTTTTCAAACGAGTTCCGGGTTTTCCAGTAACTTTGGCCAAAGTTCGGCTAAAAAAACAGGGGGAGCCGTTGCGTTTCCGTAAAATACTGAACGGTAGAAGGATAGCCAAGGTCGAGAGCAAAACAACAAGCCATTATTTGTCAAAATCGAACAAGAAACGGCTCAGCGCATCTATTTTCCGTGCACGCGCGCGCGTACTTTGGCCGACAAGGTGTGGAGAATTTCTGAAGAAGAAGAATAACAAGAGCAGCAGCGCTCGGAACAGCCGTGCTGGATACTTCCAATCCCGACGATGGAGCGTGTTGGCTGTCGTGAGCTGCTGAAACGACCATGGCATTTCTTTTTCTTTGTATACCCTAGATATCTTGAAGTGCCCTAGCTCAGTTTCGGCCTCTTTACAGGAAGAATATTTTCTTCCATGGCATCAGCGGCCAAACAGCAAGAAGAGCAACAGATCGAGATTTGCAGGGCAAACAAAGGATGCGTGCAGCTACATCTAGTCAGGTTCGATGCAGCTGCGCTTTGCCAGAACCTCAGCAGATAAGAAAAGACGACAGAGTGTCTCAGATGGAGCTGGATCTTTCGCCAAGACCGCCACCGCCGCCATCATCAAGTCCAGGTCAGGCAGAAAAATGCAAAGCCCGAGTGAAGTGAAGCCACTGAAGCCAAGGAAAAATTCAAAAAGTACGCTCTCCGGCTAGACTTCGAGTCGATATTTTTTTTACTTCGATAGGCGCTGTCGCGGCCTGTAGCGCGCGTCCATAATCCAAAATGGAGGCGCACTTGACGGGTGCTTTTAGTGGCAAGCCGTGAACCCTAATAGTTCCGCACGGTCTGCTCACATTCAAATACAGTAGTGCTGCCAACAAATGACAGCGTGCAACAAAAAAATCTTTCCTTGCAAGGGCACATTTTCGGCCATAACTCTTGAACGGCCAGAGAGCATCCATGCGGAATTCAACTCCCACTCTTATTAGAGTGAAGCGTTCCTGCGCCCATGAAACGGCTCGAAGCAATCGCAACGCCTATCAAGAACGCTGCCCATGTCCAGGCCACTCCGTGGCCGTAGCTAAGGCATGGAGGAAAACGGCGTCCACTATAATCCTTCTCTTTCGGCTAGCTTACTCCATAGTGACTAAGTCCTGCTCTTCTTCGTCCTCCTTCTGTTACAATTTTTATTTTGTTGCTTTGATCTTCGCGTTTGGTCAGGTCTAACAATCCCAATTTACATAGGGTTCTAGTTGATTCTACTTGATTCGAAAAGGATCCACCTGAAAACACACCAAGTTCATAAATCGAACGTGCAATGTGCAAATTTGCGATTTTCCAGTGAATTCGACGCCATTTTGATAGATGGCCGCAGCTGAACAGCCGTGACGGCTGGTCAGATCAGGACACAATTTTCAGAGAATTTGCAGCTATTCATGCTCTTTCAACTGACGTAGCACTCAATATGAATTTACAAATTCGATTTTTCAGCGAATTTTTGGGTAGTCTGCCACCTTAATGGCGAAAAACGAAATTTTGTAACAAAATACATTAATCAATAAAGAGAGTTATACAATTACACTAGATACCCTTAACAATAATAACGGATACAATTACACTAGATACCCTTAACAATAATAACGGATACAATTACACTAGACACTCTAGATACTAGATACTCGGTACTCTAGATACTAGATGCTCTAACAATTTTATCAAACATTATGATAATTGAAAAGGCGACGAGGAGACAACTTTATTAATGCGATTAATAGTATAAGTGAAGCGGACATTACAAAATGATGAATGAGAATACATGTATCTAAAATGGTTGTTCCTAATCGATTTTCTTGAGACTATCATCAGGGAAAATCGTCTCACAATAGAGGCTATACGGAGAAACAAACTCGAGAAAATCGATTAGGAACAACCATTGTAGATACATGTATTCTCATTCATCATTTTGTAATGTCCGCTTCACTTATACTATTAATCGCATTAATTATGATAATTACCACATCAAATGCTGCGGAGACCTATCCAGAATCGGCAATATGCTGGCCCTGGCCTGGAGATCTGCAACTATAATCAGCTTCTACTTTGCAACACTAACGGATTAGTCCCCTTTGTCGATTGATGGATCAATCGGTAGATTCGGCTCTGTTTTTCTTTCCTTTCTTTCTTGTTTTGAATTGTACGTTGAACTCATTGGATTTCTTTGTATTCTGTATCTCGTTATCGTTATCGTTAGATTTCCCTCTAGCCCTCTCGCTTAGGATGAGCTTTCTTTTTTTATGGCAGCTTAAGCGAAGGCTATATACCTGCTTTATGCAGGTTGATGCCAACGCGAACAAGCAAAATAATAATAATAATAATAATAAAGAGAGCCGATTACTGTGCAATCATTGAAGTATTGTTTTTTTAGATTACTTTGAGGTTTTCAAAACCGTTTCCTTGGAGACACTAAAGTTATCACGCTTACAAGGAGAACATACTTGAGGCTCTTGAACGGCAACGTGTTGAGCATTTGCACAGTGAGTTAACTTTTAACATTATTATTTGCTTATACACCTCGTAGAATGTCTAGACAGCTAATTGAATTGCGGACAGGGTGAGACCAACCACGAAAATAATGAAAAACACGTACACAAAAGGGGAATTGATTAGCAACTATTACTTACCCAGCAATGGTATGCCCGGAGACCTAAACACCGGCAGTGATGACTGTGATTATGTGCAAGATACTATAGACAGTGCTGTAAAGTGAAACCCGACCCCTGAGTGGTGGGTGCGCTCACATCGCAAAGAATGTGAACCCACTGCTCAGGGGGTCGGATTTCAGTTGCCAGCCGTGTACATTCAAGCTTTCCCTTCAGGTGGCATACGTGCAATTGTAAAGGAACAAAAACAATGAAGTACTCCGATGGAGAGCCAAGGGAGTATTTAAACGCTAATTAGTAGTTACGCTATAACAGTTACTATCTACTAACAGCAGCAGTGACAGGAGAGTCATACTCAGTTACTGTCCACTAACAGCAGCAGTGACAGGAGAGTTATACACTGTCCACTAACAGCAGCAGTGACAGGAGAGTTATACACTGTCCACTAACAGCAGCAGTGACAGGAGAGTCATACTCATGCGATAAAATTACACGACATTGACCAATGCAATGGTACTGACGTTCCACTACTAACTGCCAATCAGCTCTAGCACATTTTGGTTGCCCACTCCAATTGCCTTCCAACTTGGAAAACTCTAACTTATAGTATTAACATCTGAAGGGAAGGTGCACGCAACCAAGGCAAGCACAAGCTGAAAGTTTCAGGTGTGGAGAACGTTGGGGGATGTACTTTGAAGTATGCGTATGGCAATAACGATACTGTCAAGATCATGGGACGATACGAGCAAAACACGATTAATGGACGTATAGCAACATACCGCACAACTTGTGCGACTTTAAAAAAATACGAAGATCAATTGGAGGGGACGCTAAGCGAACATAAATCAAAACCAAACGAATCTGTAATAGAGTACTGAACGTTGACAATGACAGTACTTCAAAAAGTATTATTTAGATGTGTCAATGAGCAGCAGTTTCACTAGACGATCATTTCGTCGTACACATGTACAATGTAGGTGAGGACCACTCATCAGATACTGCTAAGTATAGAGATTACTCACAGTTGATGAGCCGTCCTTATCTATACGGCGACGCGACCCTTGTGTGATATTGCTACTTGTTACTCGTCTCAATGCCGTCGCTGGCCTTTGAGGTAAACAGTCTTGTCAGTAAACATTTGAGATACGTGGTGTGCCTGTTACGCCTACATACTACATACTACATGTAAATGTACATGACTGTATTTGTTTGGCGTAGTTGACCAGAATATCCTGTGCATATACTGTGTCTCACATCGTACTGGACACTCCATGCGTGTCCAGTAGGACACTCCATGCGTGTCCAGTACGATGTGCTGAAATATAACATGAAGCCATGCAGCACCCGTCTTACAGTGGATGGAGAAGAGTAGTGGGTAAAGAGCAATGGTGTCAGTCATCAACAGGGAGGTAATGAGTGCGGAGCATCAGACGGTCCGTGGACACACGGCACTAGCACTCGGATAGGTGGATGAGATATGGTGGTATCATGTGGGAAGTAGTGCAATCCCGAAATGCATACATGTGGCCAGTAGACGTCTACACTTGGTGTATTTAAGTCTTGATTGATTTTGTTTAATTTCGGCCAGTCGGCTACTATCATTTTATTCTTTGGGGATAGACAAGGGGAAGTAGCCATGTAAGGGTGTGAGCCCGCCTTTCGGCACCGGGAGTTACAGCATGCTGGACTCAACTCTACTGAGTGAATTATGTGGTAACCGGACCTGTAAACAGTTGTATAGACCACATTTCGCCAGGAGATTTTAGATTTCTATTTACTAATGGGGTTTATGTACAAACCCGACTCGTTATAATGAGGGAGGACCCTACCATGATGGCGGATGGATTGCCTGCAATCCTCCATATTATGGTTCTAAGCTGGCTGAGTTGGCTGCATGTGCACGATCTGATCATAACATGACTATCTGTCAGATGGCTGGATCTGATACTGATAGTTGTGTTGTACATGGTGTTATATTCCGTCAGGTCTATCCACTCATTCCACTGCCAGATTCCCGTGTGAGCGTGTACACGCCATCTTACACATTGTTCAGCTGTCCTCTGGTACGGTGTGTGGCTGACGGCAGTACTAATCCTGCTCATATCGACACATTAGATATGGGTGTGTGATTATCTTACTTAATTGCAGCTACACAAACCCCGTTACCATGGAAACTGACTGAAGCACTTGGTACTTTGCTTTCGCTGGCACTCAGTGTCCTTATTTCTTCAGATTTAATAATTCATGACTGTTTTGTTCATTTTCTCGAATAATATTCACAAAACCATGCACACACACATACATGTACACACACACACTCCAACAAAATGATAATGCACAGTGCACTGGTGTAAGATTTAGCAAAAATACCAGCAAGCGTCAGATGTCACCTCAGTGCGCACATATCAAGAGTGAGTAACTCAACGCACAGTAATATTTTTCTAGGTGCGATCTTGACTAGTAACACTGAGCGAACTGTCATACTCACACTCCCCAGCCAGGGTTTGTGTTAATTAATCTGTGTTCCCAAGTTCCTTATCTCCACAGCTTCCCTCAACTTCCTGCTTGCCATGTCACCTTCCCTGGCTAATACTGACAACTCCGTGAAAACAGTATCTAGTCCGTGGGCCAAACCTGAAAAAAGGCTAATCCCCCAGCTAGCGCCAGTCTCTTCTGAGCATGCTTGGTGCGCACGTGCTCACCCCATGGCTTGTCGCGGGTACGGCGGCGCGCTTATCCATTATGCTCCATCAGTCTAGTTTCCAATGATCTTTCAGTCTCTCCGACGTAGCGTTCGCGGCACCACTTGCATGGCAAATGGTAGATCACATTCTTTTGCATACACACTCGCTCACCTCCAGACTTACAGGTCAAACACGAACCTAGTGGACGGCCTCGTCTCCTGCCTTCAGTAATGTTGGGCTCTTTGGTACATGTGGGTGGAGCCTGCTTCATAGCATCACAAATTGCATGTACATGTACATGTATATAACTCCTCCTTTGCATACTTGCGCACCATTGTATACCTGATGAGGGCAATTTTGCCGAAACGTTGTGTACAAAATTGATTGGTAAATGAGTTCGAGTTTGCAGAGTGAATGGGAAGAGAGCGAGTCTGCTCCGAAAACCTTTTTTTCCTATAAATACTGGTGTAGCCAAAATCACCACCCTCATGTTGCCTGATGATAGCATAGCATGAAACTAAGAATTTCACCATCCTAGCATTGCCCCTTGTTGTTCATGTGTACAGTGGTGTACTCGTTGTGTCTGTACCAGTGGGACCTGCAGCATCTATCACACCATACTTGAGGGTGGTGGAATTCTCCAGGTGCTGATCTTATTGGTTTGACTGATTTTCGGCAAACCCTAAAATATCTCCATGCCCTAAATGAAAATTAAACCCACAAGAGATTCGTGACGAATATCGGTGGGACTACTGAAAACCAGGAAAGTGTAACGACCAAAAAGTTTAACGTTTTCAACGGTGTTTGTAGTTTTTGCATGATTACGTGCAGCAGAAAGTTTAACGATGGCTACCTGGTCACCGATCATTATGCGCATCTTCACACAGACTTCTAGCGATAAAGTTTTTTTTCAAATAACGAAACAAAAGTGGTCGTTAAAACGTTAGACTTTTTGACTCGTTAGACTTTCCTGTTATACCTTGACGGATTATGCTAGCATAATTTTTCGCATAATTTCTACCAAAATCGAATAATCGCATAATTCGAGGCAAATTGCATATGAATCGCATAAATTGGAATAATCCGCCTGTTCGCATCAAATTCCATACAGTTGTACATGTTCTACAAGTACCGGTACAAGTAGATGCACCAGGAAGTTGTAGGTTTACGACTCCCTTGAGAACATGTCCAGTCCACTACAATCAGTGACGGTCGTAGCTAGGTCGGACGGTGCGGTGACCCCGTTGAACTTTTGCTACTACAGTACAACGCCCTCTACATAACAATTCCCCTGGTATTTTGCGCAGAACCATCATAATTATACACTACATCAGCAGCATATGTGAGCATAATGCGGCATAATATGATAACTTTTAGCATAAAAATAGCATAATTCTGCAATTTTTCAGCAATGTGAAAAGCATAAATTCACGAAAATATTAGCATAATCCGTCAAGGCCTCACAGTAACCCTTATCAATATCAACAGATCATGTACATGTATATTGGGCGCTTTCGATTACACGCATTTCGGTAAAATAGTTATTGTTGATGCACAGTTCGATTACACAAAAAGTGACAAATTTCGTCGCTAGAATTGATTTTATCCAATTCCGTCAAATCCGCCAATTCTGAAAAGAGGACGGAATTTCTCTAGTTCTGGCGCCAGAATTGCACACTCCGTGTGTTACGGGTAGGGCCCGGTGACCAGACCGGTAAGTTACCGGTCTGGTCATGCAGCATGACTCAAGTCAAGGAAGAGCCTCCCTGGCCGGTGTGGCCCTAAAGCAGGGCTACAACTGCATGTAGTAGCTACTTTTGTCTTCCCGATAAGCTAATTGTCGCTGTTTAGTGTTTAGTTTCCGCTGGCAGCTGATTATTAGACCAGATCAGTTTGGGTGGTCCTTTCGCACACGCGTTCAGCTTTATCGAAGCCCAATATTGTTGCCGACATGGAGCCTTCGCCGGAATGGACAGGTACGCGAAGCTGGGTCGACGGGCGCGTGAGGGTGTACGTGATATCTTTTTACGGCCAATTTTGTTTGTGATATGCCATGAATAAAATGCGTTGTGAATTCCAGTCGTTCGTTTACATGGCCGGAATTCGTACATTTTGGTCATTCGAGAATTACAAAACCCAGTTCCAGAATTGTGTCAACGTGTAATCGAAAGCGCCCATTCTGACCCTTTGGCTTTGACTGACCGACTGACGGTCAGTTTCTGTGAGCGCCCATATCCTCACGGTTACGAACTAGAGTTTGCAGACCACTGAAACAGAGATCAGATAAAGGTCATCGTGTGGCACGTGGCGGGTTAGCGTCAACTAGTGCCGGCTGAATCGGGGGGACTACTGAGCAAAATAATTGTAGTGAGCAGGGAGTCGTGTAAACCAGTCCCTGGCCTGGTAGTGAGTGTAGATCGAGTTCGCATGACAGCCGGCTAGCCTATCACGAGATTTCGCCATAGCCACACAGCTTATTGTAGGCTGTCACCTGGTCACGAGATTCAACCATGGTCGCAATCATACTATTCATAGCAGATGACAACCGCTGAAATGGACAACACGAGGCCGAGGACCTCGCATTTTAACGGACTTCGCGATACGGTCATCAACTCTACTACTACTCGTACTACACTCCAGTGCTGGCAACTGAAATCCGACCCCCTTGCTGGCGCGGTGCGCCGGCAAGGGGGTCAGATTTCAGTTGCCAGCACTGTACAAATTATGATGTCATGATAGATCTTTGTTTAGTGGATACGCAATATTGCCAATAATGACTACAATCGACGACAACAACTAAATTACTAGTATCAGTTACGAAGTTTGTAAACCATTGCCCACTTCAACACGTCTCAAAGTTCATTGTCCTTTCTGGCGTCGCTGACTCAGTGCAGACAATGCTCATGTTCTTCTAGTGGCATGGAGCTGGAAGCTTTGCCATTGATGAGAGAGTTGGGCCTGACAAATCAGGATATTGTCTTCTTGGGAGACGTACGAGTGAGGCTAGAAGATGAACTTGGTCGTGGCTCCGATGCCGCCGTGTATCGGCTGACGTGGCAGGGAATAGATATCGCCCTGAAAGTTCTGCATCCCATTTTGATTGAGCCCGGTGTTCAGGACCGAGAGAGGAAAATCCGTTCTTTCGGCCAAGAGGTATTCCGTCTCAGTCGTATTCACCATCCGAACCTGTGCCAATTGCTGGGCATTGCCAGAGTTGGGCAAAACGCTGCTCTTGCGTTGGAGTTGCTGACTTCGACGTTGGAAGAGTTGAGTATCGGTGAGGGTCGGGAGGATGGCTTGATGCTGATCGGCTACCTCTGCGACACGTCGGCTGGTATCAGATACCTGCACGTTCGTGGTATACTCCATCGGGACCTCGCCCCGAAAAATGTGATGATCAAGAACGGCGTCGCAAAGGTATGCGATTTTGGTATGGCTAAATTCGTACGTTTGGCATCCCCTCGTCAACAGCAGCAACAAGTCCAGGCGGCTCGAATGGACATGACCCGTTGCCCCGGAACGTTGGCCTTCATGCCGCCGGAGGCCCTGGTAGAGCAACCTGACTATGATCGTCCGCTGGATATCTTCTCGTTCGGAGTTACGCTACTGGCTGTTATCACTGGTGTTATGCCAGGGATCGACCTGATCAATGCTCCGTCCGTTGTGATCGTGCGCGACGCCGCCAGTGGACGGGAAACGACGCAGGTGGTGGCGGAGACAAGACGGCGTGCTGCTTATCTGCGGCGACTCCCTGATGACCACCCATTGAAGCCGCTGGCAATTCGCTGCCACTCCAACGAACCGAGCGAGCGAGCGACTGCCGAGGAAGTACACGAGGAGATGAAGCGAGTGTTACAGCTATTCACCAGTCTCTCGTCGGTAAGTAGTTTGTTGAAAGGATTTCTATTTTTGCATTTCAAAGTATCTTCTTGAGCCTGACTACAGTCCCTATTATTTTAGCGATGTAATGAAGAAGTGATGGCCAAGCGTTCCTGATTGTATGTGGAGGATAAGCGAAATCACTTGTGATGCATTTCTTTGTAGGTAGGTGTAGTTTGACGGAGTCCGCGACCAGGCTCCAGCAAGCTTCAAGCGCAAGCTCCTGTACCTTGTGTTGCAATCCAACAGGGTTCGCAGAAAGTGCGAAAAATCGTGAAAATGGTCACGAATTGGGTTCTCCCGATTGCCCGTCTATCCCTGAGACAACCACGTCAAGACACACGAGAGTGGGGTTGTATTTTTGTTGCGTTACAAGTACAAAGATCAATGTATTATTTAAGGACAGTGAAGATGGGAGAGGTGGTTGTTGTTCCTCTGCTAGACCTTGTAGTCTGGAAATGTACTTGTTGTGTGGCTACCTGTCCTTATCCTGCACTGCACGTCATATACTTGGTGTGGGCATGCCGTGTCTTGCCTGGATACTGCACTGCACGTCATGTATACTTGGTGTGGGCATGCAGTGTCTTGCCTGGATACTGCAGTGCACGTCATGTATACTTGGCGCGGGCATGCAGTGTCTTGCCTGGATACTGCACTGCACGTCATGTATACTTGGTGTGGGCATGCCGTGTCTTGCCTGGATACTGCAGTACTGTTCAATGAAATCCAGTCACATTCCTCAAGTACACGCAGGGCGTTGCGCACCCCTAGACCTGCGAACACTGGGCTGCGAAATGGTGCAAGGCGCAAACTTGAGTGACTGTACTGGATTTCATTTAGCTACACTGTAGAACCTAGGCTGCGTTTACATGAACACTTACAACCCTCTAGAGTACAACCTGGGTGAAAGTCTGTTCGTTGTAAGAATTTTTGTGGATGTTTACATGAAGATAGTTACTGATATGCCTCGCAAAGTCCATGGCTAGAGTCCAGCATGGTCACGTGAATGTTTTCACACAACATATACCTATGCAGTACTGTTGAAATCTGGAGCAACATACACACAGAAGTACTGTAGCACTATTTCTTGCTTTCACCCCCCCCCCCATTCCGCAGGGGACTGTTGAAATCAACCCTGGTCAAGCGCAATGCGTAATGTAAAATGCGCCGATGATCACTCGATCAGTCTGAGTTCAAGCCGGGCTAAAACGCCTCTTGTAATGTCCTGTCTGCACCTGGCTGTTACCCAAAAGCCTGCTGTCTATGGCAACATAGTGTCCTTGCCGGAAACCGACAGTGCAGGCAGCCGATTGTGTGTTGGCTGCTAGTGTCCTGTGCTGCTGCCATGCCTTCATGTTTGGTGTGGGCATCACAGTGTCAGAGGGTGTCCTTGCTAGTGCAGTGCAGATATTGTTGATTTTATCTCACTTCCAATTATTCAGGGAACGTAGTCACGTGAGGAAACATTTTTCCGGCATAATTCGTACGTACAGCGTATGATGTCATATCTCCATGCTTTCCGTAGGTGTGTGCTGTATGCTGGGTACCTTTTGTCTTGTGCACTGCATGTGGTGCTCATACGGAAATGCAGCCATACCTAGCGTAAATCTTGGCTTGAATTTAGCTTTCCTGCTGGACCCAGTATTCCACTGCGTGGCATGCAAGTCTGTCTGGGTCTGCCAGTCATGACTTGCTTGCATGTAGACAGTATATCTTTAATGGACACGTATATCACTGCTCCCAGGATTACAGCTGCCTGGAAATACCGTTCCGACAGCCAATCTGGCCCAATAATAATTTGGTTTCGGCCATGCGGCCTGTATGTCCCACTTGGTATGACTGATAGATTTTGTTTATCTGGTGTTTATCTGATGCTAGTCTACATAGCAAGTATGCGTTATAACTTGCCTAACTAAGTTAATATTGCCTACTGTATTTCTAGTCCAGACAGAATTGTAGGACTGACTTCTTCATTCATTAGAAAATTATCAAAATGAGTGGGCCGTATGTCCTGCTCTGTTCCAAAGAAGATAAGGGGTGACATCGCGACATCCTTTTTCCCAAGGCATCGTATGACATTAGACACATTAGGACGTAAGACGCCTCCGGATTGAGGATATCGCGATATCACCCCTAGATTGTAATGCGGTCATAATATTATTTCCTTTTGTAGATTAGTGCATGCTTGTTTTACTGGGGTGGCTCTGAGTTAAATACCAGTTTGACTTGGCCAGCTAATACTTGTTTATCAACTCAATTGTTAAAAGGGCATTTTAGGCTTGTCTTTGCTCTGTCGACGATGGACCACCTGATGTCGTACTCTTCACCCTGGTCCTGCAGTGCCCCCAGGTGCTTCGACAGCTGCTTGCTTTTGCGGTACTTTTCGTATCTAATAGTCGTGAGGTGGTTCCTATAGAGCGTCTTGAACGGTGTCTCGCAAAGCCCGAAGTACCGCCTCTCGTCACCTGAGCTCCGAGCCGTGAAGTTCGCTTGATAGACCACCCTTTCCTGCAAACACCGGCCGTCCAGAGGGCAAGAGGGTTTAGCTCGGCAGTTGCATTCCTCTGCTGGTTTTCGCACGTCGGCCGGGGCCAGCACTTTCTGGTTGTGCCCCTAGATTATGAAGGCCATGTTGGGCATACACGAATAGCTGATCTTGACAGTATTTTGTTGAAAATTTTACAAAGAGGTGACGATGCCGGGAAGTGCTTTCGGAAAAGCGTCAGGAACCTCTGGCCGATACTGGTAGACATGGATTTGCTTTTAAAAAGGAGATCATAAGGAGAACTTCACCCGCGCAATCCTGCGACGATTAATTAACCCTGCCAAGACGGAGACGGGCATGATCAGGAAGAGTATTCTGGACAAGATCGTCCGAGCAGTGCAGTGCCACACTAACACTAATTTGTGGAAGAACTCGGCTGAGATGATGACCTGGTTCAAGAACATCGAGGATAAAGAACAATATTCCTTCATCTCATTTGACATCGTCGAATTCTACCCATCGATCTCAGAGCAGCTCCTCAAAGCGGCGCTGGAGTTTGCAACGCAATTCACCACCATTCCCCAGCGTGACGTCGATACGATGATGCATGCCAGAAAATCCTTATTATTCACAAGCGACAAGGTATGGGCCAAGAAGGACAGAGTAGGCGTATTCGACGTCACCATGGGGAGCTATGATGGCGCGGAAGTGTGCCAACTGGTACGGGCGTTCCTGCTCAAGCGTCTTGCAGATATGTTCGGCCCCGCCAGCATAGGCCTGTACCACGACGATGGCCTCGCAGTATTCAAGTACATGACGGGACACAAGGCAGACTCCACCCGCAAAGCCGTCACGAAGCTCTTCTGAGACTCCGGGTTGAGAATCACGATCAGCACAAACCAGGGAACGGTCAACTTCCTTGATGTTACCTTCAACCTCGCAAGTGGCCGCTATGAGCCGTACCGAAAACCGAACAACGCACCGAGATGCATCAACACCGAGTCGAACCACCCGCCGACAATCATACAGAAAGTGCCGGCAATGATCAACAAGCGAGTGTCGAGCATTTCGTGCGACCAAGAGGCCTTCAACAATGCTGCACCGGCCTACAGGGAAGCACTATCAGCCAGCGGATTCCCGGCCGCACTAACGTTCAACAACGGCGGCCAGGCAAAAAGAGCCGAGAAAGAAAGAGAAACATAATTTGGTACAACCCGCCATTCAGCGAATCCGTGTCTACCAGTATCGGCCAGAGGTTCCTGACGCTTGTCCGAAAGCACTTACCGGCATCGTCACCTCTTTGTAAAATTTTCAACAAAATACGGTCAAGATCAGCTATTCGTGTATGCCCAACATGGCCTGCATAATCCAAGGGCACAACCAGAAAGTGCTGGCCCCGGCCGACGTGCGAAAACCAGCAGAGGAATGCAACTGCCGAGCTAAACCCTCTTGCCCTCTGGACGGCCGGTGTTTGCAGGAAAGGGTGGTCTATCAAGCGAACTTCACGGCTCGGAGCTCAGGTGACGAGAGGCGGTACTTCGGGCTTTGCGAGACACAGTTCAAGGCGCTCTATAGCAACCATCTCCCGACTATGAGATACGAAAAGTACCGCAAAAGCACGGAGCTGTCGAAGCACCTGTGGGCACTGCAGGACCAGGGTGAAGAGTACGACATCAGGTAGTCCATCGTCGACAGAGCAAAGACGAACAGCAACATCTCAAAAAGATGCGGCCTGTGCTTAGCATAGAAGGTAAAAATCATCCGCGCTGACGCAGCCACGCTACTCAACAAAAATCGGAATTAGTATCAAAATCTCTCGCGCTATGGCACTGGCGTCACTTAGTCACCTGCATGCCGCCGCCGGCACCTGCCTGCCGCCACCAGGCCCAGGCCAGGGCCTCGGCCTGTCTGCCCGCCGTCACTGTAACTAACGTGTTATTTGACGGTCACCCCTCCTTCTCTCCCTCCTTTTCTCACCTCCCATGTAATAACCGACACCATCCGCACCATGTCTCCCTAAGTAACGTATCACTTGAAATGTCACACTAAAGTCGCGCTTTTGCCACCTTTGCTCGCTATGCCACCTGCTTTTTCGCGCTTCACTCACGTTGCGCTTTTTTTTAGCTACCTGCCTTGGTACAAATTTGGACCCAGATGATGTACAGGTTATCAGTTGTCTGAGGATTGCCTTAGCTTTGCAATGAAACACAGCGTTACAACAATGACCTAGCCGGCTGTCTCTGTTCTCGCCTTTGTGGTAATGCTCTATCCTTGTGGTGTTGAGTACTCGAGGCAATCTGGGAACTAGCACTATTGGGTTTTTATTCCATATATGTATATCCTGACTGAATACATTTCATTCTCTTTCCCTCAAACCAGTTAATATGAATATATTTCGGTGTGTATTTTCCTCTGTGTGCTGTTGGTGGGTTGGTATGGCGTGATGTGAGTGTTGTTGTGATGTTGGTATGTTGTGTGTGGTGTTGCTGTGTCACCGCAACCCTGTGTGTTCATTACAGCCTCATCTTTCCAATGTACCACCAGCTGTTGTACGTCGACTGGACTCTATCTCCGAACAGCTAACCCAGCAAGCTACATCCATCACTGCATTGTCGGTACGCAGTGATACGCTAGAGGACCAGCTTACAGCAGCCATTACCAACAACCAGACCACCACAAACCAACAACTGACTGAAACGCAACAACAACTGACTGCTACTCAACAACAACTCACAGCTGCCATTACAAACAACCGGACAACAACTCAGCAACAACTGACTGCAACACGTGAGCAGGTATCCACAGTTCAAGACGAACAGAGTTCAGCAACGCAACGACTTACTGCACATCTTGAGACCATTGCTGAAAACCAGACCATGACACAACAACAACTGACTGCTACTCAACAACAACTGACTGCTACTCAACACACTATGCACAGCGAACAAACCACCACCAACCGCCGAGTACAAACTCTCGCCGACCAGCTGCGTGATACAAACGTACAGACTTCCCGACAGATGACAGCGTTGGCGGACCAAATTTCAGCGGTTTCTGGCCAGCTATCAACGATGTCTGCATCCAACCATCAGGTATGATTTTTTAATCCCAGAAATAGAACGCAAGTTAATATTTGAAAAGGCGGTGAGGTGCAAAAGAGTTTAAGGATTGCAATGAACAGAATCAGCTGAATATCTTTATCAGATTGGCTGTTCATCCTGAATGAAAATGTTGAACCAGACACTCTGTTTACAGTGATAAGAACTGGTTACAGCATGTGACCCATGTTACTGGTGCTTCCCATTCTTCAGTCTCAGATGGACACTTTCAATTTTGCAATAAATCCTATCGTTAGAAGGCAGTCCTTGATGCAGTCACTGTAGACCATAGATTGGTGAAGGCTCCTAGTGGATGAAGTAGTTTGCACAGCAGACACCAACCCAAACATGGGGACATGCTGGACTTGATGTGGAAGATAAGGAAATCAGACAAATGCAATCTGTGCCATCAATCAGGTTTATAATTATGGCGGGCTGGACTATAGTGTATTGAACTTTTCTTTAACTGGTCTTGACGGAAATTGATGTGTGACTGACTACAGGGGTTGACGTTATTTTGTGTGCATGCCCTCACATCATGTGTTTGTGTGTGTGTGTGTGTGTGTATATGTGTGTGTGTGTGTCAGCTGCAGATAAGGCCTACCACTGCACCCGAAAGCTTGTCAAGTTCTTCTTCTGCCACTGCCTCAGCTACAACAGCTGTGGTAAGTTGAGCGCCGGTTTTCTCTGTAATGCCAGTTAGGCCAAACGTTTCTATTTCCATGTTTCTCGTCACCCGCTCGCATACGATTCAGGAGTCTGGAAGAAAAAAATGGGATGCACTGACTGTGCATGTGGAGACCAGCACACTCATGCACATGTACATAATGTGGCCTGGCCTGCGCGACACATGATGCAAGGACGGCATATTTTTGTGCGCAATCTAGCTGCACATGCACAGATTGTGACAGAAGTAGGGCTCAAACGGTTAGTGCGATTTACCGGTTGCAGACCGGTTACGAAGGATTAACGGTTAACCGATAAAGATAACGGTTACGCACTTTTCAGTCAATATTTCAAGTATCAGGTCGCTGCAAAGTATGCACTTTCGCAGGCTGTGGCACGCGTACGCAATTTCTGGGCTGTCAACTCGGTCATATCTGGTCTCTTGGTGTGAGAGTATGTATGAATGAGCATGCAAGAGAATGTACACGTGTGCGTTGTACTGAATAGGGTACATTTTTTGAATGAGTATAGTCAAATATACGGCTTTCTTGCAGGTGTGCCGAGGGGACGGTTCAATGGACTTCTCGTGTGCTCTGGATGGCAGTCGTGAGTCAGTCAAGTGAGAATTCAAGTCGGCAGGAAAACCGTGAGCTCCCATGTAGGGAGCAACACACTCTTCCCCTATTATCGCCGAAGTCGCACCAACCTCTTCTTCACATATTATATCCAGCATGTTTTGTACTATTTACTCGTATAATCATGCGAATAAACTTTTTGTTTGTGTGTGTGTGTGTGTGTGTATGTGTGTGTGCATGTGCGTGTGTGTGTGTGTGTGTGTGTGTGTGTGTGTCTGTGCCGGTGTGACAAGCTGCAGGTACCCGTCTCTAGTCCCATTGCTGCACAAGACAGCCGCTCAAGTTCAGCTTCTGCCACTGCCCTTGCCCCTGCTTCTCGTACAGCAACGAGAGTAAGTTGAATGACATAACCAACATGTATTTTGTAAAGCTGTGTTCACAACTGACGCGTAGACGCGGTACTCTTGCGGTTCATGCGTGCCTAAACCCGAGCTCAGGCGTTCACAAAAAAACAGCAATCCGAGTCGTATTTAGTGCATTAAACACCTTCGAGTACTAATTCTTGACCGCGCCAGTCAATGTGACTGGCATGTACGCTGGTACGCGCCTGATACGCACTGAAAATTCCAGCATGTTAAGATTTCCATTTCGGCGTGTTGCCGTGGCGCTCCAAAAGCCAGCAAAATACACACGAACGAGTGGTTTCACTCGTACATGCGCCAGTTGTGAACACAGCTAAATTTATCCAACATTAGGATTCTATGTCGTTTAACGACCAAATACCCGCATGAGGCCAAATTTGCTATTATTTTGCCCAAATTTGGCTCTTCTTTTATCCCAGATTATGCCTCATTCCCTCACTGTGACAGTTTGGTGCAGTTTGGTGCATAGTTTCTAGTGCAACAAGCATGAATATTGGATAGCTACGTCAGTCAGTGTTGTTCTTCATGGATAGATACATTGTCATTCGCCATGCTTTTGCCCACAAACCAGCTAGTCCGAAGGCCATGCTAAGCATTACTATACCAGATAGTGGAAACCACTTTGGCGTTAATTGTAGAAAAGTTGGATGATCCCACACCAGAGCTCGTGTTTTGGTGGATGATGAAGTTTGTACAGTGGACACCAACCCAAACATGAGGGCCTGCTGGACTTCTCAGGGTTCTCGATAAAGCAACATAGCGCGGCACTACGCCCTCTTGCACTTCCCCCTTTGAGAGAGAATGCTCCAACCTTCAGAGTGCGAGCGCCACCTTTTTATATGCATTATAAGTCCTGTTGTAGCACAGCAGAGAATGGAGGCACAAGATGGCGGTAAAACTCACTAAATTGTGGGGCAGATGATCCACGCAACCCCCCCCCCCCCTTCATTTTTGTTTTCGCTATAACACTGCTTATTTTGGAAGATTAGGACGTCAGACAACTGCAATCTGTGCCTGCAATGAGGTTTATAATAGGGCTTGAAAGTGCTACGTCACAGCATAGCAACAATTTCAAAAATTCAAAAACTGGATCCTCATGGATCCAGTGTTTGTATGGACCTAAGCACATTTCAAGCAGTCTTACTCACAGCAAGGTGATATAGCCGGTAAAATTTACTGGTTTGGCTGATGAGGATAGGGGTGACAACTGGTGGCGAAGAAAAAGTCACACCTGCATCAGACAGCAGTGGGTTGCTATTAGAGCTGAGCCGGGTAGCATTTTCTTTCTCAGGTATAATAAGGTGATCATGTGTGTACAAAACTTGTATTGGTAATAACTTTGGCATCCATCAATATTTTTCAACCAAATTTTCTGTGTCGATACATTGGGTTAGTTTTCATCGATTTCCGATATCAAATTTCAAATAGGAGCCGAATGACGTCTTCAGTGCTACTTTTTATGTTCAGATTTCAACCCAAAACGCGGAGAAAACGAAAAATAGTAAGGCCACAAATCCCGGTGGATTGGGTAGCCTTTGGGCCCTAAATAAAGGATATTGGTGGATATTGTACATAGATAACAACATTTCGCTGGAAACCAGTGTCGATTTGTTTTACCATACGCACTGTACACATTTAGTATACAAAGCTGTCGTACCTCGGGGTCTGCTCAGACTCACCACCGCCAAGAACGGGTGTTTAGCATTGATATCCAGCACATTCCCGCTTGCTGGGATGTACAGCTAGCCAATGCAACAGCTCTCATTCGCCATTCCCCACGCTCCACGTTTATGGAAGAAGCTGTCATTGCTGTTTCAAAATAGCCGACATTGTCTCCTACACACAAATGACTGTACTGTACTGTACAATGTAGTGCATCACACTAGCTGTACTGTAGATCAACCGACCCGTGCACGCATGCACTTGAGTAGGGCACTTGACTCCCACGCACGATCGCGCTGGTCACAACTGAGTCTGTACGGGACTGTGCTCGTGTCGTTGTGTCTTGCAAGTGCACTCTGTACCATGTGTACTAGCTGTACAGAAACAAGGCAAGTGCAGTTTTCAGTGCATGGACTCGGCCACAGTACTAAAACATTTTGTGGAACAGACAAACCTTCTTTACGATCTTGGTCATTTTTCTCAATCGACTCTGTACTTCAAGCTAGATGTGTCCCGTGGGGTATTGCCCAACTAGAACTGGAGTCCTCACATGCCCCAGGTCGCGCCGAGCTAATCACTTTTGTCAGCAGAACTCCTGATCGCGACTCAACACATTTATTCTGTCCGATGTCATTCCCGCTGCGAGTGGGATGCGCCCACGATAAAAAAGAACGACATAATCTTTGAATCCTTCCCCAGAGAAAGCTACTCGAGCTCAAAACGTCACAGGACAATGGCCATGATAATGATTCTCGTACAGATCGCGATGTGACTCGCCTGCAATCCTCCAAGCTCCAAGTGCTGCCAAAACAGACTGGAAAGAATTTTTCAAAAACAAGACTTAGAAAAAAAGCTGAGCGCTCGAGTGCGGCGAACAAGGCCAAACGACATGTTTTCCTTGGTAACATGACGTCAGCCGCATTATCACCATGGCGAGTTGCAGCGCTGATCTTGAAGTACAGCGGCACCAGAAAAGTGTCCTTATTCTACCTGAGTTGGGGAACCGGGTTCGGTAAGTTATCCACGGGTAGCACGGGTACCCGATCGGGTAATGTTTCCATGGTAACACCACAATGCACACCTTCCCTTACACACTGGGTAGACATGCGGAGTGTTACATGAATTTGTGCACCTACGCTGTACATGATGTCATCTGCGACTTCGAGTATTATTATGTACCCGAGGTCCTCACGAGTAGCACGGGTACCCAACTACTCGTGTATACAACTAGTTAACTAATTCTGATGTGAACTTACTACTCCCTGGCCGTTTTGATGTCATCACGTTCAAGCCCTACTATGCCGGGCTTGATCATAGTGTATTGAACTACCGTATTTCCCCGTAAGTTAGTACGTACTAACTTTCGAACTTAGCAGCCACATGAGTACTAACTTTCGGGGGTGGTACTATCTTTCGGGGAGTACTTTTTTATCGGGGGTAAATGACACGCAGTGGGAAGCCGGCGCAATTCTAGTGTCCGTGCATATCATGTATGTACTGTACAGTGTCTGTACATGTAGGACGGGTACGAACTTACTATCTTTCGGAGGGAACTGTCTTTCGAGGTGATAACCTCGGCAGTGGAAAGTGTATTTTTCATTGGGGAGAACTAACGTACCGGGAAATACGGTATTCTGTAGCTTGGCTTGAAGGAGATTGATGTACGACCAACTGCTGGGGTTGATGTTTTTTGGTTCGCGTGTATGAATGTATGCGTGCCTGTCGGCATGTGCACACACTATCATAATGACTGTGTGTGTGTGTGTGTGTGTGTGTGTGTGTGTGTGTGTGTGTTTGTTTGTGTGTGTGTGTGTGTGTGTGTGTGTGTGTGTGTGTGTGTGTGTGTGGTGTGTGTGTGTGTATTTCCATCAGCTGCAGGTTATGCCTACCACTGCGCCAGAAAGCCTGTCAAGTTCTGCATCTACCAATGTCTCTGCTACAACAGCTACGGTAAGTTGCACAACATTTTTCTCTGTACTGCCGGTTTCACACTGGTCTGATTTATCAGCCCATGCTTCTACATGGACTCTGACATGAAATCGTTGAACTGTGGGACGAGTGTGACTACCTGTTCACACACACAACTGAACAGTGACCTAATTCACTTGTAGGGCTGTCTGTGCACATACATACAAGTTTTACACAGCCACACTAGAGAGTGGTAGACGTCAGAGCGGATATGTGATCGTTTCTATATACACAAGCTACAGGGTCAAAAAAGGATGAAAGGGGTAGTTCACAATCTGCACCGATACTCTCTGCTGTCATGTTGAAATTCCTTGTTGGAAACCCGCTCCAACATGTGAAAGCACTAAAAACCGGCCGACCTTATGTCAAATATCTACCCTGCCATACTTGGCCGAAAAATCATATGATAAGAAAATCCAAAGGATCAGTCGGGGAAGGGAACTGCCTGAAAACAGAAAAAACGCCAGACACACCAGGACTCAAACCCGGGACTTTGCTTGTCATGAGCAATGCCCTAACCACTGAGCTATGGGACCAGGCTGAATCTAGAAGGCACTGACAAGTGTTTCACTCCAAAGTCAGCTCACAAAAAGTGCTACACATACTGATGGCACTTGGGTCTTTTCCCCTTTGGAGTGAAGAACTTGCCAGATGAAAGGCAGTTGGCCGTAGCCAGATGTGAACCGAATAACGAGTGAGGTATGGAAGCAAGGACTGAGAACAGAGTGTCTCAGATAGAATAGGTGCGCGAGCGGGTAGCAGCAATAGGCCATGATGCAGAACCACTGGGGACCGTCAGATTAATTTTCCTGGTCCAAGCCAACCGGGAAAAAACCCTAGCGCAGGCGGCAGCAGTGAGGGAAAAATCCGGGTGTAAATTCCCAATTGCGATTAGGCATTATGTAGGCATGGCAAGCACATCACGGCAAAAAGTGATAGAAAAGTAATAAAAAATATGCACAGAAATGAAGGGTGGGACGGCAGGGACGCTGGTGAGACTCAAAACAAACTGAAGAAGTCAGGAAAAGAAACGACGATATAGAACACACCAGATGCCATATATGCAACTGAAAATGTTTCGCGAGAAATCATTTCTCGCCTATCTCGCTGCGCTCGGCCGGCGAGAAATACAACTTTTCCAAGTCCATCATAGTTTGTGAATTTCAGGGGGTTTGGCCGTTGGGCAGTTCAATAGCCAATTGAGTTCTGTTCCCAAGATTCCTTTTGAGTTTTTCCCTCCCCTCTCCCGGGGAGACCCAAGTGACCAATCTTTGAAAGTGAGAAAGGACAGTCCAGTACAGGACCGTGTGTGTGTGTGTGTGTGTGTGTTGTGTCGGTCTCGGCTGTGGCATCGGCAGACTGGGTCCGGAAACAGCGGGTTGCCCTGCCCTGCTGCAGAGCGCATTGTCTCGGCTGCGGTCGCTGCTGCAAGTCATCCCGTGGTTTCGACCTGCATAACTGTGCTAATTTCCTGTCCAGGAAGTAGAGCGGCGTTTCTGGATCCAATGCTGAACTCAGTGCCGTCGACCCCTGCACAGGGGACACGTGACCATTTGATGGCAGTGTTATCAAGGACCAAGGTGTTTGTGTGTGTGTGTGTGTGTGTTTGTGTGTGTGTGTGTGTGTGTGTGTTTCTGTGCCTGTGTGTTCAACTACAGGTACGTATTTCTAGTCCCATTGCTGCACAAGACAGCCGCTCAAGTTCAGCTTCTGCCCCTACCCCTGCCACTGCTTCTGCTACAGCAACGAGAGTAAGTTGAACGACATACCTCTGTTGTACGATATCCAACAGAGTCAATGTCAGTAGGGACCAAAACATCCGAACAAGACAAAAAATTAATAAAATATGCTATTTTGCCCTAATATGGCTCCTTTTTTTTATCCCAGATTGTGTCTCGTTGACCCACTGTGACAGTTTGGTGCAGTTTGGTGCATAGTTTCCAGTGCACCAAGCACCTCATGAATATCGGATAGCTATGTGAGTCACAGCACGAGCTCCTGTGTAAGGAGCAGCCAACCTTCCTATACAATTTTACCCAAAGTCAATAGCACTATGTCATGCTTACATATACTTTCATTCCACTTTGTGTTGCATGATATAGGGTTCACCTCACTTGTTTTTCACCTCAATCCTGATGATGGCTCCTGGCCGAAAATTTAATTGAAATATTCACGTAACTTACATGTACTAGTAAAATAAATCAATGATATTGTATAATTTTGAGGCATTATGGATATTGTATCTCTGATCCTTTCAGGCTGAAGCTACAGCAGCTGCAAGCACAGCTGTTTCATCCATTGATAGAGGATATCATGTCTTACCTGCGATGCCAACCCCAAAACAGATTGCGAACATCAAGAAGCGCAGAAAGGTAAGATTGGATGAGTCTATTTTGTTTTAATTTTAGAACTTTCAGTAGCAAGTTCAGGCAATATCGATTAGATTGTTTTGGAATATGTCTGGTTAGTCCATACCCTTTCCTTTCCCCAGTGACAATCTTACAAATGTACTTAAAAATTACGGAAATTGTGATGGATATTGCGGATAATCACTCCTAATTCTCAGCTCATACGCGGTGTTTAATGTCAATACGCGGCCATTGTGTGGTGTACGCATAGTGAAACCAATGCGTCTACAGCCACTCACTACACATCTCTGCATGGTGCTAACAAATTACTGATTACATTGAATGGCATCGCGTACAATCACTTTCCACCATGGGAAGCATAGCACAGCCTATGCCAATATTCTTTTATTTTCTGAATAGGGAAAACCCAACCAGTGTCTGCCCCAGGGCCGGGTCAGCGATTCGGTTTGGGGGTGCTTAGACCCGTTAAGGTAGCCCAATACCAAAACTGGTGTGGAGATTGGTCTTTTTAATTTGTTTAATAGCACTACAGAGATGTACGGAGCAAGTAATGACGATTTATTAGGGGGAGGGGTGGGGGGGGGGGGAGTATTTGGGCATCATCTTCCAGTATGCCGCTCTGATATTACGGAAATTTTGTGTCATTTCTCCATAGTTAGTCTCGGGTGGAGAGCCAAGGATTAATTTATAAGAAGAAAAGAGGACCAAGGAGCCTTCACCTTCCCCTCCGATGTTATTTCTATTACTTAGAACCTTCCAAACTGGAAGGCTGTTGGAGTGCGCGTCCAAGATGTACTAGAGCTGATTGACAGTTAGGTGTAGAACGTCTGTACTGTTGGTCAGTGTCGTGCAATGTTATCACATGACCTGATTGTCAAGTAACTGCTGGTGTTAGTGGATATTCTAGCGTAACTTGTAGCTCCTTGGCCCTCTTTTCTTTTTATCAATTTCTCCATAGGGTCTACTTTGCTAGATAGCTTTGCATAGGCCAATATCGTGCTCTAATTCCTGCAGATAGGCCTCCTGTACAGAGCAAGATCTCTAAACAACAAATAACAGTCTTTTCACCCACTGCAATCTTCCCTAGCCGTTTGCAGGCGGTGAATGGACACAAATTGTTACTTTTGTACGTAAATGGACAAAATGGAGACGAAAAGGTAACATAAACCCAACTATGATTTTTTTTGTCCTTTTCAGTCGAGGGCACTTTTTGTACTTCAAGGTGATATGCTCCAGCAGGCAACAGCGATAGGCGCATACAAACCGAGTGTACAGTGCGCATTGTTCTTACATGTATAATGATGTAAGCAAAGCATTGTTCATGCACCTATGATCCTGACAGCATAGCATTGCAGTCGTAAAAAGATTACCTCTACCATTTACGACTTCCCGATTTACGTGCAGTAGCCACACTTGAACGAAACCCGGCTCAAACCCTCTCTGGCTCTGTAAAAGTTGCACCAGGTACACATAAGTTGCAGTGCATGTGAAAAGGGTGCTAAGCTACACTTGACTGAAACAGACAAGAACTGATTTTGAAGTTTGACCTTGCCCTCAGTGTTGGCTAAAGACCGTGCACATAAAACCATCACCACAGTATTTGAACGGTCTCTGCCGGGATGACAGCTACACCATAGCTCAATGTTTAGAGCATCGCTGGCCTCAAGCTATGGTCCCTGGTCCGAGTACTGATACAGTCAATATAATTTGTTTAACGTATTCTTCAGACTAATCAGGCGAACTACTCTGCATCAATCTGAAAGCGAGAAAAACACATAGCTGGAAATGTGTTACCATTTGGTCTACATTTTGTCCATTTACATCCAAAGAAACAATTTATGTTCATTTCTGTGCATTTTTTCCATGCGTGCGTTTGTGTTATGTGAGTGAGCGTGTGTGTGCGTGTGTGTGGGGGGGGGGGGGAGGGTTGGTGAGTGTGTGTGGGTGTGAGTGCGGGTGTGATGGTGTGTGTGGGTGCTTCTGTGTAAGTGAATGTTTGTATTATGAATGTAGAAAATGTGAGTGTGTGTATTGGAGTGTTTGTATGTGTGTGTTTATGGTTATGCAGCTCAGCCGTTTAATGGCAGCTGTATGTCAAGGTCAAAGTGTGTTAATGTGTGTGTTTGTGCGTATGTGTATGTGTGTGTGTATGTGTATGTGTATGTGGTTCTATTTTGTCATGCAGTGGAACAAGGTAGTACCAGGTCCTGGAAAGAGTTTTTTAAAATTTTGGAATACTAAACATCCGGAAGTACCATCGCATGGCAAACATGCCAGGCTTGCCACGTACAGTGACAAACTGGTTGCTGTGTGGCGTGATGGTGTGAACGTCACCAAGATCATGGAGACATCAGACTTGCAGACATGGCACAGTATTGACCTACCAAGTGAATACAGTAAGCTGGCTGGCCCATTACTGGCATCCCATGGTGGTATGCTGTACATGCACTGTGGAACCTACACCAAGAGCACCAACACACTGGTGCGCTGTATTCTGCAGTACCGCGACACACCAGATAACGGTGATGGCGGCCGCAGTGGTGGTGGTGGTCAGTGGACTACGGTTACGGACGCCTCGTCGCACTGTAAGCATGACTGGTGTACTCTACATGTATGTGCTGATGCTATTTCTCTATATGGTGGCCAGAATAGTGGAACACATCACAATCATGTTAGTACCTATTCTCTAGCTAGCAAGCAGTGGAGCTCTTCTTCACCATCCAATACTAGCCTAGTATTACCTTCATTGCCACTACCATGCAGCGACGCATCACTTGTCCTGTTCTCTGATTCATTGTACATAGTTGGTGGTCCACTTGGTTGTTTCTTGAAACACCATGATGGTAGGTGGGTGTCCACCACTCCACCCGATGGTGTTAAACTGAAGTTTAGTGCAGCATGCACACTTTCTGACCATTGCATGGTTATTTGCCCCTACACTCCTTCTGCTGAGTGTGTTGTACATGATATTTCATCTGGTGAGGTCTATCCACTACCAGCTATGCCACAGCACAGTGGTTACACTCCATCACTCACACTGTTTGGCAGTACACTGGTACTCAGTGTAGGGGACGCTGACAATCCTGGTTCTCTGTACACACTGGATATGAGTGTGTGAGTGTAGTAGGTTACTAACTACAGTCAATCACTGATGATAACTACAGTATGCAAACTGTACTGCTTTTCACTTTCTTTCTATTATCAGAAAGTTGCTAATCTTTGTTTTCACATCTCTCTGGTTGTCAAGTAATTGTCTAGTTTTACGCTGCCTCATCCCCTGTAACATAAACCCAGATTGGTTAAGTGAATACTACTCTTACCCCTACAATCACCTCCAAACTTACCCATTCTTTCCTTGATTCCTCCACTTCATGAATGTGAATTATGAACTGAAAACTATTTTTGATTGTGCGTCCTCCCCTGACTCTGTTATGTCCTAATCTCTGTTTCTGACATTGAGCACTTTCTGCAGCTCGGGGATCAACGAATTTGTTCATTAGGTGTGTGGATTGTTATGACTGTATGCTTTGAGGACGAGGGTTGGGGGGGGGGGGGGCTTGTGGAGTTGCATCATGCATGGTTCCATAGTCGAAAGACCATATGTTCAAGAGGCTGTTCAGTGAACACCTGATACTAATGCTTGTCTGCATGTTTGCACTTTGCATTTCTGATATCCATAACAAAGCCATGTCTGGTTTCTTGAAGAGAGAGACGAAGAAAGAGACCGATACAAAGACAGAGCTAGAGACTAAAGGCCTATTCATACTTCATTTCACGTACGCGAAACGCGTCGCATAGGGGAAAGCCATCGCGTGAAGGTCGCGCGATGAATTTCCCGTACGCGAAATGAAGTATGAATAGCCTTAAAAGACAGAGGCAGAGAAGCCACGCGTTCATGCGTACACACTCCGCACACATACGGTACTAGCTCCCTGGCAGTATCGGGTCACATGGGTATCTCAGGGAGACGGGAAAAGCATCTAAAGGAATGTTGAGGACGTGAGTCTATTGGCTAGTGAGCGGACTCACACTAAAATCCCCGTCCTCTGGTGTGGATTTTTGGAAATGATTTTACTATTTCAAGTTTGCTCATCACACTACACTAGGTGACTCACAACCCCGTCCAGGATAAAAGGATTGGCAGCATCTAGGTTACAATGGTTGAGTTCTTACATCAGTGGGGATCTTATTTTCATGTAGACTTCACTGGAGGACTTTTTCCGCCAGATTTAATCAGAAAATGAGTAATGATTGTCAACTAGCACTAGGCGGATAATGCCGGCAGTTAGCAGAATTTGGTCATTTACAGGAATGTTTTATGTATGTTGAGTAGTTGGACAAAGGAATGAAGCAGGGAATTGCCGGACATAAGTTTGGTATGGTGATTTCTCCACAACTGCTAAACATGCGTTATTGCTTTGGAGACGCGTTGGCTGCATGCGCCCACTGCGTGCACCATGAACCGAAACCGCGTTTTCCATTAGATTTTGCACGTGGTGTACGGTGTGTGTACCTTGTGTTTCGCGCGGCTTGAACGTTGCCATGGACAAATGCGGAAAATGCGACAAAATTTTTTCAAAAAGTCCTAAGGATGACCCAACGTAGGAAACAGCTTTCCTACGGAAATCCGTAGAGAGATTTACGTATGAAAGTAAGTTGCCCTCGCTCCCCGGCACGTACGACATACGGATTTTCATACGTAATTACGTAGAGCGAAACCTCCCTAATACTTTTACTACTGCACCCGTGCACGTGTGCGCAGCGCTGCATCCTTTGGCCTTGTACTAGAATCTACACGCGCGGCGGCATGCTGGATGTTTGTTTGAAACAGAAGATATAATAATTCAGTGTGGTCGCAAGTAAGTTAGTCAGGTCACCACACTTGAAGAGTCTTTGGAGCTGTTTCCTCTCAAAATGTCGTCTTCTCGAAAAAAGAAAGCGCCTGGCCAGCTCATTATCAGCGAACTTTTTCGTGTTTTCCTGTGCAAAAATTTTCCTGTGCAAAATTCCTGTGCATCCCCCTGTGAAGGGGTCCGGTGACGCCCCTGCAGTAGCACGATGTTCCTACCTCTAGATGCAGCTGGGGACTCTGGTCCATAGGCGTAGGCCATTAACTATTACATGGCCGTCGATGAACTCCAATGTTGGATATTCCACGTAAGTAGCTTCGTGTAGTAACAAAGTTACGCTACCATTACACTGTGATACCTTGTACCAGTGGTGGTGTTGTTGTTGATTTTTATTTTGCTTCGCAAGGCCAAACGGGCAATGGTGCCCAATTCTATGGAAGCGAATTTCAAAAGGGAGAGAGCTACGGGGAGAGAGAGAGAGAGAGAGAGAGAGAGAGAGAGAGAGAGAGAGAGAGAGAGAGAGAGAGAGAGGGGGGGGAGGGAGGGAGGGAGATGATAAGCAATTTTGCAGCGTCAACAGAGCGATTTTGCAGTGTCAATAGAGCGATTTTGAAGCGTCAACAGAGGGAACACAAAGAGTTCATAAGCGAACAAGCACGCAGAGAAGAGTAAATGACGTGGTGTGTGGACGGGAAAAGTCAGACAGAGCATTCATTGCAAGGTGTAGGGGATGGAGGCAAGCTTAAATTGCTGGGCAGCCTTGATCTCCCTTACACTCCTTGGGAGAGCGTTCCAGGCCAAGGCTGCCTGAAAGGCCAGGCGAGATCTGCCGGCTTCTGACTGTGCCGAGGGGACAGTGAGGCCCCTGGAAACCTGGTGCTGGGTGGTGCTGCCAGCTGATGGTGAGAATAGGTCCTGAAGGACACTGCTGGCTTTCCCATTGACACAGCGCCACACCAGGACGAGCCGCTTCTGGGCGTAGCACTCGCGAACTCTGTACAGGGACATCCGTTCGAGCAGAGGCTGAGCCGAGGTGTGAGGCGGCAAACCGTATACCGCTCTCGCCGCTCGGTTCTGCAGGACCTGAAGGCGATCAAGCTGCGAAACCTTGAGGGAGGAAGAGAAGGCGTTAGACCCATATAGGAGGTCAGGCATGATGACTGACCTCACATACTGGATGCGACTACTGAGGCTCAGACATCTGCGGGACCGCCACAATGCTCCAATCTTCTGCACAACTTTCTTCGCCATCGCGTCAACATGGGGGTCCCACTTCACAGCGGCGTCAAGGGTCACGCCGAGGTACCTTGCTGTTGGGCTCAGGGGAAGCTCTGTCTGGTTGCAGCGGACAGCGACATGCTGACCCGCATTGCGTTGTGGTACAATTGACAGGACATTTAGAAGCAGATGTCGATGCTTGAGCCAGTCAGCGACGTTGGTGACAGACCCTGACAGGCAGGCTGATGTGGCTAGCACTGATTTTCTGTGGCAGTGCACGGCAATGTCATCGGCAAATTGCAGAGATGGAGCAGGATGGGCTATGGCAGGGACATCACGGGTGTACATGCTAAACAGGATCGGTCCTAGGACCGAGCCCTGAGGTACACCAGATGAGCACTTAGCAGCAACACTGTAGGTGGGGCCAATGCGCACTTGCTGGGTTCGATCGCTTAAGTAGCTGCAGAACCAGCGAGGGGAGGCATTGTCCAGGCCGAGATCGAATAGGTCCCGGACCAGTTGGCTGTGATTGACCTTGTCAAAGGCTTTTGACATGTCGATTAGGCAGACGCCTGTGGTCAACTTGTCGTGTTAACCTATGTTGCATATCCGGGTCACATCACATTGCCCCAAAGCCCGGGCAAACGTGCCCTTCGGGGTACTGCAGTATGGTAAATCTGATTTTTCTTGGAGTAAGAGGAAGGGTCAGACATTTGCCTAGTTCCTCCCAGCATTCGCACGCGCGGCCAGGCACAGCGCGCATTAGTTCTTCCGCCTGTTTCTACGCAATATGGCATGCGTTCTATTTCTTTCCTGGCGGCAGACAGATGGAATGCTCTTCCCACTGACTGCCGTCAGGCCCCGTCTCTTACTCTGTATGTAAACATGGTAAAAATTCACCTAGGGTTCCCAGTAAAAAGGCAACGCCTGTTGGGACTCCCCTAGTAAAATAATAAAATCTACTACTACTACTACTACTACTACTACTATTCCTGGATGCCAGCATGTGCTGGACACTTCCCTCCCCCCCCCCCCTTCTACTGCCTGAAGAGGGCAACACACGTGAGAGCGTTCAGACCAGTACAGTCGGCGGAGAACATGGCAAAAGGCAAAAAGACAACACACATGAAATCCTTATAAACAAGCAGTGGCAACCCTAGTTCCAGAAATGTTGTGCTTACATTCCAGACATTGCCGTCGGATTCCCACGCTTCTTCTTCTTCTTCCATCTTGCAAAATTTAACACTCCTTCTCGTAAGTTTAGAGAATAGTCCTGGGAGTACAGTCGACGGAGAACACGGGAAAAGGCAAAACGGCAACATACATGTACTTGACTCCCTTGTGAACAGGCAGTGGTAACTCTAGCAACAGCAATGTTGGACTTACATCCCAGCCATTGTCGCCCGATTCCCACGATTCTTCTTATTCGTCTTCCACCTTGCAAACACGCCTTCCAGTAAGTTCATTCCTGGGTCTACGTTTATTTATTATTATTATTATTTTTTCTTCTTTTACTAGGGAATTCCCAACAGGCGTCAGCGCCTTTTTACAGGGAACCCTAGGTATAATTTGATGGATGAGCGAAATTCAGCTGGTGAACTAGACATGCGGCAAGCCGGTGGAAGTGTATTCCACCTGGCAGCGCCCAAACAAGAAATTGCACTAAAGCCATATCGGGTGTTAGCGGGGGGCAGAACAAGAGCAGCAGAGACTTGGCCATGGGTGGTGGCTGCAGTGCGAGCACCATGGGCGCGCAAGGTAAAGCGGTCTCGCAGAAGAGGACTAGCAAGTCCATTCAGGCAGCGGTAAACAAATACATAGGTTTTGAAATTGAGGCGTTTCTCAAAGGCGTACAAGTTAGTATGACTGTATAGAAGAGTGGTGGGAGTCATTCTATCCAACGAAAATATTCTCTTTAATGCTACGCGGCTGGCAGTAAGAAGCTTGTCATATAGGGTTTGTGATAAGCAATGAATATATGCAGTGCTGCCAAACTCAAATGTGGACTGAATAATCGATAAATAGAAAAGTCGTTTGCCAAAAATGCTGATATTCTGCTTTGCATGGACAAATGCTCCGACCTTCCTATTGACACTTGCACATACTGCATCCACTTGGGTTGAGAAAGACAGATGTTCGTCAACCAGTATTCCTAAGTACCGAGCGTAAGCAGATGGGGCTATGGAAGTGCCCCGGCAGTTGACTGCGGTGCCAGGTGGCAGCTCCTTGCCCGGTCGCCTGAGCAGGACAAACTGAGTCTTGGACGGGTTTAACACCAGTCCCTTCTGATCTAGGTAGCGATCCAGAGCGGCAAGGTCAGCACTCAGCTGGGTTGTGATGATCTGGATGGACTTGTGCCTGATATAGAGTGTGATATCATCGGCATAAAGTTGATTCAATGCATGTTGGAAGCACTGTGGTGCATCACGGGTGTAAATGCAAAATAGCAGTGGGCCGAGCACGGAGCCTTGTGGGACGCCTCTTGTGCAAGGGCGGGCCCCACCTAGCTCTTGTCCTACTCTTACTCGCTGGACGCGTCTGGTCAGGTAGCTTGCAAACCAAGCAAGTGCAGTGTCAGCAATGCCAAGCATCTTCAACTCGTCAATGAGCTCTTGATGCTTAACTCGGTCAAAAGCTTTGCTCATATCTGCAAACACTATGCCGCAGTACTCGTTGTTATCAAGGGCTTGGAGCCATTCGTCGACCACTAGCGCTAGGCAGTCCTCACACGAGCTGTTCGTACGGTAGGCAAATTGATTGTCAGGCACGTACATGATGTTGTGTAACTTAAAGAATGCAATCAGCTGCTCCAAGACAACTCGTTCTAATATCTTGCTGCATATGGGCAATAATGAGACTGGTCTGCAATTAGTAGAGCTTTCTGCATCGCCTGATTTGAAAACTGGGCTGACTGTGGCATTCTTGAAAATATCTGGTACGCACCCTGTGCTCAGAGATTTATTGATAATATCAGTGAGAGAAACTGCTATGGAATCACGACCATGCTTCAATACGGCTGGTAAGACGTTGTCAGAGCCAGGTGACTTACTTGTGTTTGTTGCTTTGAGCAGTGTGGTGATGTGCGCCACAGTTACGGGTCGAAAATGGGACAGTCGAGCAGCAGTAGTTGGCTGTTGGGTGGCTGGGCGTAAACATATGTCAGCAGGCCGGCTTGGATCGTGCACTATGTTAGCAAATGTCTCTGTCAGACTACTGAGAGATGCAATTGGCTGATTTCTTACTTTCCGCCTGCCAGACAGACTGTTAAGAAGAGCCCACTGACCTCTAGGATTTCGTCGGAGTGCCGAGAACTGGTGCATCAGGAAACGGGATTTCAGTCTCCTACTCAGAAGCGTCCCCTCGCGTCTGACAGAACGATACTGTTGCTTAAAGGGGAACTACACCCAAAAATCAAAACTTCATGGTCCGTAGAGTTTTGGACGCTGAGTCGAATGGTGAAGGTCCCACTTCGATCCGACCAAGCGTTCTTGAGATATATCAGTTTGCAATTGTCCTTTTCGGGTCCGTGCCGTGACGTCACAAACACGTGACGTCATTGAGACTTGGTGATCCTTTTGGCTTTGGCCAGATCCAGAAACACTGGGATTTCGCATCTTCTTTCTGTTTGTCCATGGAAGAAGAGGGTATTTGTGTCATCATGGCTTCTGGCTGTGTTCTTGGCTACTATAATCTTACTGGTAACCCCCCTGGGATGAACCTGCACCAATTTCCGAAGGATTGTGCTTGGCGCAGGCCGAGCAGTGCACCATAGCAGCTATCAAGCGACATAATTATTTGCTTGACAATTTCGGGACTACAATGTAAATCCTTCGCGTGTGTTCCAGCCATTTGGCAGAGGAGGATTTTCAGGAGGAATATTATGCACTCATCCGATGCGGACGCTGGTGGATGAAACTGTGGTGTGTCCTTTTTCGCACGCCACACTGTGAAGCGTCAGGCGAAAAGTGGAGGTGAGTGCAATATTTCAAAAACACTAGCTCCTGTATGTAGTTCTTTCTTTTCCAAAGCATTTGTAGAATTGTTTTGGACTACATCACTACGAAATGTGAAGCTTTCCGAAACCGGCTTGCGCAAGGTTGACGGGCCCGTCTTCCCCCCAGATGAAACAGATGAAACAAGATGAAACGAGATGAAACGAGATGAAACAAGATGAAACGCCAAGTACGGGCGCAGATGGGGCCGAGATGAAACGAAATGAAACAAAATGAAACAAGATGAAACAAGATGAAACAAGATGAAACCAAATGAAACTCGAAGTACGGGCGTAGATGGGCCGCGAATGAAACAAGATGAAACAAGATGAAACAAGATGAAACAATGTACGGGCGGAGATGGGCCGCGCGCAGTGCACCCGGCGTGACGTGCACGAGCGAAAAGAACTGAATTTATCCAATCATTGAAATAATTTTGTTTGCAGAGGAGGTATAGGAATTAATTATTTGGCTTGCGAGTGACAGCACGAGCCGAATTTATTGCCCGTGGAAGTACCCACGATAGGAATACACTGTTGGGAACATGGTGGCGCCGCTGACGGTACCTATGTAAGTGGAATTACTTTATTGGAAGTACCCACGACGGGGAAAATAGTCTCTCTAGTATTGTCGGTGAATGGTGATGGTGGTGGTGGCGATGGCTACTTTCCTCTGCTCAGAGAGAACCCCTGCATGTCCTTCGTCGTGATGCGAAAGAGCAGTGGATGCAGGTAAAGGCCGTGTCAGAGAATTTCGCCTAGTGCTGTGGCCAGGGTGAAAATAAATTAGGGCTGAAACGATCATTCAATAACTCCAAGCGATCAACCAATCTCTTTAGCGATGAATATCATTGTAACATAGAAAAATGTGGGTACAAGTTATGCAATCGAGTCCACCAACTAAACCAGATTTCGAATAGTCAGACGTGCACAATCTAGCACGAAACTGACAAGGAGTATGAGTACTGAGACATTGGGATCAATTATAATTGTTGGTTCATAATTATAGATTCTTTCCGGCTGTAGTCGTGCACCTGGAACACAAGACTATGAAGAAATTCCATGATGCCTTTGCTACATTAGCTGTGGCCACCAGTCAAACACTCTATACCCAGGCCACCGCTCAGTGTTTGGTATTCTGTAAACATTTCAGGCAATTGTGTCGACACCTGTAGACATCTGACTGGTCTAAAGCCTAGTTCACATTCGACGTAACACTGACGGTACAGGACGTAAGGGCCTCTCGGGACGGCTGGGGTGAGCTGTAAAATCTTTTACGATTCGTACGACACGACATGCTGCAGTCGTTGCGATGTTCTCCAGCGAACGGCGCGAGTCATAAGACACAGTCCGTGACGGGGTGACTTTCGGACCTAATTTCTTGTTTTTCGGGACTTCTTTTCAATTATTTCTCCTTGAATGAAGCGAAATCAAATTCACAATACCAGTTTTTCATGGAGACAAAAAAGTAGCCCTGAAAGTTGTGCCATTCGAATAGTAGCCCTAGGAAATGATAAAACAGTTCATCTGTCATTCTCCTAAACTATCCCTAAATACCATAAGTGACATGAGATCTTATCTTGCTAAAATTCAAGTCAAGTCGTGTTAGCCATTCTGCGAGTTATCATGGGAAGCGCAGTGTTCGAAATCCTAAAAATTTCCCAGTACGAATCGGGAGTGGATGGCGCACGCCGCCGCCTCCTGTTCTCACTCAAAATGCAGCCGTTTTGTACGCTTGCGTCTCCGTCTATGCCCGTCTACGGTATGAAAAGTTGAACTGATCCAATACTTCCCGTCGCTTCCCGATCCGTACGGTAGTATGGTTACGTTCCCGTTCCTGGTGTTCACATTGGACGCCGTCAGACCGTCCTGTCGCTTCCCATCGATCCTTACGCCGCGTCCCGTCGAATTTGAACTAGAGGAGTTCATGTTGTTGTTTCTAGAACGAAGAATCAGGCTTGTCGTCACCCTTTGGCTTGAAGCTCTTATCACCAACTTCCGCAACGAATCAATCGAAAAGATACCGTCTTGACTCCCGATCTCTTTCATAGCAACGCATCAATATTACTGCGCTTGAAAGTACACGATTGCACTCGTATCCACAATTGGATGGAGTGCAAGGGCTAGAATACTGCCACTGGTATGCATGCATAAAAAATCGTTTGCATTCGCTTTGAACACTAACGATTATCGATTGCGCTCTTAAAACGATCGGTTTGCGAGTTATCTGTATACTTGTTTCAGCCCTAAGTGCATTGCCCTCGTAGAGGACAGGGATGAGCAGTGATATGAGCAGGGATGTGAGTACTGATATGCCTTTCGTCCTCATATTTTACAGAGAAGACGTCTGCCCCCAATAATAAAATTAATGTAGTAATGATAATGTGTTGCCCTTTCATCTTCTCAGGAGCCCTATGCCTTTGCCTCTTCTCCCCTGGACTGAATGGACTGGACGCTCTGTCCAGTAGTGTCCAGTAAATGATTTGTAGTGTAAGTTAGGGTGCACTCTCTCTTGAGGATTTGCCCACCTTGATGATTGTGCTCTTCGTGTTATTAGAAAATGTCTCTACCTGCCAGGATGGTATAAGAGCACGAACTGAATCACCTGTTGGTGCAGAAGGCTTGGAGGACTGCTTTTGAAACAGTTGTTCAAATTTCCTGCACCTCTTCGTAGCCGTTGTCTGATTGCTGTATTCTGGGGAGACTGAAGTTAAGGTTAGTGAAGCTGCACAGTCCCCGTGGAAATGTTTATGCTGCAACTATTTACTGCTGACATGTATTTATGTATTTCAGGAATCTCCAGAGGGTGAAGGCTTGCTGCAAGCTCCGTCCCTTCAATGTCGTGATACATCCGTAGATCAGTCGTGTGCCTGTCCTGTGCTTTTATGAGCATGCTCCTTTGCACATGCCTTTGTCCTGTGCATGCGTGGGCGTGGGCGCGCGCGCGCGTGTGTGTGTGTGTGTGTGTACGCCAACGACACCGTCCGTGCACATGTGCATGGACGTGAGTTTGTGCGTTTGCCTTTGTTATATGCATACAGTATTATCAATTTATCATGCCTATACAAGCCTTGCCAGTGTCTCGATAGGAGAAGCAGATACATGATTACACCACTTGGGTTTTGACCTTCTTTGGCCGGGGCGAATGTCGAAGGAAAGACTCCCTCTGGGCCAAGGTGTTGGCGACAGTTGAGAGTTGTCCTCTCTATTTTGCAGCGGGGGACAGCATGGCATATTTGGTGCCGGAAAGAGTGCAGTTGCACTTTTCATGTTACTGTAAAATTTGCTAGGTCAATCCCTTGAAGCTGGAGACTGCTGATACTGCTGCTCAAACGGCTGCTGCTGTTACTCTCTGCTGCTACCATGGTCGTTGCTTTGTATCAATGGCGAAAATTCTCAGATGAGCTTTGGGTCCGGGCACTAGAACCCTGCTGCTGCCTCTGCAGCAATTGTAGAAAGTTTTATAATACCAGTGTCGATGGTGAACTTCTGCTCTTTTTTTATCCCAGACACTTTGTGCTCAAGAGACTGTTAGGTCTTTGTGGTGTTGTCGTTGCTGTTTGGTTATACTAGTTGGCGTCTGTTTGGAAATATATTGTGCTTTTCTGTGTGTTCATGTGAACGTAGAAGCCCTCACCGAAACCAACACTACGTTGCTGTGTTGTTTTCTTCCAAGGTCGGGCACAGTAAAGGAGACGACTCTGTGAGTATATTCGCAGATGAACTTTGGGTTAATAGAATGCAGGTGCTGCTGCTCTTGTGCCGGGCTGTTGGTGTCAATGATGGGGTGGATCATGCTTTCTCTTTATATACCTTTTGTATATTTGTGTGTAATTAGGAGCACATACCAACACGTAATCTTTCTAAAGCCTAGTTCTCTTTCGACGCAACGCTGACGGTACGGGACGTAAGGGCCTGTGACGGCTGGGGTGAGCTGTAAAATCTTGTACAATTCGTACGACACGACATGCTCCAGTCTTTGCGATGTTCAATAACGAATGGTGCGAGTCATAAGGCACAGTCCGTGACGGGGTGACCGCCCCGGCGTTTCCCGTCGATCCTTATGTCGCGTCCCGTTGCGCCCCGTCGAATGTGAACTGGGCTTAACAATGGCATGGAGACAGTTTCAATTGCAGTTTAATGTTACTGCACTGCACTGCAGGTATCAAGGCACTACCCAGAGGGAGGATGTTGGCCTTCTCCTGATGGGAAAATGTCTTCTTTCTCATGGCGTGGCCAGGACTGCACTGACCCTACCATCCACTCTACCTCTCCGGAAAGGGACTTGACAACCAGTCAAGATGGATGTGCAGAGATATACCAGCGGTAAGTCACATGCTTAGGATATCCACTTGATGAAGGAAGGACAGGTGCTCAACTACTTCACCAAAATGTGAGCATAAGGAGATGGGCTGATGGGTCATGGGTGGGTGACAGGTCTTTGCCCGGTTGCTGGAGTATAACAACCTGGGTCTTTGATTGGTTTAGAAGCGGTCCGCTCTATTTGGGGTGCCATCCTCAATTAGACGGGCAGTGAAGATCTTGCAGGATCAATCGCACATGTAGAATATGGACATGTGGATGCGGGCAGCAGATCTGTAATTTCCAGTATCAAAGTTCAGTTGTATTTGCTTTTCTTTATTTTCTATTTGTGATGTTGTTCACTGCAGCTTCTAGCATTAACTGCCAATTTGCACTGACGCAGCAAGACTCCCAACAGTCAAGTATGTTTCACTGCATGCACTAGGATTACAGTAGAATGCCGATTATCCGAATGTCAACTGTCCAAACGGTCAATTATCCGAAATTCCTGTTTGCACTGAATTCAATTCAATAAGTCGACTTATACCGGTAAAATATGGTAACAGCGGGACTGTAGGGTGTGGCATTTCCATGATACAGTGGAAAATTTCACGATTTTTGGTGCAAACATAGCTCGGACGCTGCTCGATTGGATATACAATGCAGGTTCTTGGAACCACGGACACGACTCTTCGATTCAAGGATCACAACACTTCGGGATCTGAACGTTTTAGGTCCGGGAGCTGTTCGCGGTTTTGTCGCTTGTCACGGTTGTGGACTCATCGTTGTAGCATAAATGAGGCTGGACTATTCCAAGCGGAAAACTAAAATATTTCTTTCTCAAAGCACAATCACCGGCCCGGAGGAGCACACCTTCTCTAACTACATACCGGGTGCAGTACATGACACGTCCGTGTATTGACTAGTCTCTTGTACATTTAGATCTACCACACGACTCGCGTAGCGCTAGCACAGCAGTGCGGGTGTAGTCATGTACTACTACTACTACAGTACTGCCGGGCGCCGATGAACGGCCAGGCTATGATTTCGCTATTTTTTAAGAACGGTCTAGGTAGAAACGTAATGTACAATATGAATATGACGTACACTCAGACGTATAACTCTGCATAAATGTACATGTAAGACTGTACCATCGAATATGAACGAAACTGCTGTGTTCGCCAAAAATAAGAACGGGCTAGGCTAGAACCCTGACCCCGGTCTTCGGTGCCCAGCAGTACTGTAGTGTAGTGTTCCGTATGTTTGTTGACTATGGCTATGGCATGCACGCAGAAGCCAGCGGATGTAAAAAGTCCAACTCGGAAACGGCTAAAAACGGGGTATCCTCAAATTTTGCCGAGCTGAAAATCACAGGGTACGTAGGGCTTGTAACAGTGAGTCGAATGCTCTTGGTACGAAGAAGCTGCGACATGGTTCTCAAATCGAACGCGTTTCGAATATTGGCCATTTTGCACGCAAATAAATGGTGTGGCTACCTGGCTGCACACTGTGACCTTATCACCTGGATCAGGTAGACTGCGTGCTCGCTTTCGCTCATTTTCGATTGGGCGTATCTGACGAACCATGGACCGCAGCCTCCTCGGAAAAGAACATTCGACTCAGCGCCCCAAACTCTATGGGTCCTGAAATTAAAAAAATTCAGCAGACTTCCCCTCTAATACGTAAGGCAGAACTTATTACAGTCCTTGATTAGAAGTTGACATATTCTTGTACGAATCCGGTGTCTTTTGTGAAAAATGTATGCAAGCCTTTTAAAAAGCATCTCCCACCAGGCATTCGATCGAATTTTTCATGGCGTGGAGATTTGTTACGGCGTGAACCGATGCTTGGCGTGTAGAATTTGCTTTTTGATGTGTTCTTTGGAAGATGCAGTCTTAAAAATGGTGTGGATGTCTTTGTTTCTGTCCTTCTGCTGTCCTCGTAGAAAGAATAATATAGACGTGCAGAAAATGTAGGAGGGGCGATGACATCAGAAGGACACTCTCAGGTTCAGGGTACCTGTACTGCCCCAATAAAGTGGGTCAGATCCCAAAACGAGGTTGGCCGAAGCAAAAAAAAATAGAAGAGCCTGCCTTGAACTGAATATGAGGAAGAAGAAGAAGAAGACGAAGAAAGAGAAAGAGTAGGAATTTGTTTGTGTAAACTTTGTTTCCTCTGTCTAGGCTGCCATCGCATTATAGCAGCCAACAGTGTGTGTGTGTGTGTGTGTGTGTGTGTGTGTGTGTGTGTGTGTGTGTGTGTGTGTGTGTGTGTGTGTGTGTGTGTGTGTGTGTGTGTGTGTGTGTGTGTGTGTGTGTGTGTGTGTGTGTGTGTGTGTGTGTGTGTGTGTGTGTGTGTGTGTGTGTGTGTGTGTGTGTGTGTGTGTGTGTGTGTGTGTGTGTGTGTGTGTGTGTGTGTGTGTGTGTGTGTGTGTGTGTGTGTGTGTGTGTGTGTGTGTGTGTGTGTGTGTGTGTGTGTGTGTGTGTGTGTGTGTGTGTGTGTGTGTGTGTGTGTGTGTGTGTGTGTGTGTGTGTGCATATGTGTGTGTGTGTTTGCGTTTGTGTGCACACGCTTGTGTGTGTGTTTGCATGTGTGTATATTCTGCTAATCTTGACTTAAATTTCCACATCAGGGCATATTGTGTTCTGTATGTGAATTCATCTTCATTAACTTGTGCGCTACGTTCCTTTCTTCACGTTACGGCACTTTAGTATTGTTTTACTTGAACATCATACTCTCGCCCAACTTTGTTTCACCAACAAAGGTTTAGTCTCCAAAGTATTTCTAATTGATTGTGTATGAGTTTCATACTACTGTCAGGGGCGTCGGAAGGTATCTTAGTGTGGTACGGTCAGCCATCTGAAGTACAAGTTACTCGTGGGGGAGTGGTGTCTGAGACGAAAATTTTGGAATTTTATACCCCAGATCAGTGTATTTTGTTGACTCACGGGTATCTGGGGCAAAAAGTGGTACGGTAAATACCGTAGTGACCGTACCGTGTGCGACGCCCCTGACTGTTGGAATCCACCAGCTGTGTTTCCTTGAGGGGCGTATCCTTACCTGGGATGTGTTTTCTCATTCCCGGCAGCAGAAAGAGCTCTACAATATGTATATATTATAAAAGAATAGAATTAGATGTACAGAAGAGTGCCGATTATCCCCACCCCTCGGGACGCGGGCTGTCTCCAGAGGGTTCAGATGAGAAGAATGTTCGGATAAGAGAGCAGTCACACATCTATCTAAATCATGCATATTCCAGCATGTTTTCATCATTTTCATTCTCTTCAGCAGTGCAACAGGAACTAGGTGCACTCGTGCTCCTCTAAATTAATGACACTATTATTACACATTTTGACTCAAACCTGTTGTAATACATCTTGTGAATCGCTTCAATGGTGCCCCGAGCGACGAAAATCAACAACTTGAAACTCATCTTCTACCCCTCAATTAAAATGCAAGCAATTATTTTGGATAATTAATCATTTGGATAGTTGACATTAGGATAATCGGCACATTGTGTGTGATGGGGGAGGGGGGAAGGGAGGAAGAGGAGGAGGCTGCGAGAGGCCGTGGTGGATGTGTACTTGTGCAGAGCCTGGAAATAGCCTCACTTTAGATGTATGCACATTCAAACGGTGGATTCTTCCCGCCATCCTTTTCCCCCTCTTTTTCCTTTTCCCGCCATTCTTTACCCCCTCTTTTTCAATTTCCCGCTCTTCTTTTCCCCCTCTTTTTCCCCCTTTTTCTCCCCTTTTCCCCCTTTTCTGCGAGAAGATTAGCCCCCTCCTTGCGCAATGGACGGCAGTAGATCTCCTGTTTCCCTAGGCTATACTGCGTGCGATCGATGAACCTGTCTGCGATTGCTGTTCTTGATTTTACAGGAAGAAGATCAAGAGCGGCTGTACCATCGGTCGCAGTGACTCACTGTTGAGCTACGACCACTGCCACCGCCCCAAGGTTATAGGAAGGACTGTTTGCAGCGCCAGCGCCTCTAGCTGGCATGTTTTTTTCCTGTATGAACACACAGTATGTACTGCTGATAAGCTACATCACGCAATGACCCGCAGTTCAAGGAGAGAAGATAGTCCACATACCGGCAACAGTGTACACCGATTCGGGAACTCGTTGGGTTTTCTCAGTAATACTGTATGGATGCAGATGAGAGCCAGACATTATTATTATTATTGTGTGTATGCGTGCAAGCGCGTGAGTGTGTGTGTATGCGTGCAAGCACGCGAATGTGTGTGTGCGCGCGCACGCGCGTGAGTGTGCGCGCACGCACGTGAGTGTGCGCGCACGCGCTTGAGTGTGCGCGCACGCGCGTGAGTGCGCGCGCACGAGCGTGAGTGTGTGCGTGCGCCCGTGAGTGAGTGTGCGCGCACGTGAGTGTGTTTGCGTGCACGCGCGTGAGAGACAGACATTATTATTATAGTGTGTGTGGGTGCACGCGCGTGAGTGTGTGTGTTTGCGCGCACGCGCGTGAGAGACAGACATTATTGTGTGTGTGGGTGCACGCGCGTGAGTGTGTGCGCGCGCACGCGCATGACACTGAGTGTGTGTGCTCGCACTTGCGTGAGTGTGTGTGTGTGCGCGCACATGCGTGTGCTTTTGTGTAATGTAATTATTATAACATTCCAAAGATATTCATGTCATCTATTCTGTGTTCTCCTTTATGTCATTCTCTCCCCCTTGCGGGAAGGACATGGAATGACAAGTAGTAGATTCATTGCCGTTAGTGATCCTGAGGAATGTGTGCGTGTGCAACCAAGTGCATGAGTGCGCGCATGTGTGCGTGCACGAGCATGTGCACAGGCACTTGTATGCTTATGCAGTCGTGTTCGCACGCGCTTGTGAAATTGCGTGTCTGCGTGCGTGAGCATGTGTGACTACTATACTATGTGCCCACCAAGGTGAGCACATGTGCGTGCGTGTGTGTGGGGCGCAGGCGGATATGTGCACACATTTTAGAATGATATTCAAGAAGGACAGAGCTCTGTCCCCGGGGAAAATTGCGGAAAAAAATCGCGAAAAACGCGGGGGAAAACGCGGCATAATATGGCATAATTTGCGGTGAATTTGCGGTAAATATGCGGTAAATATGCGGTGAATAATATTGATGTGCGGCAATTTTCAGTGAGTATGTAGTGAAATCAATCAGTTACAAGTCTCTGGTGTAAGCACTCGTCATATTTGAGTAAAAAGCCGCCACGATGAGACGATGCTGACCGAACAGTGCACTGTGTGTACGTGTAGTGCAACAAAAAAGTTCAAAAAACGCGGGAAAATCGCGGAAAACGCGGTCTTTTAAAAAATCGCAAAAAACGCGGAAAAAAACGCGGCCGCGGAATCGCAATTTTCCCCGGGGACAGAGAGCTGTTCCGGTAATGCAGTCATGAGACACCACAGTAGGGCAAAACGCACTCAATATGCTACTGTGCTGCTGCTGCTGCTGCTGCTAGAGTGCACAGCGTAATTGTTGGTACACAGCTACGTGAAATACAAGAGAACGTCTCAGCATTCTGTAAAGACTAAGTGATAATGCAAAAGGTGAGAATGTATTTCGCCACAATACGAATTGAGGTGCAGTCCACTTGTGTGAGACAAAGCACAAGTGAACCGATACACATTGCACGACTTGCACGGAGATAATACATTTTTTTGTAGCCATGTTACGCAGCAAACTCCATGTACAGGAGTACGAGTGAGGAGACTATTGATCTGAGTACTGTGCGAATACAAAATTTCACACAATTTACGATATGAAGAGAACGATTCGATTTGTGAGCATTACGTAGGACTATACTGTGAAAACACTTACGGATTGTCAGGCTTGTCTGAGCTGCTTTGGCTGCCGCTTCATTTCGAAATAGCCCATCCAACCGGTTGCCAGATGTTGCTGATGGAGAGCGACTTCTCCAATTGCAGTAATTTCTGCTTCATCCACATTTACAGTCCGAATGGAAGCCACCGCTTGCGCTGCCATGTCCTTTCCCGAAAATTTCGGCTCATGCCCGAAGCCAAACATTTTCAGCTCAGGCTCTGAGCTTTCAAGCTCGTCTGATACGTCGGAATCGCTCATGGTGAGGACGTCTTTGTCAGAACTATTCCTTTCACATACCAAAATACCTGTACTTCTGAGCTTGGCCCAAGCATGCAAGCGAGTCTCAATGACGTAGAAGGGCGTGCTGGGGGTGTGTCGCGGCCGCATGACGTCATGGCGCGTCCCCCGAAAGTACAATTTAAACCGAAGATATCTCAGGAACGCTTGGTCGGATCGAAGTCGGACCTTCACCATTCGACTCAGCGTCCAAAACTCTACGGACCATGAAGTTTGGATTTTTGGGTGTAGTTCCCATATTCCCAGGCTGCGAAAGGACTCTACGATGCAGAGTAGTTCTGCGCTGCAGCAGTTTCCGTAACTCTGGTGTTGCCCACGGTTGAGGCTTAGGTTTGGGACAGAGGGGTAGTCTAACTTGTTTAGATGGAGCATGCGTATCAGTAACAGCAGCGATAGACGTTAGAAGATGGCAAGTTTGACTGTCCAATGTTGAAAATGAGGATGAGTCCTCGAGGATATCATTCAGGTCAGCATTAAACTGAGAGTAGTTGATAGTAGCTATTCCTGGTTTTCTCACAACCTTAGTTCTCTGGGTTGCTGGGGGCTTCCATTCCGGTATAACAATATCAAGGCGGACTAGGTGGTGATCAGTAAGATCTGACATGGGAATGATCGTTGGATTGGGCAATGGAAAGGTAGTGTTCAACAGAGCCAGGTCAAGACACGTGTTTGACGGCGCTCTAGTTGGTGCGTGGACAATGTTGTTCGATATTGAGGTTCGTCTTCGCGGTCTACCACGTTTTCGAATATTGACTGTTGTTGTCACTTCTGTTGTCGTTGTACGTGCGTCCTCACCAGTCCGTATTTTTACTTGGCTTCGCGTAACCCTTCCCGACGCAGACAGATCCTTTGTCAATTTCGGTGGTTTACGTGTCGGTCTTTCACCATCTTTCACGCTGTTCTCAGCTGGACCCTGCCCTACACACGCGAAGGAGGACGGGCATGCAGTCTGGGCATCGCAAACGCAACGGCTAGTGTCAGAAAACGTGGAAGGCCGGGGAAAAGCAAAGAGACGGATAGTGGCGATGCCGCGAAGAGGCGAGATGACGGGACATTGGAGGAGACAACACCCAACGGAGCTAAGAATCGCACTTCGTCAATCAAGCAACATCTGTCAGCCCGTACCAATTGTCGTGAGTTGTACAGTGATAAAGTGTTCTCAATATTGTCACGTGGTAGATGTGCGTTGCATCTGGCTGTGTTAGAAGCTTTGTATATCCGTAAGTTAGATCCTGAACTTTGCGTACAGAAAGAAAATGTGTTGTCGCTACAATTGTTTGGTGTTACTCCTCGTCGAGGTGTTAACAATGTAACTTAATTTGCTCACTATGTTCTTGTCACTATTAATATTTCCTTCGAGTTTTGTGTCGTGCTAAACTTGATAATTTTCCACCTTGTCACGAGTGTTGTTATCTCATATCTTTACGCTATATAAGTTTTAGTCTTTCCAACTTGAGCCATTCCCTGTATAATCCTTGATGAAAAGGGACCGAAAACGTTCGGATACTTTGACAAGTGCCTTATTTTGACTGGATGTGTGTTTGCGTTGATACTTACGACCCAACACGTACCTTCGTTATTAAAATAATAATAATAATAATGAAGAAAGGAAAAGGACATATGGATACGAGTTTAGAGTAACTCTCCGTCACTGTAACTGGATACTATATACAGTCAGAAAGTGCAATAACTAGGCACAAAACTGACAGAGTACTGAGACATTCGACGTCCTGACACCTAGCTTCAACACATCTCCGTAGCGCTAACCGACAGCCTTCCAACTTGGAAGGTTCAAGGTTATGGAAAGACCAAAGAGGGGAAGGCAAGCGCAACGAAAACGAGGACAAGCTACAGTCCCATCGGAACAAAGAATGTCGATATGTCCTTTTCCTTTCTTCATTTATTTATGGCTCAACATCCGAGTTTCAAATAATAATAATAATAATAATAATTTGGAAAGGATTGGGAGAACTTCAAATTCAAAGGATCAGTCGGGGAAGTGAACTGCCTGAAAAGAGAAAAAACGCCAGACCACCAGGATTTTTTTTCTTATTTCAGGCAGTTCACTTCCCCGACTGATCCTTTGAATTTGAAGTTCTCCCAATCCTTTCCAAATTTAATCACTTTCTTTCACCTCTGGTAGTTTCCAGAAACTGACCGTGGTTGGTCCCCTGGGGGAGGGAAAAAGACCCAAGTGCCATCAGTATGTGTGGCACGTGTTGTGAGCTGCCTTTGGAGTGAAAAACTTGTCAGCGTCTTCTGGGTTCAGCCTGGTCCCATAGCTCAGTGGTCAGAGCATTGCTCATGACAAGCAGGGTCCCAGGTTCGAGTCCTGGTGGGTCTGGCGTTTTTTTCTCTTTTCAGGCAGTTCACTTCCCCGACTGATCCTTTGAATTTGAAGTTCTCCCAATCCTTTCCAAATAATAATAATAATAATAATTAGTGCAATTAGGAGTATAATAGATGCAGACATGGCCAGACAACAACGAGTTCATGGAATTTTTAAGGATTTTTATGTTATTCAAAATCGATTTTCGTGTTCCGCTCATCAGTGAATAGTATCGGAACTGAGGGTACTGTGTACAAAAATAGAACATTATTTTTATACCAGCATAATTAAAAGTGTGAACAAAAAAGGAAGTGCTACAGCATTACATAATAGGTGTCAAACATAGTGCTAACATAATATAATTTATAACTGAGTGCAGGCACAACGCATGAGGTGATACAGTGCAACATGACACAACATTTACATCTGATAACCAGCTACGAGAACAACTTTAGCGCGACTACATGCTTCTTTTGTTTACAAAGAACAGGATTATACACACGAATACATACAGCTTCCAGAACCTTCAACTGCTTAACATAACTTGCACGGCACAAAACAGAAAAGTGAGAATCATCGTACACACTAAGACAATCTGGACGTGATAACAAGTGACAAAATACAGCTGACTTTTTGCTCACGTCGCTCTCTTCCGTCTCATCCCGCTCCTTTCCTTCAACCTCCTCCGCCTTATCCTCGTCCTCCGTCTCATCTTCATGTTCATCGTCCTCATCACCACCATCATCATCATCAGTCACTTCCTCATCATCCGTTTGATGCTCAATCTCATCGCACTCCTTATCACCCTCCAACATGGCTCCATCATCTCCACCAGCATCACAAGTCGTTTGACCGCTGCTCCGCGTCACCGTTGCTTGGCTCTCTGCTACTGCCCACCCATTTCCAATGTCCATTTTGCGTGGGCCAAGTCCATTTCGTGCATAAATTTCAAGTGAATAGTTTGCTGTGCTTCTTCTGGGTCTATGGGTAAGGATATTGGTTTCATTTTGGTTTGTCGATGATCTCCCTCTCTGTCCAGACACAGTCGGCACCGTGGATCCCAGCACCGGGGGGACCACCGTCTCGGTAGTCACCAAAGGTAAAGGGGGTGGCTCAGGCGGAGGCAAGGGCAACTGCCGAGGTGAGGGTTCAGTGTCTCTCGGTGGCCCCTCCTCCATTCCAGGCCGATGATGTTGTGCTAGAGTAGGCTCCGCTGCCGTTCGCAGTGGGTCGAGAAGTGGTGGCCAGGTCACTGATGGCAAACCCACCCCAGCCCCAGCCACCCACGGCACCCCAGATGGTGGGGACGGTGGTGGCACAGGAACAGGCGGCGCTGTCGGCACAGCGTGTTTGTCTACTGAGCTAACTGGGTTCTTACACGGCCTACCACGCTTTGGCCGCTTTGCTCTGGCTGCTGGTGGTAATAAGTGCAACGGCACATGTTGTCTGATACGTGCGTTCAGGTGTTGAAGAGTCCTACCAACGTACCGGGCAGCACAATTCCGGCACTCAAAGAGATAAACCAAATGGCTTGAAAGCTGGGGAGGTAGGACATCCTTCCTCACCATGAACGCACGTACCGTGGTGAACACGGGGATGAAGTGGGCAGCAAAATATGTTTTATTGACTAGGGTCTTGATAGCTCTGGACATGCTGACAGACGCGTTGCCTTTCCAAGGCAAGGTAGCTGGTTATCAGATGTAAATATTGTGTCATGTCGCACTGTATCACCTCATGCGTTGTGCCTGCACTCAGTTATAAATTATATTATGTTAGCACTATGTTTGACACCTATTATGTAATGCTGTAGCACTTCCTTTTTTGTTCACACTTTTAATTATGCTGTTATAAAATGTTCTATTTTTGTACACAGTACCCTCAGTTCCGATACTATTCACTGATGAGCGGAACACGAAAATCGATTTTGAATAACATAAAAATCCTTAAAAATTCCATGAACTCGTTGTTGTCTGGCCATGTCTGCATCTATTATACTCCTAATTGCACTAATAAAATTGCTTTCTCCACGACGACTCTTTAAATAATAATAATAATAATAATAATAATAAAGGTTTGCTCCCCACACCGGAGCCCGCGCTATTCTGCCAACTTTACTTGACACTTGACTGACTCACGACTGCCATCCAGAGCACACGAGAAGTCCATCGAACCTTCGACTCGGCAAACCTGCAAGAAAGCACCACTCCCTGCTCAATACACAGTGTTTCGGGGAATTCACCCCTCATCAGTTGAGCTTGAGTAGGCTGAGGAAGATTGTGCCTGAAGAGCACCACTTATATAGTGCTCTCCAGGCACAAACATAACCAGGGATACAAACTTACAGAGACGCTCCGCTTCCAGCGCGACAAACACCTCGTGAACACCAGATAGTTGCGTGAGTCAGTGTCGCTCCTGGACGGTGAGCGACACGAAAAAATCGTCATCGTCCAGTAACAATCGACATTCTTTGTTCCGTTGGGACTGTAGCTTTTGCTCGTTTTCGCTGCGCTTGCCTTCCCCTCTTTGGTCTTTCCATAACCTTGAACCTTCCAAGTTGGAAGGCTGTCGGTTAGCTCTACGGAGATGTGTTGAAGCTAGGTGTCAGGACGTCGAATGTTTCAGTACTCGGTCAGTTTTGTGCCTAGTTATTGTACTTTCTGACTGTATATAGTATCATGTTACAGTGATGGAGAGTTACTCTTAACTCGTATCCATACGTCCTTTACTCTTCTACAATATTACCAATAATAATAATACTTTCTGACTGTATATAGTATCATGTTACAGTGATGGAGAGTTACTCTTAACTCGTAACCATGTGTCCTTTTCTCTTTTACAATAATAATAAATGTAAAATAGAAAAGGACATATGGATACGAGTTTAGAGTAACTCTCCATCACTGTAACATGATACTATATACAGTCAGAAAGTGCAATAACTAGGCACAAAACTGACAGAGTACTGAGACATTCGACGTCCTGACACCTAACTTTAACACATCTCCGTAGCGCTAACCGACAGCCTTCCAACTTGGAAGGTTCAAGGTTATGGAAAAGACCAAAGAGGGGAAGGCAAGCGCAACGAAAACGAGCAAAAGCCACAGTCCCAACGGAACAAAGAATGTCGATTGTTACTGGACGATGACGAGACCAGTACGATATTTGACAAATTTGTATATAGTATCATGTTACAGTGATGGAGAGTTACTCTAAACTCGTATCCATATGTCCTTTTCTATTTTACATTTATTTATGGCTCAACATCCGAGTTACAATAATAATAATAATTATTATTATTATTATGAAGTAGTGGTTGCGACTTCGGCGATGACTTGTAAGAAAGGGTTTGCTCCACACACCGGAGCTCGCGCTATAGCGCGAGCTCCGGTGTGTGGAGCAAACCCTTTCTTACAAATAATTATTATTATTTCAAAATTTTGAAGGACGCTTCACGCAGCTTCATTATACTTGAACTGTTTGCAGGCAACCTGCCTACACTCAAGAGAGCACTGCATTTCACACAAATCCATTGGTATCGTTACAACGTTTCGGTCTTTATGACCATCATCAGGAATGAAGTGGACATGGAAAGAACAGCAGTATAAAAGAAGGAGGCAAGCAAGCAAAGCGCGGTACATAGTGACAGCGCGCGTAGAGAAGTGCAAAGCACGTCATGGCGGGTATACATGACAACACAAGCACAAACGGCGAGGAAAGTAGATACTGCGCTACAGCAGTGATAACAGCCCAGTTCCAGTCTCACACCACCAGTGAGGTGTCTAGAGCCCCGCGCCACTCGCAGTAAGGTGGTGTTATAGCAGATCCCAGCCACTGTTGTTGTTAATTTCCGGGGATCGCTCCCTGATATTGATGGCCTCCCGAATCCTCCTCCTGGGGCGGTGACGCTCAGAACCGAGAACCCGGATACCTGAGAAAGCCGTTGCTCCCAATGGCAATGGGTCAGATGCATGCTTGGCCGCGAAATGCTCACCCAGCGCGGTGCCGCTCACTGTGTTGCGTGCGTCGTCGTTGTGTTCTTTTGTCCTGGTAGCGAGGATGCGGTACGTCTCTCCGACATATTTATCACCACATTTGCACTCGATGCCGCCTATCCTCCGATGCCGACACCCTAAAAAGAAGTGAAGAAAAAGTAACCAACATCCTAAAATTCAACAACTTCCCAGAGTCAGTTATAGTTTCGTCACGTGAACGAGCTATGCGCCCCCGACGTGTCAGAGTGCAGAATGAATACCGTGTCACCCTCAACCTACCGTTTCACACCGAGTATATCCACAACAAAATTCATACATTACTCCGGAAGTACAAGATAAATGCCCAGCTGATTTACAGGAACCGCCGTCTAAGTTCTATGATTTGCACGTCTCCCCTCCGCAAACCACCATGCCGCAGGTATGTAGACCCGTCCAGGCCCCGTAAACGGGGGCGGCCCAAAGCTGCTTGTGTCGCCTGCATGTCCGGTTCAGGGGCATGCACGGAGCGAAATGTTGTATACCACCTCGAGTGCAAATGTGGTGATAAATATGTCGGAGAGACGTACCGCAGCCTCGCTACCAGGACAAAAGAACACAACGACGACGCACGCAACACAGTGAGCGGCACCGCGCTGGGTGAGCATTTCGCGGCCAAGCATGCATCTGACCCATTGCCATTGGGAGCAACGGCTTTCTCAGGTATCCGGGTTCTCGGTTCTGAGCGTGACCGCCCCAGGAGGAGGATCCGGAAGGCCATCAATATCAGGGAGCGATCCCCGGAAATTAACAACAACAGTGGCTGGGATCTGGAACACCACCTTACTGCGAGTGGCGCGGGGCTCTAGACACCTCACTGGTGGTGTGAGACTGGAACTGGGCTGTTATCACTGCTGTAGCGCAGTATCTACTTTCCTCGCCGTTTGTGCTTGTGTTGTCATGTATATGAAGTAATGCACACCCGCCATGACGTGCTTTGCACTTCTCTACGCGCGCTGTCACTATGTACCGCGCTTTGCTTGCTTGCCTCCTTCTTTTATACTGCTGTTCTTTCCATGTCCACTTCATTACTGATGATGGTCATAAAGACCGAAACGTTGTAACGATACCAATGGATTTGTGTGAAATGCAGTGCTCTCTTGAGTGTAGGCAGGTTGCCTGCAAACAGTTCAAGAATAATTATTAATATTGGTTATATTGTAGAAGAGTAAAGGACGTATGGATACGAGTTAAGAGTAACTCTCCATCACTGTAACATAATACTATATACAGTAAAAAAAACAATAATAATAATAATAATAATAATAATTAAAACAGTAGTTTGGAGGCGGTGGGAAAAACAGTTTCGTAATACGTATTCGCATGCAACGACGCAAATCCACACAATTCAGTAGACACTTTTTCTATCAAACGTTTTTCTATCCAAAGAAAACGTTTGATAGAAAAAGTGTCTACTGAATTGTGTGGATTTGCGTCGTTGCATGCGAATACGTATTACGAAATAATAATAATAGTAATAATCGCTGCAAATTCTTTATTATTGTTTTGATGTTGGAGTTCGGATTGAGTTTCTTTCCTTTCTTCCTCTTCCTTCAACTGTTTCTTGTCCCTTTGGTTTTTAGGTTTTATTTATTTATTTCTTTTTGTTTGTTTTTTCACTTTCTTTTTGCTGTCCCACCCATGGAAATATTTCCCGGTGGGTCTGGCTTATCGCCTTCGAAAGAAGGGAATAAAGGAGAGATAATAATCTTCACTAGTTTGAGGGAAAGAGACAAACGGGACAATTCTGAAGAAAAAATTGACTGTCACCAGCAGGACTCGAACCAGGGACCCTCCCTTGTAGCTAGCGATGCTCTAACCACTGAGCTATGGTGTAGTCGTCATCCCAGCAGAGACTGTTCAACATTTTCTTCAGACTTCGTAACTCACACTTCCTGTGAATCCATACAGGCGGGTGGGACGCAGCCCTCACTGTACCCACACACTTCACGTACACTCTAGCACGCGGGGAGCCCCAAGTCATAACATCTTCTCTAGTTTGAGGGAAAGAGACAAACGGGAAAAGTCTGAAGAAAAAATTGACTGTCACCACCAGGACTCGAACCAGGGACCCTCGCTTGTAGCCAGCGATGCTCTAACCGCTGAGCCATGGTGTAGTAGTCATCCAAGCAGAGACCGTTCAACGTTTTCTTCAGACTTCGTAACTCACACTTCCTGTGAATCCACACAGGCGGGTGGGACGCAGCCCTCACTGTACCCACACACTTCACGTACACTCTAGCACGCGGGGAGCCCCAAGTCATAACATCTTCACTAGTTTGAGGGAAAGAGACAAACGGGAAAAGTCTGAAGAAAAAATTGACTGTCACCACCAGGACTCGAACCAGAGACCCTCGCTTGTAGCCAGCGATGCTCTAACCGCTGAGCTATGGTGTAGTAGTCATCCAAGCAGAGACCGTTCAACGTTTTCTTCAGACTTCGTAACTCACACTTCCTGTGAATCCACACAGGCGGGTGGGACGCAGCCCTCACTGTAACCCACACACTTCACGTACAAACTAGCACGCGGTGAGCCCCAAGTCATAAAATATTGACTGGTTTTGAGGGAAAGAGACAAACGGGAAAAGTCTGAAGAAAAAATTGACTGTCACCACCAGGACTCGAACCAGGGACCCTCGCTTGTAGCCAGCGATGCTCTAACCGCTGAGCTATGGTGTAGTAGTCATCCAAGCAGAGACCGTTCAACGTTTTCTTCAGACTTCGTAACTCACACTTCCTGTGAATCCACACAGGCGGGTGGGACGCAGCCCTCACTGTAACCCACACACTTCACGTACAAACTAGCACGCGGGGAGCCCCAAGTCATAAAATATTGACTGGTTTTGAGGGAAAGAGACAAACGGGAAAAGTCTGAAGAAAAAATTGACTGTCACCACCAGGACTCAAACCAGGGACCCTCGCTTGTAGCCAGCGATGCTCTAACCGCTGAGCTATGGTGTAGGCGTCATGCATGCAGAGGCCTTTCAACGTTTTCTTCAGACTTCGTAACTCACACTTCCTGTGAATCCACACAGGCGGGTGGGACGCAGCCCTCACTGTAACCCACACACTTCACGTACAAACTAGCACGCGGGGAGCCCCAAGTCATAAAATATTGACTGGTTTTGAGGGAAAGAGACAAACGGGAAAAGTCTGAAGAAAAAATTGACTGTCACCACCAGGACTCGAACCAGGGACCCTCGCTTGTAGCCAGCGATGCTCTTACCGCTGAGCTATGGTGTAGTAGTCATCCAAGCAGAGACCGTTCAACGTTTTCTTCAGACTTCGTAACTCACACTTCCTGTGAATCCACACAGGCGGGTGGGACGCAGCCCTCACTGTAACCCACACACTTCACGTACAAACTAGCACGCGGGGAGCCCCAAGTCATAAAATATTGACTGGTTTTGAGGGAAAGAGACAAACGGGAAAAGTCTGAAGAAAAAATTGACTGTCACCACCAGGACTCGAACCAGGGACCCTCGCTTGTAGCCAGCGATGCTCTAACCGCTGAGCTATGGTGTAGTAGTCATCCAAGCAGAGACCGTTCAACGTTTTCTTCAGACTTCGTAACTCACACTTCCTGTGAATCCACACAGGCGGGTGGGACGCAGCCCTCACTGTAACCCACACACTTCACGTACAAACTAGCACGCGGGGAGCCCCAAGTCATAAAATATTGACTGGTTTTGAGGGAAAGAGACAAACGGGAAAAGTCTGAAGAAAAAATTGACTGTCACCACCAGGACTCAAACCAGGGACCCTGGCTTGTAGCCAGCGATGCTCTAACCGCTGAGCTATGGTGTAGGCGTCATGCATGCAGAGGCCTTTCAACGTTTTCTTCAGACTTCGTAACTCACACTTCCTGTGAATCCACACAGGCGGGTGGGACGCAGCCCTCACTGTAACCCACACACTTCACGTACAAACTAGCACGCGGGGAGCCCCAAGTCATAAAATATTGACTGGTTTTGAGGGAAAAAGACAAACGGGAAAAGTCTGAAGAAAAAATTGACAGTCACCACCAGGACTCGAACCAGGGACCCTCGTTTGTAGCCAGCGATGCTCTAACCACTGAGCTATGGTGTAGTCGTCATCCAAGCAGAGACCGTTCAACGTTTTCTTCAGACTTCGTAACTCACACTTCAAGAATGAATGCTTTTGATCGTGCCTGTAGCAGGAGAGTTCGCTCACGATGGCCAGCTAGCTGCTGTCCGGCTCCGCCAGTAGTCATTGGATTTCCTAGGCAGGAATCGTCGTGTCTGATAGAGAACGACGACCGTTTCCAGAAGATGTTTTTGTCGACGCGCAATTCCTATTTAGCGACGAGAATTTCAACTTGATTTAGGCGCTCCGCCAAAGGAGCTCTCTGCTGGCAAAAGTACTTTCTGACATCTGAAAATCCTTGTCGGGCCCTTCTGAATTTAGTACAGCTCCGCTCAGGAGAAATACTCGACGAGGAGAAACTAGTGAGGCGACGGCACCAGAGGTAGACGAACTGAAACGCCCGGGATCAACTTTAGTCAGGACGAAAGAGCGCTGCCGCTATTGACATGATCTGAATTTACCCAGGCTCCCACACTGGGCTCCGTGGTGAACACCAAACCCCTTGGACGGGGCAAGAGCCGAACATTGATTGATGAGCTACGAACTCTCTGCGCTCAGTGCTGGAATCATGGCGCACTGACGTGCATGCAGCCAGTTCCCACAGAGCTTAAATTTCACAGAGGTGCAGCAGTGATGGACTACCTCTAAACTCTCTGTGACTATGAGATGAAGTGTGGGGTGTTAGAATGTGGTGCCTGTGTCGTATTCCCTGTGGGATTCACAGACTGGGACTCCAGGTGTAGTTGTAGCCACCCTCCCTCCTGTTCTGCACTTCTGTGGGTTTTCAGCAGGCTTGAGATGGCGTTCAAACAGTTTTCATTGGTATGCAGTGATGAGGATCAAGGCCATCCATGCTCTATGCCAGAGGTTGCCCAAGAGTTGTTTTACAACAAAAACTGGATGGATGATTTATTACACTGTCTATTATTTTTTATTCACTTTAACACATAGTATTCCAATGTGGAAAACACTGTGATAAATTGTTGTATTTCCTGATATGTACCTATGCTTGTTTGAGAAGCTTCTGGGTCATCAATATTGCTTTGTTCGGTCTAATACTTTGCCATGTGATCACTAGATACCTATAGATGACAACAGCAGAAAAAAGTCATTTTGTGAAAAATCACCCTAAGGTCCATTTCCGCAGATACTGGGCCATGTATTATCGTCGGTCAAGACATAACAGGAAAAAGGAATATGTGCGTGTATTTGTCTGTGAAGCTACAGTTGTGTTTCTTCCATTTCGGCGTTCTCCTTTTATTGGGTCCGACGTGCAATCACCCTGCAGCTTTGCAGGCAGTCTGGGCTCTCAAAGCACCCATGCACTTTGATGAGGGGGCACGAACACGATAATTATACTTGAAGTTAAAGATAGATTTTGGCTGACAGTTCCTCCAAAGGGTTACCATACAATGTAATCGCATACTTGCCTTCTCTTCCTTCTCCATTCACCCCCCCCCCCCCTCCTGGTCAACATGTTCCTGTAGTCTTGTAAAAATACAGTAGTCACATTGTGGGACACTCCTGCCTATATTTTCATGATGTAGTCTTGTCAGTATTCAAATACTCAGTACGCCGCTACATACTTGTAAAGTGATGTGTGCGTGTTTGTGCGTGTGTATGTGTCCAACCTGTCGGAAGGCTGCCTTTTTGCCAAAGCATTTGGAAGTTGGACTAGTTTCGGCTCCACAATCCAGTGTGTCGTTACTATAATTATAGCTTTCATGGCTGAGGTTGTTGGTATGTCTGTTGGCTCTGGGTTCACAGTACTCAGGAGCCGAGGCTGGTTGCTAAAGTAACTCCAATTTCATTTCAAGGTACCAGTGCATCTAGTGTCTGCTTCTATCAAAGCAGCGTGCTGTCTCTACTGGTTACCCCAGCAGGTGTAGGGTGTGCACTGTGCATAGGTAACTGTCTTGGCCGCTTTATGCCGATGTACTCCGTGTGGTGTAGACCAGGTGTGCATTGGTGGTCGATTCACATTGCTTCGCCAGTTGTGTGGATTAGACAGTTATCTGGCGCAAGTCTTGATCTGTCTCATTCGGATCTTGTGCGCTATCGTTGCTATAAGAGAAAATCTGTGGGTGCACATCCAGTGCATTTGCAGATTTGCCCCGTGCTTCTCTTACGACGGGCGTATACATGGTACACATAGTATGTGTGTGCGCGCGCGCGTGTGTGTGTGTGTATGTGTGTGCAATGTGCAATGTGCTCCGTGTGGTGGAGATCAGGTATGTATTGGTGGTTGAATACCATGGCTTGGCCAGTTTTGTGGATTAGAGTTATCTGCTGCTAGTCTTGGTCTGTTTCATTCAGAATCAGATCCGCTGTTGTTGCTCTTTTAGAAGAGAAGATTTGTTGGAGCACAGCCAGTGCATTTACAGATTTGCGTGTTTCTCTTGCGATGGGCGTATACATGGTACATGGTGTGTGTGTGTGTGTGTGTGTGTATGTGTGTGTGTGTGCGTGTGTATGTGTGTGTGTGTGTGTTTGGCCTCACTGAAAGCTTCACCAAGATCAAAGCTATGATAATGAATGCCCCGTCGCCACCATCCGGCCTTTTAGAGTTGCCTGAGTGTAGCATTGAGCTGGTGCCTGATTTTACGAATCTAGGCAGTTGTATTTCTTCGGATGGCCAGGTGACTGCTGAGATTTCGGCTCGCTTGGGGAAAGCTTCCCGAGCATTTGGCACATTGCGCTCATCTGTCTTTTCCAATCGTGACCTCTCCGTCAAGACTAAGGTGCGCGCATAATCGGTCGTTGTCTTGTCGACGCTGCTGTATGGTCGTGAGACCTGGGTATCACCGCTGCATTCGCTTCCTGCTGGATATCCCCAGAGCAACAGAATGGCAGGAGCACATCTCCAACACCACTCTCCTTGAACGAGCCAAGGTACAGCCGATCGAGGAAGCACTGAAAACGCGTCGACTCCGCTGGTTAGGCCAAAAAGTACGGATTCACTGGCCAGAAAAAGCCATTTCATAGCTGTGTGGTGTAGACCAGGCTGAATAGTCGCGGCCAATTCTTCAGCCTTGCAAGCTTTGAATGTTGCAATCCCAGTACAAGTTGCTATGGCTTCTGTTGTAGCTTCGCTATCACCGCCTTCGGCGATGGGCGGCCAATGGTCCAATGGTGTGTGTGTGTGTGTGTGTGTGTTTGTATGTGTGTGTGCAGTGATTTCCAATCGAGCGGTTGCGGGTTCGATCCTCGACGATCATGATCCAACACGTCTTTCTTCTCTTTCTCAGACTCCTCCTGACTTTTCATTCATTCTCCTGGGTGGTTACCAACAGCCAGTGCTTGCCGGAGTATGTGGTGTGATGTGTGTGCGGGGAAAAATGAAAAAAAGACCAAACAAGTAGGGATTCCCTGGCCAAGAAAAGTCACTTCATAGCTGTGTAATGTAGACCAGGCTGAATAGTGGCGGTCAAGTCTCCAGCTTTGCAAGTTATGGAACCGGGTGCAATCCCCGCACAAGATGCTATGGCTTCTGCTGTAGCATCGCTATCACCGCCTTTGGCGATGGGCGTCAAATGGTCAAATGGTGTGTTTGGGGGGGGGGGGGGGGGGCGGGGAGGTGTGTGTCTGATTACATGACTGGGCATCACCCCCATCTGATGAGTATTTTCAGACACAAAACTCCGAGTAATGGCAAGGAAGGACCTGGTTCCGCTGTTGCTGTTTGTCTTACTGGCTCTGTCCACTGGTCAATACGCAGCCTGCGGATTTTAGACACCTGTAGTCTTGTACATGTAGACAGTTGTCCGAGATTCTCAGGCTGTGTACCACCAGTGCGCTGTGTACAGTGCGCTGTGTACAGTGCGCTGTGTACAGTGCGCTGTGTAGATCTACATACAGTGCGCTGTTTACAGTGTCAGTGCGCTGTGTACAGTGCGTTGTCGCCGTTGTGTCCAATGAACAGAGCTAGAGCCGGTCTTGAAAGTGATGACGTCAAAACGGCCAGGGAGTAGTAAGTTGACATCAGATTTCTATTTTTGGATCCACTTAGGTGTGACTTTGCTATTGCCTAAGTATGTGGGTGCATAGCAACCCACTCATGTCGCATGCAGGTGTGACTTTCATTTCGCCACCAGTTGTAACCCCGCCCCCAGTAGCCAAATCAGTCAGTTTCACTGGTTACATCACCTTGCTGAGAGTAAGACGGCTTGAAATGTGCTTGGATCCATACAAAAACTGGATCCAAGTCGATCCAATTTTTGAATTTTTGAAATTGTTGCTATGCTGTGACGTAGCACTTTCAAGCCCTATTCAATACTCAGACAGCAATGACACAACCAAGTCATTTTCTGCCAGTTCTCACAGTTACTCATCAGACAGCATATCAATATTACAGGGTACCTCACTTCAAACTCTCCAACTACGGTCTCTTCGCTGCATAAAGTTCACTTCACTTCCAAAATAAATAAATAATATTAGATACAAATGGAATGCACCAAATTTCAGGGTGAAAACCATTCAAATGGTTTTTCACCCTGAAGATGGGCCATGCCCAAAAATTTGGTGCATTCCATTTGTATCTAATATTATTTATTTTTTTGGAAGTGAAATGAACTTATGCAGCGAAGAGACCGTAGTTGGAGAGTTTGAAGTGAGGTACCCTGTAATGTGTGAGTGGCTGCAATGGAGTCTGCGAGTGCTTAGAAAAGCATAATAATACTCAAGTAATTATGACGCGCTACTGAAATAAGTACCTCGGTCACCTCTGCCCTCTTCTCTCAAGAAACTCCGTGAATACCAGTCTAGGTCATGTCATGCTGTGTCTGATGAGACTCTGAGTGACGTCAGGAAAGGACTTGGTGGTGTCATTGCTGTACGAGCGTTGTGTACATGTATTACTTGTATAACTTGTATTATGTGCATGTTGATGTGTAGGTGTATGAGCGTTGACTGTTGGGCCGAAGCTATCGGCGCGAGATCGAGCAAGGAAAAAGCTCGCAGAAAGAGAGGACACGACCTTTTGGATTAGCAGTGACTGTCGACTCTGCGTGTGTTTGCTGAGCCATCACGAGATCACGGGATCACCAATTTCTACCAATGCTTTACGGGGGTGACATCTGCCAATGGTGCAGATGACGGCTGGGGAGCACGAGCACAAACGTTGTCCGAGGAATCAGTGCCTTGTTGGGTAATTCAAGGATTGGGAATCGCTGATGCATGCCAACCATCCTGATTTGGCCGGGACCGTCCCAATATCGTGGTGGGAGTTCGACATCTCTCCCAAAGACCAAAAACTTGCATTGCTCGATCTGCTGCCGAAGCTGCGTTTCGAAGGGTGGTGATATGCACCCAAAGGTGCATTTGTCGCATGCCTTACGGCTACATTGGATACATTTGATACATGTTCATACATACATGTAGGTAGAATGTATTATCATTGTCCCTGTCTCAGGTTTGTACAGGATGGCAGGTGTGCTCATGTCCAGCACAACCACGCGGATTAGCGACAACAATAATCGGCATCGCAGGACGTGCAATACCATGCATTGGGCGACCGTATTCCTTCCATGCCCGATTTATTGACACGTGATAATTCACTTGACAACATTATGCTGCCTGTGCTCTATAGGAAAGTTGTCTGCCGGACTAGACCTATTGGCGCCAGAAAGAAGCTCACAACACGCCACAGGAACGTGCATGATAGGGTCCGAATCTAAAAATAACCTATCCAACTTGTTGAGTAGCAGTAACTGGCCATACTTGGTGGGCTTCACCAGATCCCTCATTTTTACGTATGTAATATTTACTGAGTACGAGGTCAATATAGGAAATAAAAGCCGAGGTCTTTTACGAGGTTTTTATTTCCTATACTGACCAAGTACGAAGTCAATATTAGATTTATCACGACAAACAGTCCGTATTTCAAATTCCAAAACGATAACCTCATGAATCCCGGTTTTATGATTGCACAACCGTTGCACCACCTACTCATGCAGTGACAATACTGCACTAGGCACCGTTCAACTGCGCAACCCCTAAGCAGTCAAATATAAGCAGTCAATATAGCCCTAAGGAGTGAAATATGCAGGAATATTTGACTGCTTAGGTATGGCAAAAATCTATGTGAGTCAATACTAAGGGAGTGATAACAATGAATATCAGAGGTCGTATCATATCTGTCACTAGTGTCAGGCAGGCAGGCCCTGGCCTGGGCCTGGCGGCGTCATGCAGGTGCTGGCGGCGGCATGCAGGTGACTAAGTGACGCCAGTACTGTGCCGTAGCGCGAGAGGTAGAACTTATTCTGGTGTCGACATTTTGATGCTAATTCTGATTTTTTGTTGAGGAGCGTGGCTGCGTCAGCGCGGATTATTTTGACCTTTTCCGCTGAGCACAGGCTGCATCTTTTTGAGATGTTGCTGTAGGTCTTTGCTCTGTCGACGATGGACCACCTGATATCGTACTCTTCACCCTGGTCCTGCAGTGGCCACAGGCGCTTCGACAGCTGCGTGCTTTTGGCTCACTTTTCGTATCTCATAGTCGTGAGGTGGCTGCCATAGCGCGTCTTGAATGGTGTCTCGCAAAGCCCGAAGTACAGTCAAACCTCTTTAGGACGAACACCAAGGGACCGATGACAGTTGTTCGCAATACCGGGAGTTCTTCTTATCTGTATGTTATACCCAGTGAATACACAGTGATTTATCCAATGGCGTTACGAATACTAGTTCTTCTAAAGCAAACATTTGTCTTATCAGTGTTCTTCCTAACCAGGTTTCACTGTACTGTTTCTCGTCACCTGAGCTCCGAGCCGTGACGTTCGCTTGGTAGACCAACCTTTCCTGCAAACACCGGCCGTCAAGAGGGCAAGAGGGTTTAGCTCGGCACTTGCATTCCTCTACTGGTTTTCGCAAGTCGCCCTGGGCCAGCACTTTCTGTTTGTGCCCCTTGATTAGGCAGGCCATAGTGGGTGGGCATACACGAGTAGCTGGCCTTGACCTTATTTTTGTTGAAAATTTTACTAAGAGGTGACGATGCCGGGAAGTGCTTTCGGACTAGCGTCACAACCCTCTGGCCGTTACTGGTAGACACGGATTTGCTGAATGGCGGGTTGTACCAGATTATGTTTCCCTTTCTTTCTCGGCTCTTCTTTGCCTGGCCCCCGTTGTTGAATGTTAGTGCGGCCGGGAATCCGCTGGCTGATAGTGCTTCCCTGTAGGCCGGTGCACCTCTCGCGCTTCGGCACTGGCGTCACTTAGTCACATGCATACCGCCGCCAGCACCTGCCTGCCGCCACCAGGCCCAGGCCAGGGCCTGCCTGCCTGCCCGCCGTCACTGTAACTTGACTCTCACCCCTCCTTCTCTCCCTCCATTTTTCACCTCCCATGCAATAACCGACACCATCCGCACCATGTCTCCCTAACTAACGTATCACTTGAAATGTCACACTAATGTCGCGCTTTTGCCACCTTTGCGCGCTATCATCATCAGCATCACAAGCCTATAGCCCTAAGGCCGTCGGGGCGTCACAGAGCAAGTATGAACAAGCGAGCGCCATAAAAATCGATATCGTGCAGCAGCGAGCAGGTGCAGTCCATGAAATAATATTATAAAGCCACGACATCCTGGGCCTGCCTCGGCCACGACCTCCAGCAACACAACCCTGAAGAACAGTCAATGACAAACAGCCGGAACGAACAATATGACCATAAAATTGCAATTTCCTTTTACGAACAGAAACAATAAGTGGAACTTGTTTGTGAATACTATATTTCCTTTCTAATAGACACATTCGTCCGGTGATCAGTGAACGGAATCCTGAGAAGGCGTCGATAGCTTCTCATTTCGAAAGCCTCGATCTTTTTCACAATTTCAGCAGTTAAGGTCCAAGACCGGCAAGCATAAAGGAATATGGATAAAACAATAGCATTGAGTAGACGTAATTTCGAGCCGATACTGCGCTATGCCACCTGCGTTTTGGCGCTTTGCTCACTTTGCGCGCTCTGTTTTAGCTACCTGCCTGGGTATAAATTTGGACCCAGATGATGTACAGGTTATCAGTTGTCTGAGGATTGCCTTAGCTTTGCTATGTGCATGAAACGCAGCCCTACAACAATGACCTAGCCGGCTGTCTCTGTTCTCTTCTGCTTTTTTTGTAAATATATTATTAAGATGTAAAAATGTGAATGTACATCGGCAATGTCTATCATCATGCAGGCGTGTGTTTACCGCCATATTGCCAGGTGTGTCTTTACCACCATAATTATCAACCATAAGTACAGCATAAGTACAGCTGCAGTGGTGTCTTCGACTTCATTCTCCCGAACAGTGTAAACACAGTAAAACAAAGGATATTAAACCCAAGAGCAAAAGTGGTCTGTGATGGAAACTAGACCCAGACCGTCAATGTGCACAAGTAGCTGGTCACGTGACCAGTACAACAGCAATGTCTAACACGTAGAGTGCACGTGTTGGTACTTACTTCCTTTTCACTAATTTCAGTCATTCAGGAGTCTCTGATGAGGTCTGAATGACCGAAACAACTTTCGGAAAGTCTTACTTGTATTTCGTAGTATTTTCGGGACTCAGAAGTAGGGACCGGCGGATTCTGCTCGAAAAGCAGTGAAATTGGCAGAACGATACAAACCTTATGGCGGGCAATTCCTCGAATTCTGCTCCATTTCTTTATCCACATACCAAACATGCATGAAACTTACCAGAAAAAGTACTGGATTCTGCCAATTTCTCTGCCGGCAGAATCCGCTGGACCCTACTCAGAAGTAACCTGTTTCTGCTGAGAGAAGGCTGTGTGGTCGGCCAAAGGACGTTTAAGTGGTCAATCATTTTACGGAGACTTTTCAACAGCGAAATTTTGCTTCTTGCACCTGGCTTTGAATTGTTTTCTTTCCAAGGCAACTGTCAAGTAGTTTCTTAGGAACAGTCAGCGTTCTCTTTGACAACGCCATACCTGTGAAAAGCACCATCGACATTGCATAGGAGTGATAGGACTCAGTCAAACAGCTGCGGGCCAGGGGAAACCGGCTTGCCAAAGGAAAATCACGCGATCTGGAGTCAGGTGATCACGTTCGCAGCGTGCATTCCCCTGTACAACACAATCATGACTGTTCAGTCAGCATACTAGTATTTTTGTACTTCTACCATGGCTTGTGTAATGCATGCTGGCGTGCAGGTTGCAGTTTTCCTGCTACAATACAGTACGAAATAGAGGTTGCGACTTCGGCGATGATTTTGTTTAGGAATGGGTTTGCTCCCACACTGTAGCTTGCGCTATTCCGCCGACTTGACTTGACACTTGACTGACCAACGACTGCCATCCAGAAAACACGAAGCTCAACTGATGAGGGGTGAATTCCCCCAAAACACTGTGTATTGAGCAGGGAGTGGTGCTTTCTTGCAGGTTTGCAGAGTCGAAGGTTCGATGGACTTCTCGTGATCTCTGGATGGCAGTCGTGAGTCAGTCAAGTGTGAAGTCAAGTCGGCGGAATAACGCGAGCTCCAGTGTGGGAGAAAACCCATACCTATACAAAACAATATACTGAAGAAATCTCGTAGCCCATCCAACACACTCCGCATTTGTTTTTGTTTTTTTACTTCAGTCAGTGTAATATGACTACTACATGCGCTCTGCAGTATTCACTTCGTCTTGACTTGGGGGTTAGACATGGGGAAGTTCCCATACACTAACAGGGGTGGACTGGTGAGCCCGCCTGTCGACACCGGGAGTACATCTCGCTGGATTCTGTCTCTACTGAGAGTGAAGAGAATCCCCAAATACCCGATCTGGTGAACTGCGTCACGCGGATTTGCAGTCTCACCACCCAACTTGGGCGGGCCAGGAATATCAAAGATACATGTAATGGAAGGGGAAGCTTTACGAAAACGAATTGTACAAAACTAGACGCCAATATCTAACGGTATTCCTCACGCATGACACTATTGTGGACGAGTAGACTACGATAACAAGTACATGATTGTACTTCATAAGTTTCTTCAAAACTCCTTCTCTTGTGTTTTTTCTACTTTGCATTTATTTTTGGCTCAGTATCCGAGTTCAGAACTAAATATTGCGACAGAGCTTTCGGCCATATTTTCAATTCATTGCATTCCCAACTCATCACAACCACGCGCTGTTCAACCGAACCATACAGACACCAGCAAGGACACTTCCGTTGAGAGATAATATTGCTCCACGCCTCTAGACAGCTGTTTCGCTCCCTGTCGGAGCTCATCAGTAGAGGATGATAATGATGATAATGGAGGAATTCTTATATACCTGAAATGGCGCAAGTGCGCGATTATATCAATGGCATATGCAAGCTGCTGAAGAGCGCGTGGTTGTGATGAGTTAGGAATGCAATGAGTATCCGAGTTAGTTAATTAAGCACAAAAATCATCAAAAATAAAGAATGAACAGTGCAAACCCAGTAAAAAAAAGGATATTCAAACCCAAGAGCAAAAGTGGTCTGTGATGGAAACTAGTCCCAGACCGTCAATGTGTACAAGTAGCTGGTCATGTGACCAATACAACAGCAATGTCTAAAACATAGAGTGCACGTGTTGGTACTTACTTCCTTTTCACTCATTCAGGAGTCTCTGATGAGGTGTGAATGACCGAAACAACTTTCGGAAAGTCTTACTTGTATTTCATAGTATTTTCAGGACTCAGAAGTAACCTGTATCTGCTGAGAGAAGTTTGTGTGGTCGGCCAAAGGACGTAAAAGTGGTCAGTCAATTTACAGAGACTTTTCAACAGCGAAATTTTGCTTCTTGTACCTGGCTTTGAATATTTTTCTTTCCTAGGCAACTGTCAAGTAGTTTCTTAGGAACTGTCAGCGTTGTCCTTGACAATGCCATACCTGTGAAAAGCACCATCGACATAATCATTGCATAGGAGTGATAGGACTAAATCAAACAGCTGCGGGCCAGGGGAAACCGGCTTGCCAAAGGAAAATCACGCGATCTGGAGTCAGGTGATCACGTTCGCACCGTGCGTTCCCCTGTGCAACACAATCATGACTGTTCAGTCAGCATACTAGTATTTTTGTATTTCTACCATGACTTGTGTAATGCATGCTGGCGTGCAGGTTGCAGTTTTCCTGCTACAATACAGTACGAAATAGAGGTTGCGACTTCGCCGATGATTTTGTTTAGGAATGGGTTTGCTCCCACACTGGCGCTCACGCTATTCCGCCGACTTGACTTGACACTTGACTGACTCACGACTGCCATCCACAAAACACGAAGCTCAACTGATGAGGGGTGAATTCCCCCAAAACACTGTGTATTGAGCAGGGAGTGGTGCTTTCTTGCAGGTTTGCCGAGTCGAAGGTTCGATGGCCTTTCGTGATCTCTGTATGGCAGTCGTGAGTTAGTCAAGTGTCAAGTCAAGTCGGCGGAATAACGCGAGCTCCAGTATGGGAGAAAACCCATACCTATACAAAACAATATACTGAAGAAATCTCGTAGCCCATCCAACAAACTCCGCATTTGTTTGTTTTTTACTTCAGTCAGTGTAATATGACTACTACATGCGCTCTGCAGTATTCACTTCGTCTTGATTTGGGGGGTTAGACATGGGGAAGTTCCCATACACTAACAGGGGTGGACTGGTGAGCCCGCCTGTCGACACCGGGAGTACATCTCGCTCGACTCTGTCTTTGAAGAGGATAACTGGATTGCCAAATACATGTACCTGATCTGGTGAGCTGCGTCACTGGGATTTGCAGTCTGATGTGCGACCGCTGGGCTCGAACCGGCGACCTCTCGCTAGTCTCGGTCCGTATTTGATGATTAGGTAGCTTGGTTACAGTCTGTAAGTACTAGTACAGACAGTCCTAGTACTGTCGTAGACATGGAAATCCGGTCGCACGTCTAGCGGCCCCAGGGCGCTGGCCATGCAGCCATGGCATGCATTATTACGCGCTGCTGCTGGTCGCATCAACATGATTGTGCGCTGCATGCAACGACTTTCAAAAGTTCTGTACGCGCTGAGGGCGCGGGCCCCGGTCAATCCACTGGTATTCCCATGTCCTAGTAGTAGAGTGGTGTAGGTTTGTGACTGCATCATTCCAATGCTACTTACTGCAATGGCTGTACCACTCAGCGGCTACCACAAATCTTTGAACGTCTTTGTGTGACATTTACATCGTACTAGTCATGCAGATCGCCAGATGCCGAACTGAACCAGTGCCGCAGTGGCCTGCCGTCTACGGGACTGCTTCCCGGCCTCGACATGTTTCAGATGCGCACCAGGTGACCTCATCATGATGGACACTGGATACTGGATACCGATGTCTACTCTCTACTGTCTACTGTCTCCTGTTACTCGAGCAGGGCCAGGCGCGGGGAAAGGGCCAGCACAGGTCAGGGGACAGTCACGAAGAACGCTGGCGACTGCGTTGTTCGTCTGGGCCAGACTAGAGACTAGTAGATCCACTAGAGTAAGGTTGAGCCCACATGACATCATGGTCCGACAACATCCTGACAGGTCGTGTTGCTGCCCATGCACGGCTGCTGCTGGTGCCTGGCCACGGTGGCCAGACCAGGCAACGCGTAGATCTGCAGTCTTTGAATGCAGCGCTGTTACCAGTAAAGCCTTATCTACCGTTGTCCCTACATGTAGTTCGAAACACAACTCCGAAACGAACAAGTATACTTATTAGGATCCCCTGTGCGGACCCAAGCGCAGATAGTCACTGAGCTGGGAGTTTTCATTTACCTTCTAGAGTCTGGAAGACCACGGCCACGCTCTTGCAGATCGATCACGGGCTTGGCTTTCGGACGCACTCCACCCTCCCTGGCGCGCATGTAAAGCCGTAGAGATGGCGACATCAACGCCTGAAGCGGCGTTACTGCGAGATCTAGGCTTAGCCAGAGGTGAAATCGCGTACCACGGTATTTTCACCGTCGAGGATCAGATTGGCCGCGGTTCAGACGCTGATGTGTATCGAGTAGTATGGCAAGGCATACCGGTAGCCGCAAAGGTGTTTCACCCAAGACATGATCAAGCAGATGTGGAGGGGAGAGATAAGAACCTGCGGCGATTTGGCGCTGAGATAGCAAGACTGTCTCAGCTGCACCACCCAAACTTGTGTCAAGTTCTCGGTGTTGCAGTCACTGCCGATCGTCATCTTCCAGTGTTAGTGGTTGAGCTATTCGATCATACCCTTTGTCAATGCAGTGTCGGTGCAGATCGGTCTGACCATGTCGCCCTGCTATCTTTCCTGGCGGATGCTGTGGCGGGTGTTCGCTATCTCCATAGCAGAGATCCCCCTGTCATTCATCGTGACCTGACTTTGCGCAATGTGTTGATCAAGGGCCAGATCGCAAAGCTCTGTGACTTTGGTTGTGCGCGACTGCGACCAACAAGTCCTGCGGATTTGGTTGGCTTTCTTCCAGATCTAACGGCATGCCCAGGGAACGTGCTGTACATGGCGCCGGAGGCTCTGCAAAACCCTCCGGTGTACGACGAATCGCTCGACATATTTTCGTTTGGCGTGCTGGCCACGAGCGTCGTGACAGGAGTTGAACCGTCGACAGACCTGCACACCTCAGCAAGGAACATCAGAGAGATTGTGCGGCGAGCAGACGGAACGAGTGAGGAGACCGTCACGCCTATCACTGAAGTCGAGCGGCGCGGCGTTGATTTGGAAAGAATACCAGACGGTCATCCACTCAAGCCTGCAATCTTTCGCTGCCTGGCAGTCGTTGCGGAAGATCGTCCCAAGGCTGAGGAGCTGCATGAGATAGTGCTGGACACTGTGAAGGTGGCACGTGGTTTGTCTCCCGTAAGCGATAATTATGATTATTTTGTATTTGTATTTTGCATACAAAGGGGTGGGGGGGGGGGGGGGGGGGGGAACGGGCAACTGCTCTCTTCAGTTGTAATTCACTCTTAGCACAAGCACTGGATGAACATTATTTCATTACTCATGTCGAAAAATTAAACTCAGTTCTGACGATTGGTTACTGGCCCGAAGCGTCAATAATTTTTCAACATCACTAATAACATAATTTTTCATCCAGCGCATGCGAGAGTGAATAGCAACTGAACAGAGCGGTTGTCAGTTGACAACCCCCCCCCCTTTTTTTTACAATGCAGTTGCGTGATGTTCACCACTTTCTCAATATACTATACTTGTACAGGTGGAATCCTGATAATTCGAACCTCAAAATGCCAGGAAAAAACTTCCAATTATCCGGACATTCTAATCATCCAACATGAACGAACAACACAATAATGCATGTCAAAAATGCTCTCATGGCCACGCAGAGCTCCGCTATGGACCTAGACAAGGATTTCACGGATGCTGAACTGACCGACACAGCCTGCTCATGCAAACTGAACTGACCAGTACAATGTACAGTGAACTTCGAATTACACTTTGCTAACTTCGAATTATCAGCACAAATCCCACACATGTTCTATGTAGGTGGAATCTGTGGGACTTCGAATTAACCGGACATATCCAGTTTGAGGTTCGAATTATCAGAAATTTGTATGTGGGAATCGTATTGATAGAAATCGGTCCTGGAAAAACTTCTAATTAAGCGGTATGTTCGAATTAAGCCATATTCGAATTATCAGGATTCCACCTGTATCATTTTTGGGAAGAAATCACGATAGGGCTAGATGTCGATGACGTAAAAAAAATGTAAAGAGAAATGGAAATGTCAACGTTTGGATCCAATCTGCCAATAACGAAAAAATCTGGCCGATGCTGCAGTAGTCGACTACGCTGCATGCAGCATTAGCTGGACTAAAAAATATACCTATATAGTATAGGATGTGGTAGTAGGACCCCTTGTCTAGTATAGGATGTGGTAGTATGACCTCTAATCTTGCATTTATATGTAGTAATAATGTAGGCAGGCATAGTGGGATGGTCTAAGACCATTATTGAGAAACACAGGGTGCCAGGTTCAAGTCCTACTTGGAAGCGGAAGGAATTTTTCCGGCCGTGCTGCGACCCACAGTTAATTGGGAACTCGTGGCCTGGCATGAGAGTAACATGGATGCAATTAATGGGATTTCGGTCTTTGACCACTTTGTAGTGGGCCTCATCTACTCACCTGCCACCGTTTAGGCTCTGCATCTGCGCCTTGATCCTAGAGGGTGGTGGTGTTTCTACGGATGCGAAAAGTCGTCTTCCAGCCGAGTCTCATGCGAACCGTTAAATTTTAAATTTACTTCGAAGTAATTTTTTATAATATTTTCCGAATCAGGATTTGGTCCCAGCCCGAGAGGTGGTGCAGTCCAGTCACTACCGGCTGGTTTGGTATCCTGATGTGAAGGGAAAACACCCAAACACATTGTGTGGATACATACAAGAACTGTACACAAGTGGATCAAAAAGTCAGCGTTGTCATGACTCCTGTCTGGCGGTGACGTAGCACTTTCAAGCCCTATTATTCCAGGCGGATCCAGATTAGGGGACATGCCTCCCCCCCCCCCCCCCGCCTTCAGGGTCACCGATTATTTGTTTGTTTGGTTGGACGCGCAATTTTCAGGCGTGCACATACACCAGGGTAACTGCACGGCTCTCGCCGAGTGCTTGAGTATTTTTAAGCGCTACATAGTTTTTGAATTTTGTTTTTTCATGATGAAGCCATCAATCATGAAGCTAGAACAGGAGCAAACAACTACTTGTAAGTTCCCTGAAAACCTAAGAAAGTAGCGCAGAGACTCAGACGGCAGCGCCACTCCTGAAGTTGCAGCTTACGCCAAAACTCAGGATTGTGTTGGTTGCCCGGAGGAGAAAGTTGAACTTGTGGAAGTGGTAAGGCGTTTGAAGTAGCGTTGCTAACCCGTTAGGTGAGAACGAGGGCAATGAAGAGGGACCTGTTGTGTTGCTGACCAATCCTTGTAGTGATGATGCTGTTGAGGGGTCTGTTCAGTTCCCGAGTGCTTGTGCTTGTTCAGTTCCCGAGTGCTTGTGCTTGTTCAGTTCTCGAGCGCTTGTGCTTGTTCAGTTCTCGAGTGCTTGTGCTTGTTCAGTTCCCGAGTGCTTGTGCTTGTTCAGTTCCCGAGTGCTTGTGCTTGTTCACTTCCCGAGTGCTTGTGCTTGTTCAGTTCCCGAGCGCAGAGTTTCTGCGTTTGGTGACCGTTGTCAAGGACAGTCGCTTCAAGGACGCGTAGCGCCTGTTTGATGGCACAGGCATTCCCTTAACAACCTATGGTGCACGGTATCTTTGTGCTGCAATCGCCACACCTGAATTCTTAGCAGTTTGTGGGAAAAAGGTACAGAAGTAGTCGGATAAGGTGCGTCGACTTGCCGTTATTGCCAACAGCCAACCACAGTCGGCCTTTGCCGTGCCGACCCAGGCTTTGGCAAATGAATGTGTGCCATTGCATGTGGATTTCAGAATTGCTGCTGGGGCCTCTTGAACAAGCCATTGACTCTGAGCTGATACCAGCATTGACTGGTCTTCCTCCGCCTGGCGACAGTTTGCGCAGCCTCTTTGCTTTGCCATTCCGTCTTGTGTGAATTAGGTATCGGAAGGCTATGTATGTTAACCCAAGAGTATTAGTCTTCTTCTTTACTTATCATAGTCTGCCTCGTTTGCCGAAATTGTGCCAGGAGAATTTGATCTTGGTGATGTGCTGTAGATGATTCCACAGCAGCGGCATGTTGTTCAGGGACAGGTTTGGCACCAGCAGTCTGAGTAACTTTATACAATTACCGTATTTACCGGAGTATAACGGGCACCTAGGTATGATGCCTGCCACCTCTTTTTGTACCAACGTTGTGGCAACTCAAGGTATATTCGGAGTAGAATGCGCAGTCTAGATTGGAGAGCTTTTTCGTACATTTACATGTACATGTACGCAGCAATAGAGCGGAAAAAAGGGAGGTTACGCTTTACTTAATTACGTATGAAAATAAAGTAGGAACTGCAACGTATGGCATGCTGGCCATGTACCGCAGGAATGAGTGGACACTACCCTTGTGCTGAACACGAAGAAAGGGGACTTGATCCGATGCGACAACTGGCGTGGCAGCGTGATGCTCGATGTTTTCGGTAAGGTCCTGGCGAGCCTCATTGAGACGGGACTACAGAGCCTGGCGAGCAGCTTCCTGCCGGAATCGCAATGCGGCCTTCGGCGAGGCAAATCCTGCGCGGACATGGTATTCAGCGTACGTCAGCTGCTGGAGAAGACCATAGAGCACACAACCAGGGGCTTCTTCGTTTTCATTGACCTGAAGAAGGCCTTCGACTCCGTGCCCCGTGAGTGCCTCTGGCAGGTGCTCTCCTGTGCTGGTGTCCCTCCCCCATGCTTGCAGTCATCCGATCTTTCCACCATGAGATGTCTGCAGTATTGCGCGTGAGTGGCACAGACGTAGATCCGTTTAGCATCACCAACGGCTTGGGGAAAGACTGCACTATGGTTCCTGTCCTCTTCAACATCTTCATGTGGGCAGTCGTCACCAAGTGGCAACAGAGGGTCAGAGGTTTTCCTGGAGTTAGATTCGAGTTCAGCTACCACTATGGTGAGGGTCAACTATATCGCAAGGCACGCCGGGCTGACACCGCTGCCACCGCCCTAGAGGCACAGTTCGTGGACCATTTCTCCCTGCTTGCAACATCGTGTGCTGGTGCTGAGATTGCCTAGGACCTGTTCAACTCGACCGCTTCGGAGTTCGGCCTCACACCGAGTGAGACAAAACCAAGTTCTTGGTTACGGGAGCTGGCGTCACGGCTGCGGACCAGGCTCAAATGCAGCGTGTGGAGATTGAGTGTGTGACGGAATCCAAGTACCTGGGGTGCATCATCCACTTTGGCAGCCGATCAGCGCAGGATATCAGCGCTTGGGTTGCAAGTGCGTCCCGGGCTTGAGGTGCTCTGTGGCAAGCTTTTTTTCAGGAACAAAAACTTTGATTTGCATATTGACTGCTGTGTGTTTAATATATGCGTCCTTTCTCTGTTCCTGTATGGGTCCGAGTGCTGGACGCCGCTGAAGCAGGTCCTCTGTCGCATGTCTGTTTTCCACATTTGATCCGTGTGTTCGATATTTGGTATCTCACGCCATCGTAACTGGGATGACCGCATATCCAACAACTAGCTGCTTGAGTTGTGGGGTGACTCCAAAACCATCGTCACAAAGGTACAGCATAGGCGTCTTGAGTGGCTGGGCCATGTCGCCGGCATGGACGACGTGTAACCAGTTGCTGTTCGGCACCCTGCCTCCTCGTCGCCCAGCAAATAGCCCACGTCAACAGTGGAAAGACTGTGCTGTGAAGGACCTCCGCTCAGGAGACCTTGAAGCGGACTGGTACAGAGTTGCCTGTGGCTCTCACCGAGACTGCAGGTTGGCTTATACTTCGGACGCCCTGGATCCCCCTGTACAGGCATTGGTCACTTGCTGCACATGCGCCCGGCACTTCACACATCAGGGCAACCTCGATAGGCACAAGTGAACGGCTGAACGACAGAAGCCGGTTTCGGAGCGGAGAGTTGCATGTCAGTGCCCTGGGTGTCATATTTGGTTCCGGAGCCGCTGTGGCTGTGCTGTTGGTCGTTTCTCCGCCTCATGCATGGCACCGACCGCATCAGCTGCTGCTGGCACCGTTGATTCTACTGCTCGGAGTTGCTGCAATGCTCACTGTGACATCTGCAACCGTTGTTTCTTCTGAACCCAAGGACGCAACCGACATCTCTGTTCAATGCACTGCCACCGTCCAACGTCTAGAGAACGGGATCAGTTTTCGCATTTTTGTACTTCCTCCGTATACAAAAAATTCGTGACTTTTTGAAGGCTGTGCACAGCTCTGGAATTGTTCCGTTTGACTTGGAGTAACACTTGTGGCATTGTCTAACCTCGATACAAGCTAAATACAAAGAAAAATGCAAGGCAAACAAATGAGATTGAGTTTTTTCAGAGTATTCGGCGCTCGTATTATTGTCACCTGACGACGCTGACTCTGCATCGTCAACAGTCGCTGCTTCCACTCGCATTTCGTTCAGATTATTTTCAGCTGCAGTGATGATCCGACGTGGGACTTTGGTTATGTCCTCTTCATTTCCAGCGCTGTGTATGAATCGGTGTCGACTATATTCAGTCGGTCCTACCCGCGACCTCCATTATGCCGTCAAACGAGTCCCTCAAGCACATTCACAAGCTACACATTTTCTCGGCAGGAAAATCCTCCCAGCATTCTACAACGGCTTCGAGGAGGTCCCTGCGATTCCCCTTGGCGACGAAAGAGATGTCTGACTGGAGAGAGGGGAAGAAATCCAGGTTGTCGACATTCCGATCAGGAGTCTGCGCTGGTTGCACGACGACTGAAATGTTTCGTCTTGCGAGCGGAACCGATTTCTGTTCTCACGCTGCGTATGGGGCCGCGCACCGCAAGTAGGAGCCAGACCAGCCCCAGGACAGCGAGTGCCGCGTGACTCCGTGTTCCAGTCGCGAGCTCCACTTCGTCACGGTGTCAGTTCGAGCAAGTAAGTGTTATTTTTTTCATTTGACTCGTAGGTTCCTGTCGGGAACGTCCTGACACGCATGGCTTCCGTGTAGAATCTGTTCGGGATCGAACAAACTTGCCTCATGAATGTGAGTTATCCATGGCAGCCTTTGGCACGGTTCATTGAGCAGGTTCTTTATCGCTCCACATATACTGGCACACACAGAGACAGAGACAGCAACAGCGACAATACACAAAGTGAAGGGTGGTTGGCCACAGCCAGATGTGAACCGGATATAGAGTGAGGCATGGAAGCAATGACTGGGAACAGAGTGTCTCAGATAGAATAGGCATTGTCAGAAATAGGCCATTATGCAGAACCACTTAGGTCCGTCAGATTAATGTCCTAGACCGAGCCAGCTGGGAAAAAACCCTCGCGCCATAGGAGGCAGTTGTGAGGGAAAAAACCGGGTGTATATCCCCAATGGCGATTAGGCATCATGTAGGCATGGCAAGCACATCACGGCAAAAAGTGATAAAAAAGCAATGAAAATATGCACAGAAATGAAGAGTGGGAGGGCAGGGACACTGGTGAGACTCAACACTGACTGAGGAAATCAGGAAAAGAAGCGACAATAAAGGACACACCAGATGCCCTATTTGCAACTGAAAATGTGTCGCGAGAAATTATTGTGAAAAAAGTCACGAAGTCTTTGTATACGGAGGAAGTATCTGCTCTCGCCAGTTCCGACTAGTCTCGCATCTGGAGCGCCATCGGATGGCGTGCTCTTTGTCTCTCTCTGCTGCCCCTCTGGTTACGACGTGACTCTTGTGATAGTGGCTCCACAGGACAGGTGTGTGTGTGCGTGCACGCGTGCGTGTGTGCGTGTGTGCGTGTGGGTGCTTAAGTGTGCATAACTGTGTTGGTACAACGTGTGGTGTTGTTGTGTTGATAAGAAGTCTGTGGTGTTATTGTGTGGGTATGCTGTGTTGTATGCTGTGTTGTGTGGGTATGCTGTGTTGTGTGGGCATGCTGTGTTGAGTGATGTTGTTGTGTGGCTGTGTGGCCATGCTCTGTGTGGCGTTGTTGTGCTTGCTACACTTGTGTGTTCATTACAGCCTCATCTTTCCAATGTACAACGATCTGTTGTACGTCGACTGGACTCTATCTCCGAACAGCTAACCCAGCAAGCTGCATCCATTACTGCATTGTCGGCACGCAGTGATACGCTAGAGGAACAGCTAACAGCGGCCATTACCAACAACCAGACAACCACACAACAACAACTTGCTGCCACACAACAACAACTGACTGCCACACAACAACAACTGACTGCCACACGTGAGCAAGTATCTGCAGTTCAAGACAAACAGAGTTCAGCAACGCAACGACTTACTGAACATCTGGAGGCCATTGCTGAAAACCAGACCATGACGCAACAACAACTGACTGCTACTCAACAACAGACTTCCCGACAGATGACAACGTTGACGGACCAAATTTCTGCTGTTTCTGGCCAGCTAACAACGATGTCTGCATCCACCCATCAGGTATGAATCTTAAATCCCAGAAATAAAACGTTAGTTAATAGTGTTGAAAAGGCGGTGAGGTGCCAGCAGTTTAGGGATTGCAATAAGCAGAACCAGCTGAATATCTTTATCAGATTGACTGTTCATCCTGAATGAAAATTTTGAACGGGACACTCTGTGACCCATGTTCCTGGTGACTTCGTTTCTTCAGCAACATATGGACCCGCACGATTTAGCAATAAATCCTATCGTTAGTTGGCAGTCCTTTATGCAGTCACTGTAGGCCATAGATTGGTGAAGGCTCCTAGTGGCTGAAGTAGTTTGCAGAAGCAGACACCAACCCAAAAAGGAGGACATGCTTGACTTGTTGTAGAAGATAAGGAAATCAGACAACTGTAATCTGTGCCAGCAATCAGGTTTATAATTATGGTGGGCTGGACCATAGTGTATTGAACTTTTCTGTAACTTGTCTTGACGGAAATTGATGTGTGACTGACTACAGGGGTTGATGTTATTATGTGTGCATGCACTCACATCATGTGTGTGTGTGTGTGTGTGTTTACGTGTGTGTCTCTGTGTATCTGTGTGTGTCAGCTGCAGATAAGGCCTACCACTGCACCCGAAAGCCTGTCAAGTTCTCCTTCTGCCACTGCCTCAGCTACAACAGATGTGGTAAGTTGAAAAACAGTTTTCTCTGTAATGCCAGTTATACACTAGGCCAGTTTGTCGGCCAATGCTTCGACACCGACTACAACATGAAATAGGCGGACTGTGTCTGAAGAGTCAGACTACCTATTCAAAACACAACAGTGAGCTATTTCACTTGTAAAAAAGTCTGTGCACACACATGCAAATTGTACACAGCCACACTAGAGAGTGGTAGATACCGGAGCGGAGATGTGATCGTTCTATATACACAAGGTACAGGGTCAACAGCATAAAAGGGCTAGTTCACAATCTGCATCGACTCTCTCTGCGGTCATGTTGAAATTCCTTGTTGGAGGCCCGGATTTCACAGCAGATGATATTCGCCCTGATCTTGATGATTTTTCTCGTATGATTCCACGTCAGCCGGGTAGTTGTAATACACTTCCCGGTTTGTACGGTAGCACGGTTGCATTCCAGTTTCTGACAATCACATTGGACGCCGTCGATCAGCGTCATGAGTGTCCCATCGCTTCTAAAGGCGTGTTACGTCGCGCCTCGTCAAATGTGAACTAGACTTTAGCATCCCCCATTTCACCCCTCACCCTGATTGCCGGTTAAATAGTAAAAATTCATACTGCCCTCCCTGACATGCACCACCCTATAATTATACCAATACAACTTTCACATAACCGGGTATCCTCTAGAATCCAGTCCGATATCCGGTCATTGTCGGGTATCAAACTTTTAAGTGAACATTTTATATCCAGCATGTTGGTGTGTTGTTTAATTGTGTAATCATGCGAATGAACTTTTGTTTGTGTGTGCGCGTGTTTGTGTGCATGTGTGTGTGTGTGTGTGTGTGTGTGTGTGTGTGTGTGTCTGTGCCGGTGTGATAAACTGCAGGTACCTGTTTCTAGTCCCATTGCTGCACAAGACAGCCGGTCAAGTTCAGCTTCTGCCCCTGCCCCTGCCCCTGCCTCTCCTACAGCAACGACAGTAAGTTGAACGACATAACCTAAATTGTAAAGCTGTGTTCACAACTGGCGCGTGGACGTGGTACGCTTGTGGTTCATGCGTGCCCAAAGACGCACTCAGGCTTTCACCATAAACAGCAATATGAATGGATCTAAGCCCATTTGAAGCAGTCTTACTCACAGCAAGGTGATATTGCTGGTAAAATTTACTGGGTTGGCTGATGAGGATGGGTCGACAACTGGTGGCGAAGAAAAAGTCACGGGTAGCACGGGTACCCGATCGGGTTATGTTTCCATGGTAACACCACAATGCACCCCTTCCCTTACACACTGGGTAGACATGCGGAGTATTACATGAATTTGTACACTCACGCTGTACATGATGTCATCTGCGACTTCGGGTTTCGGGTACTATTCTATGCCCGTTTACCCGAGGTCCTCACTGGTAGCTCGGTTACCCGACTATCCGAGCACAGCACTAGTTGCTATGCACCCACACACTGTAGGCAATAGCAAAGTCACACTTAGTGGATTCAAACCTAGAAATATAACGTGAACTTACTACTCCCTGGCCGTTTTGACGCTATCACTTCCAAGCCCTATTGTGCCGGGCTTGCCCATAGTGTACTGAGCTTTTCTGTAATTTGGCTTGAAGGAGATTGATGTACGACCAACTGCTGAGGTTGATGTTTTTTGGTGATCGCGTGTGCGAATGTTTGAGTGACTGTCTGCATGTGCACACACTCGCATGATGTGTGTTGGTGTGTGTGTGCATGTGTGTGTGCATGTGTGTGTGTGTGTATGTTTGTGTGTGTGTGTGTGTGTGTGTGTGTGTGTGTGTGTGTGTGTGTGTGTGTGTGTGTGTGTGTGTGTGTGTGTGTGTGTGTGTGTGTGTGTGTGTGCGCAACTGTGCTTGAAGGGGACGGTTGCACTTTTTGTAGCTTCGTTTTATCTGAGTTTTCAGTCGTTCCTCTTACTAGTCTTAGGCCACGGGGTGGCTCTTGGTCCACCAGAGTTGCCTCTGGCGTGTTTATGAATTTGCTGGGCCGAGGGTTCCGCGACGCGGTCGCCAGGGCAGTGTCTTTTCTGTCACGACCATTGTCGTCCTCGTCTCTCCATTCGCGGTGGTGTAGCTGACCCTCGAATGGTTTCAAACTGCGAAACTCGGAGTACAGTGGTGGCAGAGGCATTAGCTGTGAGTGGAGATGGTTCCTGGAGATGGATGGTGATGCAGGGAGAAGGTTTACTCTGCCTGACAACGCGTGGGTAATTGTTTGATCCTCCAATTTCAGGTCGAGCGCGGTGGACTTTTAGACGATGTGTCCTCATGGCTATTTTTCAATGCTTGGCCTATCGCTGATATCCCTGCATGGGATTTCTTCCAGTGGAGTCCAGGTGGGAATTCGGGTGCCCACACTACATCACCTGGTTGATTGTTTCGCAACTGCAATAACACAGGTTCAAATAATTATTGTTTCCTTTTTGTGCGTATTTCTTGTCATCTCTCTTTTTCTATACGTCACACACCAGATGTACTACTATCGCCGTTTTTCTCCTGCAATCTCTCTCTGCTTGCTGTTTTTTTTAATTTCTTGCCACTGTCCCTCATCATACCCATGCTTGGGTGGAGGGCGGCGTGACCCGTTAGGGTAGCTGTCAATACAGTACAGTACAGTGTGTGTGTGTGTGTGTGTGTGTGTGTATGCGTGTGTGTGTGTGTGTGTGTTTCCATTAACTGCAGGTAAGGCCTACCACTGCGCCAGAAAGCCTGTCAAGTTCTGCTTCTGCCATGTCGTCTGCTACAACAGCTACGGTAAGTTGAACAACATTTTTTGTCTGTAATGCCGGTTTCACACTAGGCCAGTTTATGGTCCAATGTTTCCACACCGCCTCCGACATGAAATCTGCTGACTGTGTCGGATGAGTCAAACTACCTGTTCACACACTCAACAGTGAGGTATTTCACTTGTAGACCTGACTGTGTACACACATACAAGTTGTACACAGCCACACTAGAGAATGGTAGACGCCAGAGCGGAGATGTTATCGTTTCTATATACACAAGCTACAGGGTCAAAAGCATGAAAGGGCTAGTTAACAATCTGCATCGACTCTCTCTGCTGTCATGGTGAAATTCCTTGTTGGAGGCCCGCTCCAACATGTGAAAGCACTAAATGTCAGCCCACCTTTGGGTCAAATATTGATCCTGCGATACTTGGTCGAAAAATCGTATCAAAAGAAAATCGTAGCAGATTTGTCAGAATCCTGTGTGACAACGGAATTCACACCAGGTGATTTTCACCTTGATCTTGTTGCTTTTTCTCGTATGATTCCATGTCAGCTGGGAAATTGTACTACACTTCCCGGTTTGTACGATACCACGGTTGCATTCCCGTTTCTGACAATCACATTGGACGCCGTCAATCAGCGTCACGAGTGGCCTGTCGTTCCTAAAGGCTTGTCACGTCACGCCCCGTCGAATGTGAACGAGTCTTAGATTAGGCATCCCGCATGTCACCCCTCACCCTGATTGCCAGTTTAACAGTAAAAAATTCATAATACCCTCCCTGACATGGACCACCCTACAATTATACCAATACCACTTTCACATAACCGGATATCCTCCCCCACCGTTTAGGAGCCGCGTCTGACGCCTGATCATGGGGTGGTGGCGTCCCACGGAATCGGAAAGTTGGTTCTTGACCAGGGAGTTGTACGACTCCTTGTTCTTGACCTGCCTGGTACGCGAACCAGTCGAGTTTATTATTATTATTTTTATGTAACCCCTCACCCTGATTTCCGGCTAAATAGTAAAAATTCATAATGCCCTCCCTGACATGCACCACCCTATAATTATACCAATACCAATTTCACATAACCGGATATCCTCTAGAATCCACTCCGATATCCGGTCACTGTCGGGTATCAAACTTTTAAGTTAACATATTATATCCAGCATGTTATTGTGCTATTTACTAGTATAATCATGCGAATGAACTTTTCGTTTGTTTGTGTGTGCGTGGTTGTGTGTGTGTGTGTGTGTGTGTGTGTTTGTATATGTGTGTGTGTGTGTTTGTGTGTGTGTGTGTGTGTGTGTGTGTGTGTGTGTGTGTGTGTGTATGCGTGTGTCTGTGCCGGTGTGATAAACTGCAGGTACCTGTTTCTAGTCCCATTGCTGCACAAGACAGCCGCTCAAGTTCAGCTTCTGCCACTACCCCTGCCCCTGTCTCTCCTACAGCAACGAGAGTAAGTTGAACGACGTAACCCATATTGTTAAGCTGTGTTCACAACTGGTGCGTGGACGTGGTACGCTTGCGTTTCATGCGTGCCCAAAGGCGCGCTCAGGCTTTCACAAAAAACAGCAATATGGATGGATCTAAACACATTTCAAGCAGTCTTACTCACAGCAAGGTGATATAGCCGATAAAATTTACCGGGTTGGCTGATGAGGATGGGGTGACAACTGGTGGCGAAGAAAAAGTCTCACCTGCATAAGACATGAGTGGGTTGCTATTAGGGCTGAGTCGGGAAGCATTTTCTTCCGGTATCGGGTTCGGGTAGTTTTCACGGGTAGCACGGGTACCCGATCGGGTAATGTTTCCATGGTAACACCACAATGCACCCCTTCCCTTACACACTGGGTAGACATGCGGAGTATTACATGAATTTGTACACTCACGCTGTACATGATGTCATCTGCGACTTCGGGTTTCGGGTACTATTCTATGCCCGTTTACCCGAGGTCCTCACGAGTAGCTCGGGTACCCGACAACCCGTGCGCAGCACTAGTTGCTTTGCACCCACACACTGTAGGCAATAGCAAAGTCACACTTAGTGGATTCAAACCTAGAAATATAACGTGAACTGACTACTCCCTGGCCGTTTTGACGCTATCACTTTCAAGCCCTATTGCGCCAGGCTTGCCCATAGTGTACTGAGCTTTTCTGTAACTTGGCTTGAAGGAGATTGATGTACGACCAACTGCTGAGATTGATGTTTTTTTGGTGATCGCGTGTACGAATGTTTGAGTAGGGATTTCAGGCGGTTTTTTCTGAGCAGCGCTTTGCTCCAACTAACAAGTTTCCCTGAAGCATCTATGTGTAAGGACTGTCCACAGAAAATTTGAACGGAATCCAAGCAGTATTTCCAAAGTTATGAGCATTCAAACATAGCGCACCAACCTTGATGAACACACATACAAATTGGATCTGCAGGATGGCACAAAATGGAATTCCCATACTCCCTAGCAACACCATAGCAACAAATAAACTTCATCCGATCGTGGCCAAACTTGGATCAAGGATGGCCCTGGTTGTGACGGAACGGAAGATAAAAGTTTTTTTCCAAAATTCCAAATGACCGCAGCAATGGCGTCCTTAGCAACGGCCCTAGCAACAGTATATTTCACGCATAATTCAACATGGTAATAGGTGGAATATGACAGAAATACGGCAAACACAACATTTAAGTTATATAGCATGCATGTGGGAAACTAGACGAGTAGACAGCAAGCTCTGATGTCACACAGGGCCCGTTTTCGGCTGCAACGAATCAGAGACGCACATAAAAATGTCATTAGCCGCACAACGACCATACTAGAGGCTATTGATTATTGTACACAGAAGCCAGCCAGCGGTGAGTATTTATAATATAAGAGATAAGTTCAGTAAAATACCAGCCTGGAACAACCACGCACTTGTATGACACATGGAAGATCAAGTCTGGTGCCACACACAGGGTCAAGACCTGCTATGTCGGGTGCGGGCTCCAAAGCGCCATCATTTGCTGCGCCGGCATCAACATCAACTGTTGCTTCAGCACTGACATCAACGGCTGGTCCAGCGTGGACATGAACTGTTGCAAATGTCCACACCTCAGCACGTACGACTGCTCAGGTGTGGAAATTTGATAACACTGATATAATTTTCCAAACTTATACAATCCATGCAATTTGCAATCCCTGCAGCCCACAATTGTCCTTGCAGTTCAATGTTTCTTTCTTGGACAAGAATCAGACACAAGATACGATTTTTCGTTCAGTGTGTGGTTATCTGCTTTACAATTTGATTGAGAGGCAGTTCAAAAGGATGACTTAGTAATTCACTGAGGTCGTCACTTGCCTTGTTCTTCAGCAAATTTTTTCTCCACTGTCTGATACGCCCGATTTTGTTCCTGGCAATTTTCACATCGTCTCGAAATCCTTTCCATCCACGGCTGCAACTAGCAAAATCAAATTATGCTAACTTACTTGGTATAATTTTTGCTTCTCGCCCTCAACGAGAGTTCAACTACTGCCCGGGACAACACCATGAACACAGAGGAAGGCGGAAGCCAATCGTCTTTCTTCTCCACCTCCATACTGTGTAATGGCGTTCAAACAATTTCCGCTACCGATCGCGACCCTTCATGCCGTCTGAAGGAACCTACCTTGACTAAATCGATGCCGTAGAATCTGATTCTGACTGATGCTTGAGTGTGGAACCAAGGCAAACACCTCAAAAGCGACTTTGAAATCTACAAGAATCTATCGAGATGCGTAATATGGGCACGAATTCGCCGTGTGAGGCACCAAACGAAAGCTTGAAACCTACTCTTCAACGGTGCGCCAATAAAAACGGCGATAAACTCACTCTCCCTACCTAAAATCTACGCCGAAGACCCCGCTCTGAGCTGTGCCATGCCTGGCATTCAAAATGCATGCATGCGTGTCAAGGTACTTTTGCCCCCGCAGATCACGTGACTGAAATCCCTAGTTTGAGTGACTGTCTGCATGTGCACACACTCGCATGATGTGTGTTGGTGTGTGTGTGCATGTGTGTGTGTGTGTGTGTGTGTGTGTGTGTGTGTGTGTGTGTGTGTGTGTATGTGTATGTGTATGTGTGTGTGTGTGTGTGTGTGTGTGTGTGTGTGTGTGTGTTTCCATCAGCTGCAGGTAAGGCCTACCACTGCACCAGAAAGCCTGTCAAGTTCAGTTTCTGCCATGTCCTCTGCTACAACAGCTACGGTAAGTTGAACAACATTTTTTGTCTGTAAGGCGAGACCAAAAAAAACTAGTGATTCCCGGGCCCTCCCGCACCAAAATGGAGCCAAGGCCAATTTTTTTATTTTTTTTAACAGTTCATAATACATGTACAGTACGTACTAATCGTGTGAGTAGATCTGTGACGTGGAGTCACACAAACCCGAGCTTGTACGACTCCCTGATGTACAGATCAGAACCATCGTTGGCCGAAATACAGAAAAATTGAACGGGTAAACCGCGTGCCTGATTTTTGTGAAATTTGAATACTTGGTCCGCGTCAGCGACATTGTCGCTTATCTTTCAGCTTTGTTAAATGTCGCCAAAGCTCACTCGGCAGCCCATTTCATCTCAATTTTGGATAGAAAGTTAGTTAACTAGTGTACAGAACTATCACATGTCACATGTTGCACGTTGATACTATTAGTGTATTGTAGTTACGATTTGTGTACAGAACTGTCACATGCTGCAAGGGCAGTATTGTTAAGACCTGCTAGGTCGCTTGCAATATTGGTGCGGTGCGTATTACTGCTATGCATTTCGCGAGTGTAATATTTATTTGTTAGTCTGTTAGATCTGTTACATCACGAGTGCATATCTGTTACGTTTACGTCGACACATTTTACGATACAGTAATTGCTATGCGTGTTCGTACCACGACATGTTCACGAGCGGAATATCTTGTGAATCGTGCTAATTTATTATAAGTAGAATTGTTGACACACTAATTTGGTTGCAATGTACATGTACTTACTAGTACTTGATCCGTTGCATTATCGCCATCCGCGGCAACTCCGCTACGATCTACTTGGCGAAACTTACTCTCGCTGACAGGGTGTGCTGTCACCCTGTTGCTGGGTGCAAGCACCCCTTGACAGACACTGTTTTCCAATTCTTTAGTCTTTCACTTCAGCAGATTGCTAGTTTCTGTTTTGTTCTGCATTCAAATTATTATTGCTTTTCTTTTTGTTGCACCTGCACTCCGCGCTGCACGTGCACGCGGACTTTGGCAGTCGCCATAACTAGTATCTCTATGGCTACGATGATTCATGCATTTTCTGTACGCTGCATTTTCTCTCTATGCCACGTCGTTGTGTACATGCATGCGGCGCAAGCCAATGCACGCACGCGGGCACGTTTTGCTGAGGACAGCGATTTGAGAGAGAGAGAGTTTGTCAAGTTTGAGAGAATGGTGGTTAGCTTCTTGCCCAGATTAGTGACAGTTGTGGTTGTTGTTTGCCTTTGCGTTTTCCTGGTTTCATTCTCTGCATTTTTAGTTGTGTTCCATGTCTGCATGTTGTTTTCCGAGTGTCAGTTCACTACACCAGAGTTCGAACAATTAGAATTTAATACAGTCTTCTCCGAAAGAGAAAGAGTCCTAAACAACTGGTCCTTCGAGCTGGATCTCGGACTGAGCTTGTTCTGTAGAGTGTAGTAGTATGTAGACATTGTAGTAAAGTTATAGTGCTGTGGAACGTAAAGTTAGCATCATGTCCTCGGCGTCAGCTCCGCGTACGAGCCAACGCTCAACCAAGGGTGTGCCACCATTGAGATATGGACACGAGGAGCCCGAACTCGCCGCGGCTGCGGATAAAAGGAGCTCGGTGTCCGCTGTCCCGTCCACGGCCAGTAGCGGTTCCCAGCTCAAGGTCGAACTGAAAGCTACAGAGCTGGAAGCGGCGGGGGAGCTCGCCACCATGGAGTTAGATGTAAAGAAAAGGGAGATTGAACTCCGCAAGGACATTTGGGCCAAAAAGTTGGCGTTAGAGGAAGCAATAAAAACGGAGCAGCTGTCCCAGAGGAGTTCCCCGAGGCGACGAGGGCATGGCTTGACTGCGGAGGAACTTGCCAAGTTTGACGATGCCTTGCAAAGATGTGGCAATACTCGTGTCGTCCCGGCCGCAAAGTGCGTATCATTGAGTCGTGTGGACCAGGGTCGCGTTGTCAAGCCAGCAGTGCAAGCTGGTGCCGAAACCCGGGGATATGATAGCCTGACTGAACATACAGCAGCAGTGGATGGCGCGCGGAACATGGACTGGAGAACGTTAGCCGCAAGGCAGTCAGCTGGCACGTCTGAGGCCTCCGACGATTCCGCAGTGTCATTCAGTCAGGCTCAGCAGCCAAGGCCAATCTGGCACTCAGCTGTGCGGCATCCAGGAGCTGCAGTGCAGCACACAATGGCAGTGCAGCACGGAAAGCGAGCCGTGCACCATCACCACGCTTCAGTGCACCAACCAGTAGCAGCTGCCTCGTACCTAGTGCGGCAGCAACCACTGCTCAATCAGCTACCTGTAACCGTTGCGGGTGCACTGAGCATGCCACAGCCGCAGCCGCCACCACAACAGTCACAACCGCAGCAGACGTACAGACCACAGCCTCGTCGAATCGTCGAACATCAGACGCTCCCACCCGACATGGCCCGCGTGCAGAAATGGGCAGACGGCATACCAGACGGTTGGCGCCAGGGCATTCGCCAGGCACAAATAAAACCGTTGGAGCTGCCAAATTTAATGGGGAAGAGAGCAGCTACATGAAGTGGCAGCAGCGTTTTTTGCGTCTGGTGGACGAGGACCCATATGTGTCCGACCACTACAAGATGGCTCGTCTTCGCGAAGCAGTGGCCGGTGGAGCAGCAGAAGATCTGATAGCGGACTTGCTGGACGGCGAGGGTGCGTACCAGTCCGCAATGGCTGAGCTGGATGCGTGGTATGGTGGCAGCCAGCGCAAGCTCGAGCGCCAGCAGAAAGAGCTGTATGCACTGCCACGCATTCAGCACGACAAAGACACCACCGCTCTGCAGACGCTCGCCATCAAGCTCCGCAACGTGCTGCTAAACATGCAGGCGGGCCACATCATGCCGGGAAGAGAGATGTACGTAACGGTTACACAGAAACTGCCCCGCAACCTTCTGCTGCGCTACATTGAGCGTTATGACGACGCCACTGGTAACGTGGATGACCTGTCCAGATGGCTGCTGGATAGAGTGCAGCGCATGCGCCAGGTCGATGCTCGCATTGGGGACGTCCTGACGGTCAAAAAGCCGGAGAAAGCGGCTACAGGGCGTACGCAAGGCCACCACACCATGGCCGCCGTTCCAGCAGCTAGCAGCAGAACAACGTCGGCCTCGGCACCAGAGCCACGAACAACGGTGTGCCCGGTGTGCCAGGGGCATCACGCCCTTGCTGTATGTGCTGAGCTGCGCAAGATGTCGGTGCGCGAGAGGTGGGGAGCAGTCAAGCCCCTGTACAGCGTTTGTACGAATTGCCTACAGACAGGGCATCGTTCAAATGACTGCTCTGCTAAGCCATGCGATGCGTGTGGACGAAAACATAACAGTTTGTTACATGTTTGGAAATCGGACAAGCCACACATTAATATCTCTACTACTGACGCCAAGGCCAGACACACAGCGGTCAGCAGTTCGACACAGGCAGCCAGGCAGCGCACAGCATCGCCAACAGCCAGCGTGCCGTCAGCAGGTGCGGCACTGCACATCCTGCAAGAGCCAGCTGCGACTCTACGCGCGTCCGGTGGAATGGCGTTCATGACCGTGTCTGCCACACTAGTCAACAAGGACCGCCAGATGCAGGTGACCGCCCTGCTCGACTCAGCGTCATCAACGAGTTACGTCACCGAGTCTGTGGCCCAGGAGCTTGGACTTACGGGTCCTCAAGAGTCATTGCAGACCACAGTACTCGGAGGGAAGACAGTTAGTGGTACCCTACCGCACATCAATGTCGGTGTCCAGACTCAAGACGGCAGACTGGCCCAGTTTAGTGCGTGGGTGCTGCCAGCTGTAACGCCAATGAGTACGGTGGACTGGGCCCAGAACAGCGACACGTGGGCAGGAAACATCGAATTCCAGCCATTGCCGTCTCCCACAGTGGGCATTCTGATCGGTCTGAATGCAGCAGAGCTGCACACGTCACTGGAGGAGCGCAGCGGCCACTCAGAGAGCGGACTGATTGCCCGGCGCACACCACTCGGTTGGGTGTGTTTCGGCCCCTTGGGGAACAACAGTACTGCACTGCAACATACCTGCATCGCCCTGTGCACTGAGGCTGGCGTACAAGAAGAAAGTAAGCTCGATGAGATCGTTCACAAGTTCTGGGAAACAGAAAAGGTGGGCACGGAAGCGGCAGCATCCAATGTCGAGACGCCATCGCCAGCTGATCGCCAGGCCGAGTTACACACCAACGACACTGTGCGGTATGAAGACGAGCGCTACACGATGTCCATTCCATGGGCGAGCAGCCAGTCACAGCCTCAGCTGACCTCCAACCGCATCATGGCCGAGCAGCGGTTGAGGTCCTTGGAAAAAGCACTGGACAAGCGACCAGCAGTGAAGAAGCAGTATCACGAGGTCATGAACAGTCATATTGAGAAAGGCTACGTCAGCATGGAACCTACTGAGCAAGCTGACGGAGAGGACCAATGGTATCTGCCGCACTTTCCGCTGGTACGCGACGATAAGAGTACCACGAAAGTCGGAATTGTCTTTGACGCAGCTGCAGAGTGCAACGGTGTCTCGATTAACGACGAGATGTTGACCGGTTCAGCACTGCAAAACGACGTATCCTCTGTGCTGCTGCGTTTTTGTATGGAGCCAGTTGCTCTGGTAGCGGACATCGCTGAAATGTTCCCGCAAGTCGTTCTCGCAGAAAGTGACAGGAAATACCATCGTTTCCTGTGGAGGGTGGATGGAGAAGTCTGTGTGTTTGAGTGGAACCGGCTAGTGTTCGGCATAAAGGCATCCCCCTACCTGGCAGGCAAGGCGGTCAAGAAGACCCTGGAACACTTTGGTGACGGGTACTCTGCAGCAGCGGTGGAAGCCATCGACAAGTCCACGTATGTGGACGACCTGCTGAGCTCGGCTGCATCCGACGAAGCTGCGTGCAACACCCAGCAGCAAACGCAGTGTCTCCTAGCGCAGGGTGGGTTCCACTTGCGGAAGTGGTTATCGAACAGTGCAGCCGTCATGGAGTCCATCCCAGAGGCCGACCGTGCCAAGGAAGCGGTGTTAAACTTGGGTGAGCGAGATGCTCACAGCTGCCTACCAACAGTGAAGACACTCGGCGTCAGCTGGCATGCACAGTCCGACACGTTCACCTTCCGCTACCAGCAGACCAAGCAGAGCCCAACGAAGCGTTCAGTGCTGAGCGGGCTGTCGACTGTGTTCGACCCGAGAGGCCAGATCGCGCCATTCACGATCCGGGCACGCATTCTCTTCCAGGACTTGTGTCTACTCGGTGTTGGCTGGGATGAGCGACTCCCTAGCGCAGAGACGAAGAAATGGCAAGCCTGGTTCGGTGAGCTGCCAGCTCTCTCAGGAGTTCAGGCTCCACGCAGCTTCAAGGCACCAGGTGCACCAGAGAGCCAGCTGTCGGTTCACACCTTTGTTGACGCATCTGATCGAGCTATTGCCGCGTCAGCATACGTGCGTGCAGTGGACGCTACCGGCAACGTCAGAGTAACTCTGGCAATGGCCAAGGCAAAGCCAGCTCCAATTCGTCGACAGAGCATCCCTCAACTTGAGCTACGTGGTGCGGTACTCGGTATCCGCGTGAGCCAGCACCTGGAACAAGCCATCGGGATACCCATTAGCCAGCACACATTCTGGACAGACTCTATGAATGTGCTTGGCTGGATCCGCAACCACAGCAGGCGGTACAAGGTTGACATCGGCAACAGAGTATCACTCATCCAGGAAGTGACCAGCGTCAAGCAGTGGCACCACATCAGCGGCAAGAATAACCCAGCTGACAAAGCGACGCGTGGTGTACTAGCAGAGGACATGGCCAACGACACGTTGTGGTGGAACGGTCCTGCCTTCCTCTCCAGCGCACCAGAGGATGACTGGCCCAAGCTTCCAGACTCTGTTCCGACAGCCGAATTACCTGGCCAGTTGAAGCGGATGATTGAGGCCACACTAGTCACAGTACCAGCAGAGGACGAGCAGCAAACTAGGCGACTCAACCCGGTCAACTTTAGCAGCTGGCTACGACTTGTGCGGGTCACTGCATGGTGCAAACGTTTTGCGGACAACTGCCGACACCGCCAGGCTCAGCCAGCAGACCCTACAGCGCAGCAGTCATCCAGCGCTACATCCAGCATCAGTGTCGCACGCGATGGCAGCCGTCCGACTCGCAAGGCCTTGAAGCGAAGGCACGCGCTGCCAGCAGTAGAAGTGCCCGAGCTCTCAGTGAGCGAAGTTTGCAATGCTGAATTCCACTGGTTTGCCAACGCTCAGCAGGACTCTTACAGTGACGTCATCAAGGCCCAGCGCAGCGGTCAACCATTGCCCAAGGCGCATGCACTTAGCCATCTGATGCCAGAGTGGGATGGAGACGCGAAGCCAGGGCTTCTCCGCATGAACGGGCGCCTGAAAACCGCTCATCATTTGCCCAGTGGAGCCCGGCGACCCATCATCCTGCCAGGCAAGCACCCTGTTACGGCTCTACGTATTGCGCATGAGGATGTGAAGTGCAAGCATGTGGCTGGAAAGAACCACTTACTGGCAAACCTCAACGGCGAGTTCTGGGTGGTTGGTGGTCTCGGCGCTGTCAAGGCTCACCGATGTTCCTGCCCTGGCTGCAAGTTACAGTGGGCCAAGCCAGCTGAGCAGTTGATGGTGCCGTTGCCAAGCTTCAGAACAGCAGAACCTGTACGTGCGTTTCACGGAGCGGGCGTGGATTTCGCAGGGCCATTCCTGACGAAGCAAGGTCGTGGCAGGGTCAAGACCAAGCGCTATCTGTGCGTCTTCACCTGCCTCCAGTCAAGAGCAGTGCACCTGGAAATGGCATACTCCCTCGACACTGATGGTTTCCTGCTGGCTCTGAGTAGATTTGTGAAGCGACGCGGTCGACCGGCTCTGATTGTGTCGGACAACAGCACAAATTTCGTAGCTGCGGAAAAGGAGTTGCGGGATGCAGTCGAGCAGCTGAATTCCGGCAGAGTGAGCGCTGCACTCGCATCGGAGCACATCGAGTGGCGTTTCAACCCCCCCCCCCCCCCACAGGCGCCCCATCATGGGGGCGTGTTTGAGTCGATGGTGAAGTGCGCCAAGCGTGCGTTGCGTAGAATCCTGGAGCACGGAGACTGCACAGACGAGGAGCTGAGTACGGCGTTCATAGTTGTGGAAGCATTCCTCAACACCAGGCCGCTCACGACGATAAGCTCAGATCCGAGTGACCTCACCCCACTCACGCCACAGCATTTCCTCACCAGCAATGCCGACCTGTCGCTGGCACTTGAGGAACTGGCTGATCAAGCTGATCGCGTGAATCCAAGACATCGCTGGAAAGCAGTTCAGCGACTGAGTAAGGACGTCTGGGACAGATGGCTGAAGGAGCTCGTCCCAGCGCTCAACCTGCGTCAACGATGGCGCAATCTGCACCGCAATGTACGTGTTGGTGAAGTAGTGCTATTCTTGCAACCTGGCACTCCAAGAGGGAAGTGGCCGCTCGCAAGAATACTGCAAGTGTACCCAGGCAAAGATGGCAACGTACGGGTGGTCGACATTCTCGTCCGCGGCAAGACCTACCGCCGACCAATCAATGTGCTCGTCCCACTGGAGGTGGATTCTGAGTAAGCCACCAGTACTGTGCTCGTTCTGCAAGAGGTGGATTCTGAGTATGCTGTGTTTGTATGAGCTCGTTCCGCAAGAGGTGGATTCTGAGTATGCTGTGTTAGTGTTAGTATTGTGCTCGTTCTGCAAGACGTGAATTCTGAGTATGCTGTG
>NC_088645.1:42785830-42828330 GCF_964019385.1 Sycon ciliatum | reverse complement strand
AGCTAATGGGGTCGCTTTCGGCACTTGTGCCAGTGGTTGTGAGACTTACCCACTCACCCCCACCGTTAGGCGCTGCATCTGCCGCTAGGGTTTATCGGGTGTTAGCGGCCGTCATGAGTTCCCTTCGGGAACGGATACGATAATTTACTTTTTTTACTTACAGCCACTCACTAGACATCTCTGCATGGTGCTAACAAATTACTGATTACATTGAATGGCATCGCGTACAATCAGCTTCCACCATGGGAAGCATAGCACAGCCTATGCCAATATTCTTTTATTTTCTGAATAGAAAAAAACGCAACCAGTGTCTGCCCCAGGACCGGGTCAGCGACCCGGTCTGGATGTGCTTAGACCCATTAAGGTAGCCCAATACCAAAACTGGTGCGAATATATATTTTTTAATATTAACAGCACTACCTAGATGTATGGAGCAAGAAATGACGATTTATTAGGAGGGGGGGGGGGGGGAGTATTTGGGCATCATCTTCCAGCATGCCGCTCTGATATTACGGACATTTTGTGTCATTTCTTCATAGTTGGACTCGGGTCGAGAGCCAAGGATTAATTTATAAGAAGAAAAGAGGACCAAGGAGCCTTCACCTTCCCCTCCGATGTTATTTCTATAACTAAGAACCTTCTAAACTGGAAGGCTGTTGGAGTGCGCGTCCAAGATGTACTAGAGCTGATTGACAGTTAGGTGTAGAACGTCTGTACTGTTGGTCAGTGTTGTGCAATGTTATCGCATGAGCTGATTGTCAAGTAACTGCTGGTGTTAGTGGATATTATAGGGTAACTTGTAGCTCTTTGGTCCTCTTTTCTTTTTATCAATTTCTCCATAGGGTCTACTTTGCTAGATAGCTTTGCAAAGGCCAATATCATGCTCTAATTCCTGCAGATAGGCCTCCTGTACAGAGCACGATCTCTAAACAACAAATAACAGTCTTTTCACCCACTGCAATCTTCCCTAGCCGTTTGCAGGCGGTGAAATGGACGCAAATTGTTACTTAGGTACGCATATGGACAAAATGGGGACTAAAAGGTAACATAAACCCAACTATGAGTTGTTGTCCATTTCAGTCGAGAATTTCTGCACTTGACTGAAACAGACAAGAGCTGATTTTGAAGTTTGACCTTGCCCTCAGTGTTGGCTAAAGACCGTGCACATAAAGCCACCATCACAGTTTTTGAACGGTTTCTGCCGGGAAGACAGCTACACCATAGCTCAATGGTTAGAGCATCGCTGGCCTCAAGCGAAGGTCCCTGGTTCGAGTACTGATACAGTCAATATATTTGTTCAAACGTATTCTTCAGACTAATCAGGCGAACTACTCTGCATCAATCTGAAAGCGAGAAAACACATAGCTGGAAATGTGTTACCATTTGGTCTACATTTTGTCCATTTACGTCCATAGAAACAATTTATGCCCATTTCTGTGCATTTTTTCCACCCGTGTGTTTGTGTTATGTGAGTGTGTGTTTGGGGGGAGGGGGGGGGGAGGGTTGGTGAGTGTGTGTGTGTGGGGGGGGGGGGAGGGTTGGTGAGTGTGTGTGTGGGGGGGGGGGGAGAGTTGGTGAGTGTGTGTGTGTGGGGGGGGGGGGGGGGGAGGGTTGGTGAGTGTGTGTGTGTGTGGGGGGGGGGGGAGGGTTGGTGAGTGTGTGTGTGTGTGGGGGGGGGGGAGGGTTGGTGAGTGTGTGTGTGGGGGGGGGGGAGAGTTGGTGAGTGTGTGTGTGTGTGGGGGGGGGGGGGGAGAGTTGGTGAGTGTGTGTGTGGGGGGGGGGGGGAGGGTTGGTGAGTGTGTGTGTAGTTTGGGTATGTGTGCGTGTGAGGGTGTGTGTGTTTGTGCTTCTGTGTATGTGAATGTTTGTATTATGAATGTAGGAATATGCGAGTATGTGTATGAGAGTGTTTGTTTGTATGTGTGTGTGTTTATGGTTATGCAGCTTAAAGGCAGCTGTATGTCAAGGTGTGTTTATGTGTGTGTTTGTGCATATGTGTGTGTATGTGGTTCTATTTTGTCATGCAGTGGAACAAGGTCGTAGGAGGTCGTGGAAAGAGATTTTTTGAATTTTGGAATACTTCACATCCGGAAATACCACCGCATGGCAAACATGCCAGGCTTGCCACGTACAGTGACAAGCTGGTTGCTGTGTGGTTTGATGGTAAGGACGTCACCAAGATGATGGAGACATCAGACTTGCAGACATGGCACAGTATTGACCTACCAAGTGAATACAGTAAGCTGGCTGGCCCATCACTGGCATCCCATGGTGGTATGCTGTACATGCACTGTAACACATACACCAAGAACACCAACACACCGGTGTGGTCTATTCTGCAGTACTGCGACACACCAGATAACGGTGATGGCGGCCGCAGTGGTGGTGGTGGTGGTGGTGGTGGTGGTGGTCAGTGGAGCAAACTTACGGACGTCCCGTCGCACTGTAACCATGACTGGTGTACTCTACATGTATGTCATGATGCTATTTCTCTATATGCTGGCAAGCATGATAAAACAAATCACAATCATGTTAGTACCTATTCTCTAGCTAGCAAGCAGTGGAGCTCTTCTTCATCATCCAATGCTAGCCTAGTATTACCTGCATTGCCACTACCATGCAGCGAAGCATCACTTGTCCCATTCCCTGATTCACTGTACTTAGTTGGTGGTCCCCCTGGTTGTTTTCTCAAACACCATGATGGTAGGTGGGTGTCCACAAGTCCACCTGATGGTGTTGAGCTGAAGTTTAGTGCAGCATGCGCGCTTTCTGACCATTGCATGGCTATTTGCCCCTTCACTCCTTCTGCTGAGTGTGTTGTACATGATATTTCATCTGGACAGGTCTATCCACTACCAGCTATGCCAGAGCGCAATGGTTACACCCCATCACTCACACTGTTTGGCAGTACGCTGGTACTCAGTGTAGGTGGACCTGACAGTCCTATTGCTCTGTACACACTGGATATGAGTGTGTGAGTGTAGTAGGTTACTAACTACAGTCAATCACTGATGATAACTACAGTATGCAAATTGTACTGCTTTTCATTCTTTCTATCGTCAGAAAGTTGATAATCTTTGTTTTCACATCTCTCTGGTTGTCAAGTAATTCTCTAGTTTTACGCTGCCTCATCCCCTGTAACATATACCCAGATTGGTTAAGTGAATATTACTCTTACCTCTATAGTCACGTCCAAACTTACCCATTCTTTCCTTGATGCCTCCACAGCAGCAATATGGATTGTGAACTGAAAACTATTAAGTGCGCGCTCCCCTGAGTCTGCTATGTTCTAATCTCTGATTCTGACATTGAGCACTTTCTGCAGCTCGGGGATCAACGGATTTGTTCATTAGGTGTGTGGATTGTTATGACTGTATGCTTTGAGGACGAGGGGTGGGTTGGGTTGGGGGGGGGGGGGGGGGCTTGTGGAGTTGCATCATGCATGGTTTCCATAGTTGGAGTAGCATATATTCAAGAAGCTGTTCATTGAGCACCTGATACTAATGCTTGTCTGCATGTTTTGTACTTTACATTTCTGATATCCATAACAAAACCATGTCTGGTTTCTTGAAGAGAGAGACACGAAGACAGAGACCGATACAAAGGCAGAGCTAGAGACTAAAGATCAATTCATACTTCATTTCAAGTACGGGGAACGCGTCGCATACGGGAAAGCCATAGCGCGAAGGTCGCGCAATGAATTTCCCCTACACGAAATGAAGTATGAGTAGAAAGACAGAGGCAGAGAAGCCACGCGTTCATGCGCACACACATACCGCACACATACGGTACTAGCTCCCTACCAGTATCTAGTCACATGGGTCTGTCAGGGAGAGGGGAAAAGCCTCTCAAGGAATGTTGAGGACGTGAGTCTATTGGCTATTGAGGGGACTCACGCTAAAATCCCCGGCCTCTGTTGTGGATTTTGTAAATGATTCTACTACTACAAGTTTGCTCATCACACTACAGTACGTGACTCACAACCCCGTCCAGGATAAAAAGATTGGCAGCATCAAGGTTACAATGTTTGAGTTCTTACATCAGTGGGGATCTTCTTTTCATGTAGACGTCACTGGAACAATTTTTCCGCCAGAGTTAATGAGGAAAAGAGTAATGATTGTCAACTAGCACTAGGCGGATAATGCCGGCAGTTAGCAGAATTTAGTCATTTCCAGGAATGTATTATGCATGTTCAAAAGTATGTTGGTAAAGGAATGAAGCAGGGAAGTGCCTGACATAAGGCTTGTATGGTTCCGCTATTTTCAATGATTTTCGAGCAGAATCTGCCAATTGTTCGATCATCACTTGCCAATGGCTATTGTCAGCACACAACCGATCTATTCAGTGGCTACAAACTAGGCTTTCCCCAAATCGACCAACCGAAAAATTCGCCCAAAACGAGACCTATCGAAAAATTGCCTAAGCCTTTCGCCGATTTTGGAGGGCTCCTTTGAAAATCGCGTAAAAATCGACGGGCTTGCCCCTTCTGTTCATGCAGTGATCAGCTCTAGTAATGGTTCATGAATCCGCCAAGTCCACATCCCTTCTCCGTTTGTCTCCGTTTTTCTTTCCTTTCAGTTGCATCTTCCTCTCTGCTCTGTTTTATTATCTCTTTTCGTTCGTCCCTCTTGATATTTGTTCTTTGTACTGTTGAGGCAACGAACTGAAATATTAAAAACTAAACCAAACCAACCAAACCAAACCAATCGCCTAACATCTACCAAAATTCGCCGATTTTGGAGGGCTCGTTTGAAAATCGCCTAAAATCTACCAAATTAAAAATGTTGCTGCAAAGTGCGTTTATGAAGGAATGATGTTGCTGCAAGCATGACCGCTCGAGTTCTCGACTTCAGTACTTGTAGTCTAGTCACACTAGTGTGTTGTTGCCGTAAATCTACCAAATCTTACAATATCTCACCAATTTTGATGCCAATATGACAACAATTCTTTTTGCCGATTTTCCAGTATACAGTCAACTTTGCGTATAACGACACTCGGCGGGGCATCAGAAAATTGTCCTTATCAGCGAAATGTCATTATATCCGAAGTCTCATTGTATGTACTACAGTTGGATTTGACTTTGCTCTGGGCACGGAGATTCTGTCGTTATTACGGAATTGTCATTATATCCGCAGTCGTTATTAGCGAAGCTGACTGTATTCCAATTTTGCAGCCCATTTTCTAACAATCTGCTGATTTTGTAGCCGAATCCGATGTACATGTATTTTGAGCTTAGCGAAAAGCCGAATAGGCGAAAAAACGGGCCGATTTGGGGAAAGTCAACTACACACTGGATACGTTTACTGGTACCTAGTGCTTGTAGATGTGTGCAAGTACTTCGAGTACATGTATGCCATTTCGGACTAGAATCATTCTTACCATGCGTTTTCAGTCATCTAGCGTTCTGACCAATGGCGATGTTTTTCTTAAGATTACGTTATTGTTTTCAAAACCGTTTCCTTGGAGACACTAAAATCACACTTACAAGTACAAGGAGAACACACTTGAGGTTCTTGAACGGCAACGTGTTGAGCGTTTCCACAGTGAGTAGTCATGTACATTATCCATATAAAAACCGCTCTGTGAGCGGTTCTGAAAAACCTTTACTGGTGCTGCCCAGTGGTAAAAGTAAGAAATTACAACTGGCGCACTGTCCCCCAAACGTGAACTTATCCACATAAATCGCGAATGACGGGACCCGAACGCACCTGTAGCAAGAGTTTCCTACATTAGGGATCACATCGCGTGCAATGCGCAGGGTGTTTGCGCATACATTGCGTCATCCAGTTTCGAGTGCAGCTCGTGGACACAGCTGTAAAAATGGCGACGGCCGATTTTTGACACTGGCGGAATCATCATCTTCATCGATGTTCGAACATACTTTGTGATTCCTGCCGAAGGACAACGTGGCCAAGGCGATATCGCCCCGGTCGATTTTCCGATAATTTGCCATGGCGCAAGAACTCACTTCAGAGAAGATTCAGAAAAAAATTGAGACGTTTTCTCCGGTTAGATTGTCCTAACTCCGATTTTCAGTGCATCAGCCATCGCGAACATCGCCACCATCAACACTCAGAGGGAAGACATCGCTCTCAAAAGAAGAGGTTTTCACGCTGCGTCCAAGAGTGAAATATGCGTCTGGGAGATAGGTAGATTGGAGATGGCCGTACATCGTGCTTTCTTAGACACGACATGGGGCCATTTCTACTGTCTTCTTCAACTTGATATATTTCGGAAAAATGTTCTTTTTCACGGTTTCTGCACTGGACGCGTTTGGGATCGAAAACCTCACCTGCGCAAACTGGCTGCGCAGTTCACGTGCTGAGATCCCTACCGACATGTGGATGCAGCTGGGGACTCTGGTCCATAGGCATAGGCCATTACTTATTACATGGCCGTCGATGAACTCCAATGTTGGATATCCCACGAAAGTAGCTTCGTGTAGTAACAAAGTTACGGCACCATTACACTGTGATACCTTGTACCAGTGGTGGTGTTACCCTATGTTGCATATCCGGGTCACATAACATTGCCCCAAAGCCCGGGCAAACGTGCCCTTCAGGGTACTGCAGTATGGTGAATCTGCTTTTTCTTGGAGTAAGAGGAAGGGTCGGACATTTGCCTAGTTCCTCCCTGCATTCATGGATGCCAGCATGTGCTGCACACTCCCCTACCCCTTCTACTGCCTGAAAAGGGCAACACACGTGAGAGCGTTCACCAGACCAGTACAGTCGAAGGAGAACATGGCAAAAAGCAAAAAGGCAACACACATGAAGTCCTTATATACAAGCAGTGGCAACTCTAGTTCCAGAAATGTTGGGCTTACATTCCAGGCATTGCCGCCGGATTCCCACGCTTCTTATTCTTCTTCCATCTTGCAAAATGTAATACTCCTTCCGGTAAGTTTAGTCCTGGGAGTACAGTCGACGGAGAATATGGGAAAAGGCGAAACGGCAACATACATGTCCATGACTTCCTTGTAAACAGGCAGTGGTAACTATAGCAACAGCAATGTTGGACTTACATCCCAGCCATTGTCGTCCGATTCCCACGATTCTTCTTCCACCTTGCAAACACTCCTTCCATTAAGTTCATTCCTGGGTCAACTTATGCGCAGTAGGTTGGCGATGTGGCGGGGCTGGAGGAAATCACGGAGCCCTTTTGGGCTCCCTGCGGCAGATTGCGGGGCCGATGCCGGACACGCAGTCAGCACGAAGTAGCAAATTGCGGACCTCCACGTAGATTGGGGTGGCGGGGTCAGCATGTTGTTCCAAACCAGTTTACATCTTCAGCTAGCGATTGCCAAATGCACTTGATAGGGCGTTAATGGGGTCACGTGTCAACAAAGTATCAACAAAGTGTCAACAAAGTATCAACAAAGTATCAACAAAGTGTCAACAAAGTATCAACAAAGTATCAACAAAGTGTCGACCAAGTGTATAGCGGTACACGAATTCTCGTGCCATTCTCGTGTCACAAAACTGGAACATTAAGCACCAGTATGGAAAGGCTTCAGACAGAAAGCCTTTCCAATTTATGCCTTCACTTCAGATGGCATACACAAAATTGCATAGGAGCAATAACAATGAAGTACACGCACAAATACTTGAAAGGATAACAAAACGTATCGGAATGTAAATGAACCTAACAATATGGATGTGCTGGCTCGGAGAAAATCGAATGTGAAACATTTCGTTGGTCAGTGCTGTGAGCGCATCTCCACCGACCCCTGTTGTTGTAGAAGTTTATTTAACGTCGCACCACAAACAGGCGATTTCGCCTCCTTTGATACATGTGGACGACAGAAGGAATGAGAGAGAGGGGGGGGGGGCAGAAGTATGGAGAGAGGAAGGGTAGAAATAAATAAGCAATCAACCTCAGGGCTACACCAAAGCAAAAACGGAATGGGAACATACTATATACAAAATAGCTTCATACATATATTGCAAAACACGTTTACTATTCTTCAGCCCGCTATACCACAGAAACACACTAGCCGAAAAGCATTTAAACGGAGCCCTGTCTTTCTAGGACCTGTCAAGAACAAAGCTACCGGTGTATTTATTCTAATCCGATAAACGTGCGTGTGCTGGCATGCGTGTGTGTGTTTATGTGTGTGCGTGCGTGTGTATGTATGTGTGGTGTGTGTGTGGTGTGGTGTGGTGTGTGTGTGTGTGTGTGTGTGTGCGCGCGCGTGTGCGTATGTCATTGTGTGTGTGTGGTGTGTGTGTGTGTGCGTGTGTGTGTGTGTGTGGGGGGGGGGGGGTGCTTGTGTGTGTGTGTGTGTGTCCTATATGGTGCAGTGGTATGTGCAGCGATTTCCAATCGGGAGGTTGCGGGTTCGATTCCCGACGATTATGGTCACACAATTCTTTCTCCTCCTTCCCAGACTCCTCCTGATTCTTCTTTCATTCTCCTGCGTGGTTGCCAACAGCCTGTGCATGGTGCATGACTGAGTATCTGGTGTGATGTGTGTCCGGGAAAAAATGAAAAAGACCAAAAAGTAGGGATTTACTGGCCAGAAGAAGCCGCTTCATAGCAGTGTGGTGTAGACCAGGTTGACTAGTGGTGGTCAATTCTTCAGCCTTGCAAGCTGTTTTTAATGGTGCAATCCCAGCACAAGTTGCCATAGTTTCTGCCGTAGCATCGCTATGATTGTCTTCGGAGTTGGGCGTCAAAAGGTGACAAGGTGTGTGTGTGTGTGTGTGTGTGTGTGTGTGTGTGCGTGTGTGTGTGTGTGTGTGTGCGTGTGTGTGTCTCGCCCAGGAGCGTGGGAAATGGCGCAGTGCGTATTCCGCTCAACCAGTACCGCGATCGGCTCAGCGTGACACTTCTGTGCTCTGTGATGTTTGCCAGCGTACTTTCGCCCACCAGAAATACAAGAATCGCCACAAGTGCCTGGCCGAGAGGAGGAAGCCCATATCTGAGCAGTCCGGCAGCCGACTATGTAATGCGTGCGGGAGATGGTTCTTGAGTGCTGGCGGGCTAGCTTCGCATAAGTGTCTCTCCAACTCGGCTGCTGAAGTGGCGTCGGTCTCGGCTGTGGCATCGGCAGACTCGGTCCGGAAACAGCGGGTTGCCCTGTCCTGCTGCAGAGCGCATTGTCTCGGCTGCGGTCGCTGCTGCAAGTCATCCCGTGGTTTCGACCTGCATAGCTGTGCTAATTTCCTGTCCAGGAAGTAGAGCGGCGTTTCTGGATCCAATGCTGAACTCAGTGCTGTCGACCCCTGCACAGGGGACACGTGACCATTTGATGGCAGTGTTACCAAGGACCAAGGTGTATGTGTGTGTGTATGTGTGTGTGTATGTGTGATAGTTTCTCCCCACACTCACTCGTGTTAAGACTTGGGTTTTGTGGGTTTTTCGCATCTTTCTGACCTGTACAGCTCTATCTTCTTTTGTTCCTTGTTTTGGTGCGTGTTTTTGGCCGTGACGCCGAGACCTCAGGTCGGCAGAGTCATCAATGCCCCACCATCACTGCTGCGTATAGGCACAGCGCCTGCTCATTATTTGTCAGTTTGTCCTAGTCTCCGTACTATTGTCTTTCCTTATTCTTTTCGAGCTCGTTATGTGAACATAGTAAAAAAATGTATGTGTGTGTGTATGTGTGTATATGTGTGTGTATGTGTATGTGTATGTGTATGTGACTTTTTCTGGTTAGTCAATCCCTATTTTTCATTTTTCCATTTCTTTTTCTTCTTTTTTTTGTGTGTGTGTAGAAAAAAAGAAAAGACAAAATGGAAAAATGAAAAATAGGGATTCACTAGCCAGAAAAAGTCACTTCAAACAGCTGTGTGGTGGTTACCAGCCTTAAAATAGTGGCGGTGAATTCATCAGCCTTGCAAGCTGTTGAATGGTGTAATTCCTGCACAAGTTGCTATGTTTAACAAAGCTGCTCGCTATCATCGCTTCCGCGATGGGCATGTCTGAGGTGAGGTGAGGTGTGTATGTGTGTGTGTGTGTGTGTGTGTGTATGTGTGTGTGTGTGTATGTGTATGTGTATGTGCGTGTGTGTATGTGTGTGTGTTTGTGGGTGTGTGTGTATGTCTGTGTGTATATAATGTGTGTGTGTGTGTTGTTTGTCTACAAAATCCACATATCTCCAGACACTGGGGTGAATGATGGAGTGTGGTGGTGGGGCCCATTAAGCTCCGCCGACCAGAGGTCTCAGCTTCATAGCTCCATGGACGTGTGTGTGTGTGTGTGTGTGGTTGTGTGTGTATGTGTGTGTTGGTATATGTGTGTGTGTGTGTTTGTGTGTATGTGTGTGCGTGTGTGTGTATGTGTGTGCGCGTGCGTGTGTGTGTATGTGAGTATGTGTGTGTTTGTGTGTGTATGTGTGTATGTGTGTGTGTATGTGTGTGTGTGTATGTGTGTGTGTGTGTGTCTTGAGGACGAGAGAAAGCCCGGTTGCAAGATGAGCAGAGTCCGGATTTCTCTACTGCCCCAGGAGGCTGAAAAACCAGAACCTGCTCTCGCCAAGCTGACCGGTCTTGTGCGCAATCAAACCAGTTTGGAATGGACTTCAAGTGTTTGGCTGAGCGCCAACTTCCCGTCCACCAACACCGTGGTTCAGCGCAGTGCGTAAGTTGCTGCCGATGGTTCCGTAGTAAGGGTGGGCTTGCAATTCATCGCTGCCAGCCTGCACCCCCTGAACATGCAGATACGGCATTGACGGCGTCTCTCGCTAGTTGCTGCTTTCAGCATTGTCAACGCTGCAATCGCTGCCTCAAGTCCCGGGCTGGTTTTAACCGCCATAACTGCAACCGTGGAAATCGTCTTGCTGCAGCCGATAGGGAATCACTGCCGCTGATCTGCATGCATTGCCCGAAGCGTTTCCGACGACAGCAAGATTTGACGAGGCACCAGAAGTCCTGCCAATGACGGTGCCCTCCAAACTCTGGCCGCCTCCGGGGGTGACATTGCCCAATGGGCAGTCATGTTATAGTAGTAGTAGTAGTGTGTGTGTGTGTGTGTGTGTGTATGTGCATCAGTGCTTCATGAGGATGGTGTACTGCTAACGCACACCGATGGTATCCGAGATTGGTTTTTCAGGCACTTTGGCGGCGTCTTGAATGTCGAGAGCCAGTACGATCCAGCTGTCTTGACAGCTATCCCGGATGAGCCACTGCAGACCGAGCTGGATGATCCCCCGATGAAGGCAGAGATGCTTGCGGCGATGCGCTCCATAAGGGTTGGAAAGTCCGGTGGGGAATCAGGTATCCTTCCCGAAAAGATTATCTTGGGTGGTGAGGAGCTCCATGATCGTCTGGTTCAGCTCATGCATTTGGTGTGGGATGAGGCATCGGTTGAGGCTGAGTGGCGGTATGCCATCGTTGTTCCAATAACTAAGAAAGGCAACTTGAAAGTTTGTGGCAACTGGAGGGGTATCAGCCTTTTGGATGTTGTTGGGAAGTTGTTTGCGCGGATTCTTCAGAACCGGCTGCAGACAATCTCGGAGAAGATGCTTCCCGAGTCACAGTCTTGTTTTCGTAAGGGCAGAGGGTGTGCAGACATGACCGTTGTTGCCAGGCAATTGATCGAGAAATCTTACGAACATGACTCGCCGTTGTATGCTCTCTTTGTCGATTTGCGAAAGGCATACGACTCAAACCCCCGTCCAGCGCTGTGGTGTTTGCTCCAGAAGTTTGGTGTCCCCCCCCCCCCCCCCCAGGATGCTCAGTATCTTCAAGTCCTTGCATGAGTCGATGGAGGTGAAGGTCCGCATCGAGGGTGGTGTCACTGCTGCCATTAACGTCAACAACGGTCTGCGTCAGGGTTGTACTTTGGTACTTTGGTACTTTGGCGCTCCATGTGCCCGGACGCTGGTGTTGAGCTGCACTAAAAATAAAAGTTGGTTGGAGACCGGGCACCGCACTGCCAAGTCAGCCCACAAAGAACACCTCCATCAATGTTGAACGCCCAGTTTTAGACGCTACCGCCACCTTGGCAGACTTCACGACTTGGAAAGAATCGTGGGAGGACTTTGTACGCTGCCAGCACCTCAGGTCCCAGGACCGAGAAACCAGAGTGGGAGCACTGAGACAGTCCTTAGACGAGGAACGCCGGCGTTATATCCGCCAAGATATGATCTATATTTCCGAGGAGGATGATGGTGACGCTATCATCGGGGCCATCGAAGCGTTTGTAGGACGTCGTTGCAAACCTTAACTGGACAGATTGCAGTTCTACAATTTGCAAAAAAGACGATAATGAGTTGTTAGACTCCTTGCTGACGGTGTTGAAGGAGCTTTGCAAGGCTGGTGACTTCACAGTTGGAGAGTTCTGCACTACTTGCACACTTTGCCTCCGTTGATGTGGCCAATGCTGGTCGAGCGTCCAGAGAAAGGCCAGGAGACATTACGCGACAGGCTTGTGGTTGACATTCGTGATGACGACACGAGGCATAAGCTTCTGACACCAGCCGTGACGCTGGAGGATGCCGTTCGGATATGCAGGGCTGAGGAATCTGCCAAAGCCACCCAGCAAAGGTATGCCAGAAGGGCAAGTCAGCTTTCAGCAGCCCTGGGCGAGTTCTTTAGAGAACTGTGACTGTATTTCTTGGTGTCCTTGGAGCACGTGCGACGTCACTATGGGCCAAGTACAGTCAGCCGCAGTATCTTTGTATTTGTGGCACATGCAATAACTCACTTTTCTGGCATTAGACTGACTGCTGTTTTTTGGCCCCCCCCCCCCCCTTTTCACACGTGCTCCATGTTCCTGTCCCAGCCATGAGCGCGTGTCGTTATTACCTGACCTTGTATTCACTTTTGTCACTTTTGTCACTTTTGTCACTTAGGGTATGCCACGTTTCTATGCAGAATGAGCACAATTGCGCCAATTTAGCCCTATAAAGATCAGTCTATTCTTATTATTCTTTCATTCAACATCATATGCCTCCACTGATGAGCTCAGGAGGAGCGAAACAGCTGTCTCGAGGGTCATTGTCAATAACAACCTATATACCGGAATTGTCCTCGCTGTGGTGATGGTGATGTGAGTGCAGAGTTTGGATCAGCCAAGAGCGCAATGTGGTGGTGTGGTGTATGGGATTCCATAAATAAATGGCCGGGTCGTCGCTACTTCTTCTTCTCGGTCCAACATACTATTATAAAAATGGTTCACATGGGATAAAATATGAAAATTAATGATTAAAAAGTGTGTTGTGGTGAAGACTTTGAAACGGATAGATATAACTTGTTCAGTTTTGGCATGACCGCATATACATGTAAATGTGCATCCGATATCAACCTTCCTTTCCACTGAAGCTCGTATTTTCTGTCGCACCTCCAGTAGATATTTTCATCCCGTCCTCTCTTGTCGACGACGTAGACCTACGCATATCCTTTTAGTATTCAGCGAAGACCTCCGTGATTGGTCGTTGAGACGTAATCTGGTGGTCCAGTGTAATTCTCCACATTTCAAAATGAAAGTAGGTAAACTCTGCTGTGATGTGATTTCAATCATGTGCCAGTAGGTATACATGCAAATCGTTATTCCAGGCAGCGAGTGTGTCTTTTGGCGCCTACATGGCGAGTGTGTCTTTTGGCGCCTACATGGCCAGTGTGTCTTTTGGCGCCTACATGGCGAGTGTGTCTTTTGGCGCCTACATGGCGAGTGTGTCTTTTGGCGCCTACATGGCGAGTGTGTCTTTTGGCGCCTACATGGCGAGTGTGTCTTTTGGCGCCTACATGGCGAGTGTGTCTTTTGGCGCCTACATGGCCAGTGTGTCTTTTGGCGCCTACATGGCGAGTGTGTCTTTTGGCGCCTACATGGCGAGTGTGTCTTTTGGCGCCTACATGGCGAGTGTGTCTTTTGGCGCCTACATGGCGAGTGTGTCTTTTGGCGCCTACATGGCGAGTGTGTCTTTTGGCGCCTACATGGCGAGTGTGTCTTTTGGCGCCTACATGGCGAGTGTGTCTTTTGGCGCCTACATGGCGAGTGTGTCTTTTGGCGCCTACATGGCGAGTGTGTCTTTTGGCGCCTACATGGCGAGTGTGTCTTTTGGCGCCTACATGGCGAGTGTGTCTTTTGGCGCCTACATGGCGAGTGTGTCTTTTGGCGCCTACATGGCGAGTGTGTCTTTTGGCGCCTACATGGCGAGTGTGTCTTTTGGCGCCTACATGGCGAGTGTGTCTTTTGGCGCCTACATGGCGAGTGTGTCTTTTGGCGCCTACATGGCGAGTGTGTCTTTTGGCGCCTACATGGCGAGTGTGTCTTTTGGCGCCTACATGGCGAGTGTGTCTTTTGGCGCCTACATGGCGAGTGTGTCTTTTGGCGCCTACATGGCGAGTGTGTCTTTTGGCGCCTACATGGCGAGTGTGTCTTTTGGCGCCTACATGGCGAGTGTGTCTTTTGGCGCCTACATGGCGAGTGTGTCTTTTGGCGCCTACATGGCGAGTGTGTCTTTTGGCGCCTACATGGCGAGTGTGTCTTTTGGCGCCTACATGGCGAGTGTGTCTTTTGGCGCCTACATGGCGAGTGTGTCTTTTGGCGCCTACATGGCGAGTGTGTCTTTTGGCGCCTACATGGCGAGTGTGTCTTTTGGCGCCTACATGGCGAGTGTGTCTTTTGGCGCCTACATGGCGAGTGTGTCTTTTGGCGCCTACATGGCGAGTGTGTCTTTTGGCGCCTACATGGCGAGTGTGTCTTTTGGCGCCTACATGGCGAGTGTGTCTTTTGGCGCCTACATGGCGAGTGTGTCTTTTGGCGCCTACATGGCGAGTGTGTCTTTTGGCGCCTACATGGCGAGTGTGTCTTTTGGCGCCTACATGGCGAGTGTGTCTCTTGGCGCCTACATGGCGAGTGTGTCTCTTGGCGCCTACATGGCGAGTGTGTCTCTTGGCGCCTACATGGCGAGTGTGTCTTTTGGCGCCTACATGGCGAGTGTGTCTTTTGGCGCCTACATGGCGAGTGTGTCTTTTGGCGCCTACATGGCGAGTGTGTCTTTTGGCGCCTACATGGCGAGTGTGTCTTTTGGCGCCTACATGGCGAGTGTGTCTTTTGGCGCCTACATGGCGAGTGTGTCTTTTGGCGCCTACATGGCGAGTGTGTCTTTTGGCGCCTACATGGCGAGTGTGTCTTTTGGCGCCTACATGGCGAGTGTGTCTTTTGGCGCCTACATGGCGAGTGTGTCTTTTGGCGCCTACATGGCGAGTGTGTCTTTTGGCGCCTACATGGCGAGTGTGTCTTTTGGCGCCTACATGGCGAGTGTGTCTTTTGGCGACTACATGGCGAGTGTGTCTTTTGGCGCCTACATGGCGAGTGTGTCTTTTGGCGCCTACATGGCGAGTGTGTCTTTTGGCGCCTACATGGCGAGTGTGTCTTTTGGCGCCTACATGGCGAGTGTGTCTTTTAGCGCCTACATGGCGAGTGTGTCTTTTGGCGCCTACATGGCGAGTGTGTCTTTTGGCGCCTACATGGCAAGTGTGTCTTTTGGCGCCTACATGGCGAGTGTGTCTTTTGGCGCCTACATGGCGAGTGTGTCTTTTGGCGCCTACATGGCGAGTGTGTCTTTTGGCGCCTACATGGCGAGTGTGTCTTTTGGCGCCTACATGGCGAGTGTGTCTTTTGGCGCCTACATGGCGAGTGTGTCTTTTGGCGCCTACATGGCGAGTGTGTCTTTTGGCGCCTACATGGCGAGTGTGTCTTTTGGCGCCTACATGGCGAGTGTGTCTTTTGGCGCCTACATGGCGAGTGTGTCTTTTGGCGCCTACATGGCGAGTGTGTCTTTTGGCGCCTACATGGCGAGTGTGTCTTTTGGCGCCTACATGGCGAGTGTGTCTTTTGGCGCCTACATGGCGAGTGTGTCTTTTGGCGCCTACATGGCGAGTGTGTCTTTTGGCGCCTACATGGCGAGTGTGTCTTTTGGCGCCTACATGGCGAGTGTGTCTTTTGGCGCCTACATGGCGAGTGTGTCTTTTGGCGCCTACATGGCGAGTGTGTCTTTTGGCGCCTACATGGCGAGTGTGTCTTTTGGCGCCTACATGGCGAGTGTGTCTTTTGGCACCTACATGGCGAGTGTGTCTTTTGGCGCCTACATGGCGAGTGTGTCTTTTGGCGCCTACATGGCCAGTGTGTCTTTTGGTGCCTACATGGCGAGTGTGCGGAAAGTGGCGCAAGCCTACATATTTTCGATTGGAACATGATATCAGAACTACCAGTGGATAAGTTGGCTTTGTCGCGTCATATTTAGCGTCTGCAAGGTGCAATTCTCACAGTTAAAATGATTCAAATGCGATGTATATCGCTGGCACCAGCGACATGTTTTCGGTGAAATGTGGTGAAACTGCTTTCCTTCAGAGGATTCGAATGCGATATAATATAATTTCAAATACGATGTATACCGATGTCATCAGTGACATTTTTTCGGTGAAACTGAGCAAAACTGCTTTTCTGTGAACCGACATTCGGTGAACATGCTGTCGATGAACCTGTTTTCTGTGAACCAGATTTTGGGCCAAGTGAACAGTCGCTAAATCTTACACTCTGTAAAATGCCTTTTAGTGAAATGTCGTGCTGTGATTGGTCGTTCTGTGAACGCGTTTTCGGCGAACCGTCCGGATACCCAACCTTGACATAATGGTATTATTATTATTATTATTATTCACACATATCCGCCGGATGAGTACGCGTGGCCCATGCACCATGGGGACCCACGAATACAAACCAGCATATGTTCCCTCAGCAATACAAGCAAGCAAGCACGCAAAGATAAATGAGAGCCCAGGCAGCGAAAACAAAACGAAGAGAGATGAGGACATAGGCAACGAAAACAATTCCAAAGCATAGCCAGGGATTGAATGTGTGCATCTGGGTACGACAGTTAACACGGCTAGTGCAGCCGTACAGAGCGCAGCAGCATGTAAATACAAAAGCGCCACAGCAGCAGCAGCCAAGAGTGTGCAAACACTAAAAAAGAAGATCAGTCCATGAAAAAATCATTGTCGCCACAGGTAGACATCTCCGGCAAGAATGCATGCGTGCGCACAAGTAGGCAGGTAAGCATGTCAGATGTAATCGTATTATTATGGCCAGGCTAATTAACAGTGCTGTTTCGCAATGAATTCCATCGGCATTTATCATACGCCACCTTCCGAAGCTGGGCTAGGCCAGGTCGCGACAGAAGCACAAGCCCCAGCTTCTCCCGACAATCCAGTGAGAGAGTGGTAAAACTCTCAGACTCCATTGATGCCCTGATGATGCCCAATGGGCGAAATATTGGCATTAGGAAATCTATTCGATGCAGCTGAGAGCCTGTTATGTACGGTGTGCAATGGAGATATTTTCCGAAATGAAAAAAATATTTTAAATAAAGTACAAAAGAAGTCAAAAGTCAACTGGCCCAACTTCTGCGAAAACCAGGCTTAGGGTGAAAATCATTTTTTTGAGAAAAATGATGTTTTGTAAAAAGGTTGTGTCGCGTTGACGCTCGAGTGCAGTGAAGTGGAACCAAAGTTTTGGCAAAGAGAATCTCGCTTGTTTGAAGATGTAGCAGTCATGGCAGGTGTAACAGATTCACTGTTACTACTAACACTAGGAATAGGATGCACTTATCACCTGCTATTATCACGCTGCTGCTGTTAGGTGCTATGTCCATCATTGCTTGTTCATGTATATAAGAATGCATTATGGCAAGGATCATTGCTTATTCCAAGAATGACTACTGAAGTTAGTTGGACTGTTACACTGGTAGCAAGAGGATGGTTTTTCTTTTCCTAATGTTCGGGCTATGCACAGTGGCCGCAGTAGTCGCCTACGGTATATTCGAGATTCAGAAGCGTCTGAATCACCTTATCGCACTCGGTCAGTGCGATGGATCAGATCAAACGCCAAGACGTGCTCAAGCTCCCAGCGGAGAGAGGCCACGCATGCGCCATGTTAAGTCTACGCCTGTGTTTCGTGGAGATACAAGAGAGTTCAAGGAGTGGGCCTTCGCCATCGAACTCGCCATGAAGTCCCTGCAGCTGGACAACGCGGAGGAGCGCTTGAGCTACGCGGCGAGTTTTCTGGAGGGCAACGCTCGTCTTTGGTTTATCGCCTCTCAGGAGGCAAACACGCTGTTTTCCGACTGGCCAGACCTGAAGAGCAAGCTGGGAGAAGTGTACGGTCCGGTTTATGACAGGGAACAGGCGCGCATCGACTTATTCGCTCTTCACCAAGATGAGACTCTTGACGAATACATCAACAAATTTTCGCGGCTTAGCTTACAAGTTCCCGAGCTTGATGACCACTCCAGAGCTATCTTGTTCACGCGTGGGCTGGCTCAGGGCCTAAGCGGTGAGGTACTTAGGGAGCATCTGCAACATTTGGCCCAAGCCATACGAGCTGCGGTCTCAGCAGACCAGTCGATGCGGCTAGCCCAAGCAAGCTACGCCAAGGCAGTGCGCGCACCAGGGCATCAGAGGCGCCAGCCTGGACCCTGGTCAAGCCAACCAACACCATCCGGTGGGAGAGAAACCAGGGAGCCAGAGGGTCGTTCAAGGCTGTGTTTCACCTGCAGGAAACCCGGCCATATTGCCAGATTCTGTCCAGAAGGAGGGAGGAACGCCACAAGCAAGCCTTCTTTAAACGATGGACGCCAGTAAGGAAGGGAGTGCGACTACTGGCGAACACGAGAGCACCCAGGAAGAGGCCACGAATCAAAGTTCAGAACAAATTCAGCCCCTTAGCAAATGAGGAACCACGCCTCGAGGAGACCGAAATTCAAGCCTCGCCTGTCAAGCATTCGTCACCTGATACTGTTGGCCGGCCTAATGAAGTAACCGCCAGCACAGGGAGCATTTCCGCCGACAACGAACACGACCTAATGCGCGTCCAGGGCAAGATAAATGGACGTCGCGTTACCATGCTACTGGATTCTGGGTCAACCCACGACTTCATTTCAACTGACCTTGTCAAGGAGCACAACATCTCCACAACAACCGGTAGCGACGTCCTGAACATCACACTTGCTGATGGATCGGTCCGCTCACAGCCTATTACGAAAACGGACAGCTTGAAGACCGTAGTCGGCGACTTTAGCGAGCACCAACAGTTCCTAGTATTCCCTATGACGCGGTATGACGTGATCCTCGGCAAACCATGGCTGACCCGGACGAACCCACAGATCAATTTTCGTACCAATGAAATCAAGCTGGAGGGTGGATCCATCATCTGTCAACCGAGTGAAAGTGATGGCACGGACAAATCCAACCCACCGATCGAGACGTTCCTCATCTCAGGGAAGCAGGCTAGGCATGCAATGAGAGGTGGCGCAGAAGGAATCCTAGCGTATGTGACAGCAGATCCGGACGAGCCACAGACGGTGGATAGTCCGGGTAGGGAGGATCAGAAGGATTTCAAGGACCTGCTGAAGGAGTTCGGGGACGTCTTTCCCGATGAGCTTCCAAACAAGCTGCCACCCAGAAGAGGCGCAGATCACGAGATAAAAACGGAAGAAGGAGCTAAACCGCCATCTCGTGCAGCATATCGTTTACCAAAACCAGAGATGGATGAGCTTCAAGCTCAGCTAACCGAGCTGCTCCGTAGAGGATTCATCCAGCCCAGCAAATCCCCATACGGAGCCCCTGTGTTCTTCGTAAAGAAAGCGGATGGAACACTTCGAATGGTATGCGACTGGCGTGAGCTAAACCGCATAACCATTAAGAACAAGGCATGCCTACCGAATATTGACGACCTCTTTGATACCGTCCAAGGCAGTGCGTATTTCACCAAGCTAGATCTGAGGTCCGGTTACAATCAGATACGAATAGAAGAAACAGATATTCCGAAGACAGCAATAAATACCCCATTCGGTCACTTTCAGTTCACAGTGATGGGTTTCGGCCTAACAAATGCCCCGGCAACATTCCAAACCTTGATGAACAGTGTCCTCCAGCCATACCTGCGTAAATTCGTTGTGGTGTTTCTAGACGATATCCTCATATTCAGCAAATCATGGGAGGAGCACCTCGATCATGTCAGAACCATCTTAAATGCCCTCAGGAGGAATGAGCTATATTGCAAACCGTCTAAATGTGAATTCGGCCGGACAGACGTTCTGTTTCTTGGGCACCGGATAGACGGCCAATGCATTTCTCCAGATCCAGAGAAGATCAAGGCCGTGCATAACTGGCCTGTCCCGACGACGGTCACGCACGTAAGACAGTTTATGGGATTCGCTAATTACTTTCGAAGGTTCATTAACCATTTCTCGGCCATCTCCAAACCCCTGGAGGAACTGACAGGGAAACATGTACGCTTCGAGTGAAATCAAACTCGACAGGAGGCATTTGAGCGATTGAAGTCTGCTCTGCTGGATGCACCAGTGTTGCGACTAGCAAACGTCAGTCAGGATTTCCGCGTTGAGACTGACGCAAGTGACTTTGCTGTGGCAGGAGTCTTAACGCAGCAAGCAGAGGACCAGTCCTGGCATCCTGTGGCTTACGTGAGCCGAAAGCTGTCTTCTGCCGAACGGAATTACACGGCCGCCGAGCGAGAAACTTTGGCTGTAGTGTACGCCCTGCAGTGCTGGCGAGTCTACCTATTTCGCCACTTTCAACTCTACACCGACAACATGGGAGTTGTCTACCTCAGGACCAAACCAAACTTAACCAAGAGAGAGGCTCGATGGATTGAATTCCTGGCCGACTATGACTACACGGTACATCACAAGCCAGGGAAGTGTAACATAGCAGACCCGTTGTCACGTCGACCAGACTTGGAACTGAATGGAATCGAGTTCTCTCTGGATGTGAATCAAGGAATTGCGAATCAGATCTCAGCAGGGTATGATAGTGACCCAGAGCTTTCGCCAGTAATCAAGCGCTTGGTGGCTTGCAGCGAAGACGCCATGCATGAGCGATACGTCTGGAACAGTGTGGACCGGCGGCTGTACCTAGTAACATCGGGGGATGCTCGCCTCTGCATTCCTCGCGGTCCGGTACGGCTGCAACTGCTCAAACAGAATCATGATTGCCTGACGGCCGGCCATCCGGGGAGAGACAGGACCTACCTGAAGCTGAGCAGATACTTCTATTGGCCAGGCATGAGAAGTACTGTGAAGGACTTCGTTAAATCTTGCGACCGGTGCCAACGCGTAAAGGGTAGCCAGACCAAGGCAGGACTGTTGCAGTCCCTTCCAGTCCCCGAACAGCCCTGGACAGACATCAGCATGGATTTCATCATGGCACTGCCTCTGACCTGCCGAGGACATAGCGCCATTCTAACCTTTGTGGACCGTCTGACGAAGTATGTGCACCTGATCCCGACGACTGTTCATGTTGACTCTAAGGAGGCAGCCCGATTGTACGTGGATCATGTGTTTGCTGCCCATGGCTTGAGCAAAACGATAGTTTGTGATCGAGATCCGCGATTCACGTCGGCGTTCTTCAAGGAGGTTTTCAGTATTCTTGGCGTGGAGCTAAAAATGAGCACGGCCAACCACCCGCAGACCGATGGAATGACTGAGCGTGTGAACCGTGTCATTGAGGATACGCTAAGAGCTTTCGTCAACCATAGGCAAAACAATTGGGATGAACTCCTATCGCTATGTGAGTTTGCGATCAACAATGCCGATCAAGCGTCAACAGGTAACACGCCATTTTTCCTCAACCATGGATGCCATCCAGTTACTCCCTCGAGCTTATTGGCGAAGCAGAAAGCTGGAACTGGCATGGACACGAATGGTCCGCTGTCATGGCTGGATGGCCGCGTAGAGGCACTACGTGAGGCACAGGATGCCATCGTGGCGGCGCAGGCCCGGCAATCATTGTATGCGGATCGAGGACGGGTGGAGGACGCCCTGAAGGAGGGGGGTGAGGTGTTGGTCTTCAGGGACTTCCTGCTGACGCCCGAGGAACGAGACAGGCCTTCACACAAATTAAGGCTCAAGTGGTATGGGCCGTTCAAGGTGCAGAAGAAAGTGGCCCCGAATGCGTACAGATTAGCTCTTCCAAGAATCATTCGGGCCCATCCAGTGTTCAATATTGCTGCCCTCAAGCTGTACCATGGCAATGAGATACCGGGCCGTACTCAGCCGGCACCTCCACCCCTAACCGATGCGGATGGCCATACGCGGTGCATTGTCGAAAAGGTGTTGTCGCACAAGAAGAGAGGACGGCGCACGCAGTACCTAGTGAAATGGAAGGGCTACCAAGATGCCACCTGGGAGCCGGAGGATTACTTGATGGATGAAGCAGGAAACGCTATTATTCCGCTGAAAACCTACCTGGACCGTTTTTCATAAAATTGCTATTTAATTGGCAGCCACAGTTGTATTGCTAGTTTCTACGTGTTGCAATAGAAATGTAGCATTCTGCATGATTAGGATAGTGCTTCCCTGCCAGCCAGGCGTTATTTGCAGAGGACATGCACTGGATCTTGAGTTCATCAGTGTTGTTTTCGGCTACCATGCATTCCACATATCCATGCATGATCATTAGTTACAATAACTGTTCCTTCGAATTGGTACTGTTCTGACAGTTGAGAGGGGGGAATGGTGTAACAGATTCACTGTTACTACTAACACTAGGAATAGGATACACTTATCACCTGCTATTATCACGCTGCTGCTGTTAGGTGGTATGTCCATCATTGCTTGTTCATGTATATAAGAATGCATTATGGCAAGGATCATTGCTTATTCCAAGAATGACTACTGAAGTTAGTTGGACTGTTACAGCAGGAAGGGTTTCAGCAGTCAGGGAAGTCAAAGGGCTTCCGGTTGAATATTCCCTGCAATTTCTCTAGTCACAACGAAGACTTTTTGAGCTGATCGAACGGATTCCATCTCCTTCACTCAGGGATGGCGAAATTTCTGCGCTAGCTGCTGCTTGCGGAAGATGGTGAAGAAATCGTCTCCAGTTAGAGTCGTGATGGCGATAGCGAGGAGAACCTGGACGACATCGATCCAGCCAATCGAAGTATGGAGATACTAGCTGTTTCTGGGCCTCACGCAAAAGGAACACGCGCAGCAGAGCTCATACATGTACGTTTGCAGGAAGTTCACGAGGAAAAAGGCTGGAAGCGAAGTGTGAAAACTGTTTTGAATTGAAGTCCTTGGCGATGAAGTGCTACTGAATGCCAGGCGAATGAGCGAGCAGATCGAGAGGCCTCCACTCGAGACTTTCCTCGCTGGACAGCTAGCTGCCAGGGATTGTACGGCGTGCCGAGATAATCGCCAGATTTCACTTGCTGGTACATGGTCAGCACCAAGCAGACACTGCAGCACGCCAGCACACGATGCGCATACTATGAACAGTGTCAGTGGTACAGTTTGAAAGGCGGTGTTCTTTCTTGTTTCTGAACAGTTGTACTAGATTCACCCTTCAAAAGGTGCCATCTCGACTGGAGTCGGGTTTCCTTGTGGTGTGTAGCGCCAGAGCATGCCAGTACATGTATTCAGCCTCAGAATGTGCTGAGTGAGGAGCAAAAAAAATTCATGCAGAACTGTGCATGGCCACTACAGCCTGCAGCACCAAGAGGCCACAACAAGCCTGCCCCCACATGCCTACCTTGTCATGTCACCTAAAGCAAAAATAATCCATGTCTCTTCCTTCACTCTGGTGGATCTCTCTTCACTCTTTCCTGTGATAACAATTTTGTGTTTTTTTGGATTTTTTTAAACAATACCCTGGTGTGTTTTAGATACTTTTAATACCACTATGAGTCGACCCACACCTGTAATATTTTGTTTCCTGACCTCCCATGCCTAGTAGAAGCTGAAAATGGGAAAAAGTCATTTTGTGAAATTTCACCCTAAGCCTGGTTTTCGCAGATCCTGGGCCAACTAATGAATTTATAGGGGTAATATTTTCCCTTTTCCATGATAATAACTAGCATGCATGGACACCTTGGCATAGGGATACTCGTGTAAAATATTTTTGCACTTATGGCCACTTGCAAGTACGAAAAAGGCACAGTTTTCCGAACTTTGGGGCTCCATAAGTACAACAAAGTGAATATGTATCCCTGCGTGCCAAAGCATAATATTCGGATTTTGCGAGCATAATGCGAGAATCCATGAAAGCATAATTCCATGATTTCGTGAGCATAATCCGCCGGAGCCTAAAGGGCTCTATTATTTCATTTTATGGTGTTGGAAACTTTTGAGCGTTCACAGAAAATTTGGATGGGATTTCAGCAACTTGCACTTGTTTTGGCACGGTGTCGAAAAACATAAGTCGCGAACAATGATTGCATCTTTGGGAAAGGTGTAGCTGTGTGTCTTCTATTTCGCTGCTCTCCCTATTGCACGATGTGCAGATCCTCGTGGCTTTGCAATCTCTTTCTGCTCACAAGGCACCCATGCAGTGGTGAACCTTGATCAGGGACACCACTATAATGGTGTACTAGCTGTGCTAGTACTTGTTAGCAACAATCCGAACTAGCGCACACACTGCACTGCATTGCTTTGTACTGCATTCAAGACTGACGTCATGCGCTTTGTTTTGCTGCGTAAGGGGCCGTCCGTAAATATCGATGTTTTTTTAGAGACGATATTGGTGCTTCTCTCCCTTGACCCCCCTCCCTCCCCCCAGAAGACGCACATGTACATCTAGATCATGGAATCAATATTTTTGGATGCTCATGAAGTGCCCAGGTCCAGGATGTTGAGGGTCCGGTGTAGGCGTGAAAATCCCGCCGCACTCACGCTGCATCGCCTGGGGGGAGCGAACCGGGTTGGCGCTGCAGTGCTCAGCCATCGTGTACTGGTGTAGCCAAAGCGGCTACGCTCGGGCTTGAATTTTTTCAAATCCTTGTTCAGACAGTGAAGACTGGAAACTCTTGTGGAGTTCGTCCGTGTTTGTTCGCACTGCCTCTACGTCTTGAAAAAGGTCTCCCGCAGGCATCGTTCGGCCGATGTATGGAATCGAGCATGAGTACGAGGACGAAAGTGCGGAATCGGAGCCCGACGCGCGCTAGCGCGGAGGGCTCCGATTCTAGCACTTGAGTCCGAGTACGAATGCTTTGATACCATTTCTGACATGCATTGCACGAACTACTTCGTACTACTAGTACTACTACATGTAGTACTTCACACATACCTAGTACCTACTCAAGGCACGCACACTAGACCAGACAAGGAACACAACTAGTCGCCAGTTTAGTACTTCAGACATGTTACATAATGACTAATGTACACAGTCACAACACAGAGATAAAACAAGGGCAGTCTAGTCAGCTAAAAACCAGGTCAGTTCAGCTTCTCTTCTTCGCAGTGACTACAGCCTACAGCCTACAGGTGCAGGTGAACATTGCAGTTTGCACCAAACTGAGCTCCGGAAAAGTTGATGGTCTTCGTAGCTTTCTGCATCAGAGACCGTTGGTGAGTTGGGGATTGCACTGTTGGGTCACAAGTTGCGATGTACTCATCAATGTCGGGATCGTGGAACTCAGTCTGCTGCTGTGATCGCTGAACGCTCGTTGTTGGCGCTGTAAGAGCACGGGTAGCAGCATTGGTTGCAGTTGGAGACTCTCCATCCAGAACTGCATTCTTCAACCATAATGCACTATGCACTTAGTCTTTCATACCGGCGCTCCACTCCCGCCTAAAAAACTCCCGCCTAAAAAAAAAAAAAAAAAAAAAAAACGGCCTCTGATGGCTGAATCGGAGCACGCCTAGGCGTGCTCCGATTCAATCGGAGCACGCCTGGGCGTGCTCCGATTGGAAAATCGGAGACCTGCAAGCGCTCACAGGTCTTCAGTGGCTGATTCAAAGCACGGCAAGTCGCGCTAGGATTCGCTGTTGCCATGTCGATTGTCATGTGACATGTCAGAATTCCACAATCAATAGCTCATTCTTTTGCTCTTGAAATTCGCCATGGGCGTACAGCTTCCAATTTTTGATTTTGTTCTTGTGTCGCGAGTTTTAGCTCCGCGAACGGAAGCTGGTTTCACATTTCTTGTATAGCCATTTAGACGTACGTCCGCGTGCAGCTGCGCAGGGATCGGCGAAACTTCAGATATTTACATCGATATTTTTCTGATGCTCGAAAAGACGCACATGGCTCAAACCCCCTCCCCCCCAGACGCACCAATATCGTCTCTAAAAAAACATCGATATTTACGGACGGCCCCTAATCACAAATGGCACCAGCCCATTTTGCGGAAAAGAAAAACAAATCTTGCTTGCCCTGTTGTGCTCTTCCAGACAACGGATCGTGCTTCAGCAGTGTTTCTTTTCCTTTCGTAGCTTTGCTGCCAGCCCGAGTGTCACCTCGACACTGTATTTCTTCAGTATGTCTGACCTAACTGTCGACACTGTCAAGGCAATGCCTTGCCAAGCCCCCGCGGCGAGCCTTCTCAGCGCGGCTTGAATCCGAAAGGAAACTTAGTAAAAGTATTTTACAGGACCGTTTGCTGGCACAACTAGCCCTTGGTAGTGAGGTCTGCTCCGGCCAGGAGAACCAGCAACATGACAGTGCGGACACGGCTCGCGAGCCCAGAAGCCCGACTTGCACCAATGCCTCCTCCGCCAGCTCAGGTGACGCGGGCTCAACATGGGATCTGCGCTCCCGTAGATCTACGTGACGAGGTGTAGTCGGCTTTGTCGGCCGCCATTTTATTATTATCGGAGAGCATTGTGCCGCTCCTCACCCAAGGCCAAGGCAATGCGGCTGCTGCCGCCACTACGCCAGGCCAAGCCCTTGTAACCCACCCGATCAGCCACCTGCACCAGCTGTGCCCAAGGCTGTGCAAGAACGTATCTTGCGAGGGGAGTTCGTAGATTTTTCAAGTTGGTTGCCTGAAATTCTTGCACACTTCCGGCCCAACATTCCGGCTGGTGCACAGCCCGAATAACGATAGCCAGCTAAATATCGTTGAGTCGGATGACCGTACGCGAAGCAGGTGCGTCGCAAGGTTCACGATAATTATACATGTAACTACCCGGCTCGAGGCATGGACCACATACATGTCTGTTATCACGGCTGCTGCCCTACACCGCACTGCTGAACTGCTGAACTGATTGCGTACCAGCAGTTGATCCTGACTGCTAACCGCCAATTCTTCCCAAGCGCGTGGCTAGAGTACGACCGCCAGCTGCGGCTGCTCGTGGCCCAGTAACCAGGCACGAAGAGGTTGGACACCATCGACGTGAACCTATGGCAGATAGCTGTCACAGGCCATGCACACCCAAAATGCGCTCAATGTAAGACGGCCCATCCAGGGGCGGTTTGTGTCCTTTTCGTCCCCAAGCCAGCAGCATTTACCTCCAGTGGTCGCAACCATACCAGCGACAGCCAAGAAATCTGCCGCAACTTCAATGGAGGTCGCTGTTCTTCGTCGTCGTGCCGCTTCTCCCACACCTGCAGCCAGTGTGGCAAGGACCACCCATGCATCATGTGCAACCAGCAGCAGCGCGGAGCCAATCGGCCACCCCGCCGCTCCTAGCAGAATGGCTACTGAATAGCTTGACTCGGTACGTAGCTTCTTTCCTATACACTCTGCAGACACCACACTGCTAGCTGACCACTTTGCCCGCCTGTTACGTAACCACTCATATCAATAATGCGTTGCGTATGTTCTCCATGGGCTGCGCCGTGGCTTTACTCTTGGATCTGCCGGCCAACACGACATTTCGGTTGTCTCTAATAATCTACCCTTGGCTTTCACTCACTCGGCATTTATATCCGAGCAATTAGCTGCTTCCTGCGCCCGCAGCGAGACCACAGGCCCATTTCCGTCACCTCCATTTCAGTTAATGCGCCGCTCTGGTATTGGTGCCATCCCCAAAAAGAACGGTAAGCTGCGAATGATCCACCATCTGTCTAGTCCGGAAGGCACCGGCGCGAACGACAGCATTCCTGCCGAGCCGCTCTCTCTGCACTACGCGAGCATTGACAACGCGATCAACATCATCATGTCATGCCCACAGCCTGTGTATTTGTCCAAGCTCGATGTACGCAGTGCATTTCGGCAGATCCCAGTCCGCCGTCAGGACTTCGCTGGGAAGGCTCCTACTACTACGAGCGCTTTCTGCCTTTTGGCCTCCGCTCCAGCCCAGCCGTCTTTGACTCAGTAGCCACAGCAGTCAACTGGATCATGCAGCACGAGTTTGCTATAGATCACCGGCTTCATTACCTCGACGACTTTCTCGATATCTCCACTGGTTTGGCTGCAGCCAACCAGCAACTCACCACCCCCCCCCCCCTCCGGGCATTCACGTATCTCGGCACTCCTCTTTGCTCCATCCCAGCTCGAGGGCCATCACCATCATTGACCTTGGTATTTTCCTAGACTGCGGCTACCAGAGGACAAGCTGTCCGAGATCCGTGCGCCACTCATGGCTACTATCAGCGAGCGCAGCATCGGCCAGCGTCAACTCGAGTTCCTCCTGGGGAAGCTCACTTTTGCTGCCCGAGTCATCGTTCCTGGACACACATTCATGCGTGAACTATGATCAGCGTGCCCTGAACTGTATCTGTGTATGCGAGTGCGGTGCATAAAGCCCACCTTGAGAATGGGTTTGCCGGCCCCTTAGTAGATGCGTGGCTTCTGGAGAGGGTGTTGAAGGGCATCCAGCGATGCCATGGTACGGCTGTACTCACCCCTCGCCTTCCTATAACTATGCCAATCCTACGACACCTGACGGATGCACGCCGGAAAAGTAGTATCCTGAATGGCCATGACAAGCTGCTCTACCAAGCCGCCATGCTGCTTCTTTGGATTTCTTCGGTGTGCTGAATTCACTAATGGCATCACACGGGGCTGTACTAGCTCCCCTGGTGACGGACGCTTGCAACTCTTCCTGCTTTCATCCAAGACGGACCCATTCGGTAAAGGCGTTACTAGTGACATTGGCCCGTCTGTACCGCCGTACTGCCCGGTCCGTGCCATTGTTAGCTACCCATTTGTCACTCGTCGCGAGGGACCAGAGCAACTCTTGTTCGTACTCTTGAACAGACAGCAGCTGACCAGGCAGTCATTCACAGTAACAGTATGGTCTCTTGTCGCTGTACCATCCCAGTCGAACTACTCCGGGCATTCGGTCTACATTGGTGCAGCCACCACCGCTGCTATGGCTAGTGCCCCGACTCCTTCTTCCGAGTGGCAGGTCAGTGGAAAGAGCGATGCGTGTCTATGCTACATCCGGACTACAACAAGCGCTAAGCGCCAGCTATCGTCCCGGCTTGCTGCCGTGCCATGGATGCCATGATCCCCAACTCGGGTGAGTAATGAGCTACTGAACTCTAGCTGCGCAATGCTTGCCTGTGCCGACATAAATTGACCCTTGCTGTGCGTCAATAGTGCTTAGCTAACGGAGTGCTGGTTTCATGGGTCCACTCTCACAACTGGTGTTATCTAGCTATTTGCTGCGGCTCTGCCTTGCGCTATATTACATCCATTTAGCATTGCAGCTCTATGTTGAGCTAACAGCAGCTCTACTTTGAGCTAACAGCAGCTCTACTTTGAGCTAACAGCAGCTCTACTTTGAGCTAACAGCAGCTCTACTTTGTGCTAACCGCAGCTCTACTTTGAGCTAACAGCAGCTCTACTTTGAGCTAACCGCAGCTCTACTTTGAGCTAACCGCAGCTCTACTTTGAGCTAACAGCAGCTCTACTTTGAGCTAACAGCAGCTCTACCTTGAGCTAACAGCAGCTCTACTTTGAGCTAACAGCAGCTCTACTTTGAGCTAACAGCAGCTCTACTTTGAGCTAACCGCAGCTCTACTTTAAGCTAACAGCAGCTCTACTTTGAGCTAACCGCAGCTCTACTTTGAGCTAACAGCAGCTCTACTTTGAGCTAACAGCAGCTCTGCTCTGAGCTAACAGCAGCTCTGCTCTGAGCTAACACCTGCTCTACTTTGAGCTTCAAACCAGTTGTTTCGAAACCAGCACTCCTCAATCCAAAGATGCCTCTTTGTTGACTTGTTTGTGTGAGGGATGGGGCTAATGGTGTACTAGCTGTGCTAGTACTTGTTAGCAACAATCCGAACTAGCGCACACACTGCACTGCATTGCTTTGTACTGCATTCAAGACTGACGTCATGCGCTTTGTTTTGCTGCGTAATCACAAATGGCACCAGCCCATTTTGCGGAAAAGAAAAACAAATCTTGCTTGCCCTGTTGTGCTCTTCCAGACAACGGATCGTGCTTCAGCAGTGTTTCTTTTCCCACCATCCCTCCCTATCCAACTTATTCACACCATCATAATTATCGTACCCACTAATCGGGTCCACTCTCACAACTGGTGTTATCTAGCTATTTGCTGCGGCTCTGCCTTGCGCTATATTACATCCATTTAGCATTGCAGCTCTATGTTGAGCTAACAGCAGCTCTACTTTGAGCTAACAGCAGCTCTACTTTGAGCTAACAGCAGCTCTACTTTGAGCTAACAGCAGCTCTACTTTGAGCTAACCGCAGCTCTACTTTGAGCTAACAGCAGCTCTACTTTGAGCTAACCGCAGCTCTACTTTGAGCTAACCGCAGCTCTACTTTGAGCTAACAGCAGCTCTACTTTGAGCTAACAGCAGCTCTACCTTGAGCTAACAGCAGCTCTACTTTGAGCTAACAGCAGCTCTACTTTGAGCTAACAGCAGCTCTACTTTGAGCTAACCGCAGCTCTACTTTGAGCTAACAGCAGCTCTACTTTGAGCTAACCGCAGCTCTACTTTGAGCTAACAGCAGCTCTACTTTGAGCTAACAGCAGCTCTGCTCTGAGCTAACAGCAGCTCTGCTCTGAGCTAACACCTGCTCTACTTTGAGCTTCAAACCAGTTGTTTCGAAACCAGCACTCCTCAATCCAAAGATGCCTCTTTGTTGACTTGTTTGTGTGAGGGATGGGGCTAATCTACATGTACATGTTCCTGTGTAGGGAAAAGAAGACTTTGAGCGAGACTTATCCAGCAAAAATTGCATCCCTACCCCCCCCCCCCTCCCACTTCCTCTGTGTACATGTTCCGATACTACGGCGATAGTCTTGACATTATTCACATTTTTTAACAAACCTCTCGTACGGGCAAAGCAAATGTGCTTACATAATATTATGACAAAAAAATCTCAATAGAAAAAATGAACAAAACGCCAAGAATCTGAAGAAAAAAAATCAATCCAATTCTTTGTTGCCATAACGGGAACTGAAACCCAACACAAATCTGAGAAGATGGCAGTTGGCGGTAGCCCTTAGCCCTTGGCGGATTATGCCGGCATAATATTATTTGGCATAATCTTGGGATTTCGTCAAAAATTATGCTCCGGCATAATATACGGATTCCAACGTGTAAGGTCGGCATAATCTTTCGGTTTAGACAAAAAAATTATGCTTAGGGCATAATACAGCTTTGTCAGAAAGCCTGCGGATGGTTTTTTTTAATACCCCAGTTACGACTCCTTGTCATAGCCCTTGGCAGATTATGCCGGCATAATATTTGGCAAAATCTTGGGATTTCGTCAAAAAATTATGCTCCGGCATAATATACGGATTCCAAAGTATAAGGTCGGCATAATCTTTCGGTTTAGACAAAAATTATGCTTTGGGCATGGCCGTGTGTGTATGCGTGGTTTCTCAATCCTCTATGTACAGCGTGAATACATAGTGGAACCGAGCATAATTCAGCAAATTTGTTGGCATAATTGTGGCATAATCAAAAGCATAATTTGACGATTGGCTGAGCATAATCCGCCAACGGCTAGTAGCCCTTTCCCAAAGATGCTCGCCACTTTTTTCGCAACTTTTCGTTGTTTAGGAAGAAATCGCAACTTTCTTCATTTTCGCGAACTATTTCGCAACTTTTCCGCAACCTAGGCGCAATTGGCCCCATGGCATGAGGTCAAAAGGTCAAGGCACCGACTCACCGACTGCTAGTACCGGTATGTACATGTACATGTCGGACAAATACATACTCGTACTCGCTCATTTCTCGCCTGCCTTCAGACTGATTTCAGAGAGACAGTAGATCAACGGTAGTTATGATAATGTGCATTCCCTTTCCCTTGCACTGGAATGATGTACATGTACATGTACATGTACATGTAGGATACATGCAACAGGCTGCTGGCACTGTGTAAAGTGGTGGTTCACAGCAGGAAGGGGTGTAGATCTACGAGTTTTCTGTCGCTGCACTTCTGCTATTTCTGCTCCCTTTTTTGTAGGTTTTGCACAAGAACTCTCCAATTTTAGGTTGCCATATTAGCAACTTTTGAGCTTTTTCTGAAAATATGGATGCGATTTCAACAACTAACACTTGTTTTGGCACGGTTGCGAAAAGCATAAGTTGCGAAAAATGATGGCATCTTTGGGAAAGGCTAGTTGGCGGTCACGCGGCAACAAAATCACCAAACGTAAGCACTAGCAATGTTAAAACATGGTTGCAGGAGACAAATTACAAGCAAGCAAGCGACGCATACAAAGAAACAATCAGACAACTTAAACACGTTTAATACCGTCTAGGCCACTGACCTTGACAGGCAGCGGTGCAAGAAGCCGTGGTCTCGGCTACGACCATACGACCCCCTGCACCCGTGGAAGCATGTTATGGCCAAACGGAGAAGGGTGAACGACAGGAGGCTCCGAAGCTCACCCATCACTACCGAGTAGGCAAGTTCACTATGCTTCTCCACCAGTTGCGATGCCAGTGCTTTCAAACACAATGTCGTCTCTTTACCGCACACATGCCGGAGGTACTGAAAACGAGAGGAGTGAAAGCTCCACGACCCACTCTGTTCACTCTGTCACAGTATGTTCTTTTTTTGCCTTTTCATGCGCCTGGAGCTGACTCAGGACTTCCGAACGAGACAGGAGGGAAGCTTTCGAGTGAGTGACCCGTACATCAAGGAAAGCATCCTGCTGCCTCGACCAAAAGCCCCGAGCCCGAATATCCAGGCGGGCTCCTGCCGACCGGTTGGCTGACCGGCCTGGCAGATCCTCTCCCTGATATGGGAGCAGAGTCGGCTCGGACTCCATATCCCTCACCACCTCCCGCATTACCTCTGCCAGGAGATCTCTAATCTCATCATAGCGAGCGATGGGGTATCCCCGGCATGGGCACGGCACGCTAAAGCATTATCCGTGGTGAGGGCAGCCCCACACACACAGGTACTGGGGAGACCATCCAAAGAAAGACCGTAACGCGGGCACAGTGCATCACAGAAATCGGCTTTGTTCAGAATTGTAACTCTGTGAACTGTCCGATCCCCCCCCCCCCCCCCCCCCCCGCTCATGGCCACGTCGCACACTGCCCACATGTACTTATAATAATAATAATAATGTAGAAAGGAAAAGGACATATGGATACGAGTTAAGAGAAACTCTCCCTCACTGTAACTGGATACTATATACAGTCAGAAAGTGCAATAACTAGGCACAAAACTGACAAGAGTACTGAGACATTCGACGTCCTGACACCTAGCTTCAACACATCTACGTAGCGCTAGCCGACAGCCTTCCAACTTGGATTTTTCCTTTCTACATTTATTTGTGGCTCAACATCCGAGTTTCAAATAATAATAATAAGGCCAAAACAAAAAAATAGGCTTGTTTCCGGTCGGCAACCCCTCAAAAAGGAGACTCGGTCGGCCGGAATGAAACTTTTTTTGAATACTTTTTTTGGTTCCTCAATCTTTGTGGTATTGATGGACAAGAGCACCTACACATGTACATTGTACATACATGTATCATGGCAAGGATCAATGTCAAAGTTGACTGACTCACTGTTCTTGTAAAGCATGTGGTGTATTCCTGTTTTCGTACATCCTGAGAAATCAAGAAAACAGTTCGAGTCCTTCCAGCTCCGTTATTCTAGCTCGTATCGACCCCATAGGTTTTCGAGCCGACAGCTGAGAATCTGTGCTACCTTGTAGGTGTTTCGATTGTGAAATTGGGTTGAGATTTGACGGAGTTATGACTCGTTGAGTGCACTTGCACACATGGCATTGCCACCGTTTGTATACATTTGGGACCAAAAAAAAGTTTCAGAATTTGGGAAAAAGTGGCCCGGTCGGGCGACGGAAACAAGGTCATTATTTGTTTTGGCCTAATGACAGTTCGCATTTCACTCATTGCATGAGGTCAACGCATCTGGTAACAATTTCGAGCCAAGCAGCTCTATCAGAAGCAGATTGCACAGCATCCAGAAGCGACAGATTAATGCATTGTAAGTCTTTCTTGACAACGTCGATCCATCTCAGACGTGGTCGTCCTCGGGGTCGTCGTATGTCTGTTGTGTTGATTGACATTAGGAGGGCTTGGAAAGAGGACGATTCTTCGCCTTCCCTCACTACATGGCCGACCCACAGCAGTCTCCGATGCCTGCAGACTTGGGATAGTGGGGTCTGCTCGGTTCTGGCATACAGCGCTGTGTTCGAGATTCGTTGTGGGTACGTGATACCAATGATGGTACGTAGTTTCTTCCGGTGCCATACATTGACGACGTCGGTTAATGTTTGCGATAAGGTCCAAAGCGCACAATTATACAGCAAGACAGGCAATATCAGGCAGGAAAACATACACAGCCTGGAATTCAGGTTGTGGCGTTTCCATGGAATGCTTGCAAATTTCCGATTTGCAACAGACACTCTGGCTGCTATGTCTTCTGCTGTGCCTAGCATACTCCCCAGAAGCTTCACCGATTCACCGAGGAATCATCTTCCTTGGTCACGGTGAAATATTGAGTTTTTGCCACGTTAAGCTTCAGTTTGTCATCCGAGAAAACGTGTTCACACACACGGACGGTTTCTTCCACAGATGATCGCTCGTTCTGATGGGCATTGGTGTCGTCTGCGTATTGTGTGAAAGTTGCTGGTAGGTCTGACGCGGGTAGAGCTTGCTCTCGGATCTTACGCATGGAACCTTCGGGGTAAGTTATAAACATTATTGGTGACATTGGGTCACCATGGCCGACGCCGATGTTCGTTGGAAATGGTTTGTTTAGTTGTTTACCAAGCTTCGTGCGGGCTGTTGTGTTTGATACTAGGACTGCAGTGGTGGACGTTGGTGCGCCAGCAGTGGCTAACCTCTCCAGAGCAACATGACGAATGACAGTGTCAAACGCACCGCTGAAGTCCAATAGTGCCGATGAATATTACCCGTCGCCAAGTAGTGCGCGCTCACACATCGTCCTGGCGTAAAAGACACCATCCGTGGTCGATCTGCCAGGGCCGAAACCAGCTTGGCTCTCTGCAACATATGACTGCACATGGAGTGTGTGTCGTCGGGCGAGTATTGACGTCAAGATCTTACGGACGACGGAAAAGAGCATAACGGGGCGGTAGCTTTTTGGATGTCCTAGAGGCTTGCCGGCTTTGTAGATGGGAACGATGAGGCCGCAGCGCATGTCGTCAGGACAGTACTCTGTAGCTTGAACAGCGTTGAAGAAATTCGTCAGCCAGGGTGCGAAAAGGTTATTAGCTGACTTCAAAGCATCAGCACTGATACCATCAGGACCGACAGCACCATCATACTTCTGCTTGATAATTGCAGACCGTACTTCTTCGATTGTGAATGGATCTTCCTCATTCGATTGCTGCCTGAGGTCGAGTGGCTGGCCATCAGTGTAAAATACCGATTCATAATATTCATTAAAGGCATTAAGATTCCATGAGATGTCTGCAATGATTCTGCCGTCTGCGTCAGCAAGGCGCACAGGCGCAGCCTTCTTCCCAGAGCGTAGTTGGCGTAAGTTGTTGATGGCGTTGAAGTAGGACCGTGGGTCAGGACGTAAAGCATCTACTTCAACAGCCTTACGTTGCCAATATTGCTCGCCCTCCTTCTGTAGTATCCTTCGAATCTCGTGGAGTTTTGCAGATCTTTCAATCTTTAAAGCTTTACGTTGCTCTGGATCAGGTTCAGCGTTTATGCGGCAGTGCAGATTCTTCTGTTCAGTGGATAAGGATGCAACGCGAGGGTTCGTGCTTGCTTTCGGAGCAGAACCAGTGGGCACTTTCCCGAATGCATCCTGCGCTGCATCATGCGTAGCCCAGACGAATCCACGCCACGCCTTATCCACGGAGTCATTGTCGATGTTTGCGGAGCGTGGAAGCCGAGAAGGTAACTTCTCCTTGAGACGGTCGCAGAACAGTTTCGACGATTCAGCGGTTGGACGGTTATAGCGATTGAAACATGGGTCTTGTTGTTTGACGGTCGGATGGACTTTAGAAAGTGCGATGCCAAGAACTGCAATAACAGGGTGATGATCAGAGCGCGTGGGGAAGCCTCCAAACGATCTTGCATCTAGAACCGCGGCCATGGTGGAACGTTTTACTATCACGTAATCTATCATATTCCGCACAGGCTTTCCATCCGCATGCACTAAACCATCAGAAAACCATGTTGAGCGATGTTGCATCCTGTGCTTGAACAGTGTGTTGGTTAGCACCAGCCGGTTGTCCTCGCAAAATTCTACAAGTCTGCATCCATTTGAGTTTGATATAGTGTGTTTAGAGTAGCATCCAACAGGGCTGACAGATCCTGGCCTCGAACTCCCAACTTTAGCATTCAAATCTCCTAATATCCATAATTCGTCACGGTTCTTCGTTTTCAATACAACATTGTTGAGAATTTCGTAGAAGTTGTCAGCTTCCTGAGGGTTGATGGTGGATCGTTGAAGAGTTGGGGCAGAGCAGCACACGACCGTGACAGCTCGACTGTCAGGTCGCGGGCTGAGTACCATTCGTACAGATACAAAGTGTCTGCTCTACGATTGTAGGACAGCCGGGTACACGTGTACCTGGCACAACCATTTCAACCGGGTCGGAGCCGGGTACACATGTACCTGGCGCCGTCTCACCAGCCGCGTCACATGCTTTAACTGGTTGGTTGGTTTATTTTAATTCGGACAATAAACGGGAACTAGGCCCAATGATATAAAGGCGAATGGATAAGCCGCATTTAGAAAAGAGAGTACAGGAATTAGAAAATTACGAAAAATGAAGAAGTATCTGATACATACAAGCCATGTAGTCAGTTCTTTCGAAGTTCGAAAGACTAGTGTAAAGTACCAACCGGGTCACAGGTAACCCGGAACTATATTTTCAACCGGGTCCAAGCGCCGCCCAACCGGGTGGATTACCCGGCTCACCCGGCGCTGGAGCAGACACTGATACAACTGGGTCAGAGAGTGGAACTGGTACGGCAGAACATTAGTGGAAAATTTCTTTTTGACGAGGATGGCAACGCCAGCGCGAGACGATTGACCACCGGACCTATACAGCTTGCGCCGAGGGTATCAACTCCATTGTCGGCTATCCAGGTCTCCGTAATCCCAAGGATGTCGAGCTTGTAGGCCTCGAAATCTTCGGCGAGAGTTTGTTTTTTGATTTTTGATTTTAGTGAACGGACGTTGAAAGTCGCAACTCTACATGACGGCGTACGACGACGCTTCTGGAATATTGACTCAACTGCTTCATTATGACCTCTCATCTAATCACTGCCAGTATGCGTGGCTCCAAATTGTCCTAGGGAACAGCTACTCCTGCCAAAAAGCAGGAGCTGACGGTAGTTCAAACCGCCATCCAAACTATGTACTTGTAGTCTTGTGAATATTTCCACTGATATGTTTTGATTTCAGTTCAGTATGCTTTGGTAAATTTATTTTTCTTTTCTATCACGTTCGTCTTCATTATCTCTGTGCTGCGCTGATGAGTCCACAAGGAACGAAACAGTTCTGTCCGCAGATTGAGTATATACCTCCTGCTCTTGTAGCAGTTGTGCACTCTTATGTGGGGTAGTGCCTTTGCTGTTTGCTTTATGCTGAGCTCACTGACTTGTCAGCTTGAGCACTCTGGCAAGGTACATTCGGGCCTGGTTTAAATCTGGCTTTGGAAAATTTGTATAAATATGTATTCATTGCTATTAGGTTAGGCCTCATTTTCTCTGTGCTGCGCGGATGAGTCCACAAGGGACAACACAGTTCTGTCCGCAGATTGAGTACATGCATTATGAATACCTGAGTGTTGACAGCTGGGCAAACTGCTATTGTGTAAGACGATAGATAGAGCGACGAAAAAGCTCGCAGAAAGCAAGGGCAAGTGTTGGATTACGAACCGTCCGTCGTACATGTCGATCCTTTCGAGTAGCAGTGACTGTCGACATCGCGGGTGGCTGTTGGGGCCATCACGCGATCGCCAACTCCTACCAATACATTGAAGAGGTGATATCTGTCAATACTGTCTTGATTACACAAGTACAGCTAGCTGCTTTACGAGTAGTGACTGCTACTCAGTAATGATTGCCCGTGCATGACAAAGCAATGGTGAGTACAGATTCCCGTGTATTATCGCTAGTAGTACTGAACATGTATGGTGCAAGCATGGCATCTACAGTGCGTTTTTTTATAACAGACCATTGTCGATTTTGATTTTTTAGTTTGTTCTCATTCCAAATTTGAAATTTTTTCTTCACAGCTGCGTTTGTGTGGATCTTGGATCGAAGAAAATTAAGTTTGGGAGTGGGAATAATAATAATTGTCAAAGTTAGATATTCGGCCGGGTTTCGGCTAGAAATCCGGTTTTAAATGGTTTTCAGTGGATTTTGATTTTCAAAACGGAAGTTTTAGCCAGGAAAGCTTATCACTTGCATGGTGCCCGGCATGAGTTCGAATCCAGTTCTTGATTCTTTTTTTTCTTTTCTTTTTCGGTATACTGTAGTACAGCGCATGCATGTACATGTACATGCACATGGCTGTGCAGTTGTGCACTGCTGTCTGCAGTTCTCTAAACCGTTGTAGGAAACCAGTGAGCCGTGGCTTTTCACGACTTATTGTGGCAAACTGTACTGAATAATTCAAATCCTGTATTGCAATTAGCTCAATAAATCAAAACATTCCAGCATGCATGTAGGAAACTTCCCTCGATCCCTGAAAGAATGCAGTGAAAATTCAAGCACCACAACAAATCACAAAGGCAATTCACACAGCTCCCATAAAGAGACTAACAAAAAGGAAGCATGAGCAGTTTTACAAACACACAAACACACACACACAATGCAAATAAGTCACAGTTGTGTCTGGTTCAACATCTGCGAATAGTAGAAGACCAGCGAGGAACGAAACGGCCCCAATAATTCCGTGTTTTATGTTGCACTTGTGACGACAGTATTACACAGTGAACAGATGTGCTCGGACAACCGACGACGTATATCATCGTTGGCGCCGGCCTCCAGTCACGAACACATCCGCGCAGTTTTTCACGAATCTGTCCCGTCCACCAGTATGCAGAACAATAACGCGCTTGCCTTTACCTGATGGTGCTTCATTTGGTTGCTTGCCTATACACTCCTGTCACCATTGTCGTACCACCTCCTAGTAACTGTGTGACGCGCATTGACCCACGTCTCATCCAGGTATGTCTCACAGGTAGCGATGCCGCCATGACACAATCCTGTGCTGTTCCATCATTATTTGTGTGATACCTCTGGTCTTGCCACACTGGAATCCCATGGAACGCAACATTTTCCCAAGAGCTAGTTTTGCTCATGTCTGGAAAATCGTCGATGGTTTCTCTGCAGCGAGCAGGAACTTTGTCCAGTGTTGGGTCCTCCTTCGCAGCATAGAATCCGTAAATTACTTCTTATACAGTCCAAAGCAAATCCGTCAGGGTTGAGTGGTTTCATGGCACGAGTCTCACATCGGGGATTGTCACTCTCGTTGCCTTCATCACTGGAGACAGACAAGGCCAACGCAGCACGCTGATTTTCGCCGTCAGCATCCCTGGTACATCTGTTCATGGTGGAAATGCTGACGCCACACGCAACAGCAGCATGACGAATGGAATACTTGCGACCAATTCGACGCCCAGCCATTGTTCTCCTCGTGTTCGCAAAAAATTGTAAAACAGACACCACCATGTACCATGGCCCGGTCGCGTTTTGTCATACTTATGTGGCATGTCGAGAGAACAAGTTGCCACGAACGAAAAGACACTCGAGAAAAAGCAAAATAGGGCCACAGAGCAGTCAGCAACAAAATGATTCCTCCGGCCACGAGGCAAGGAGCTCGAAGGACACTCTGAACAAGAATCTGATGGCGAAATGCCACGAGTCGCACCTGGTTTTTCGAATTTCGCGCGCAGATTTTCGTGACGCAACTCGCATGACATTTTCTCAAAAGTGTCCTTGAGTACGTTCTCAAGGTTTTCAGAGTCTATTATAAAAAAACGCACTGTAGTCTTGAGCTTGTCCCATTATTTTACATGTTTCAGCTGGCTTTCTGCATCGTGATTCATGACACCAGTATGCATTATCCGTCTATGTTCCATGTATGCCCACATCATCATTATTCAGTTATTCAGTTATTTATTGTTGATGAAGGGCAAGTAAGCATACCTGGCCTTGTCGAGGAGAAACAGACCAGAGTTGAGTCAGTTTCTAAAGAGAACACTGTGAATGGTGGATTGTCTACAGTACAGACTAGTGAGTCTAGCGTGGGGGAAGTGCTCGTTACAAGTGTTAGTTAGGGTCAGTTATGGAGCGACCGTCGGAAGACTCGCTTCTACGGGACCTGGGATTGGCTAGAGGTCAAATAGCCTATCTCGGTGTTTTCGCCATCAGTGAGGACAATCAGGCTGGCGCAGGTGGTGATGCCGCTGTGTTTCGAGTAGAATGGCAAGGAATACCCCTAGCTGCCAAGGTCTTACATCATCTCCTCGTTGAGCCAGGTATCCAGGGCAGGCGCGAGAAACTAAGGCGGTTTGGTGGAGAAATTTCCACCCTCTCCGGTTTGCACCACCCCAATCTCTGCCAAATATTGGGTGTTGGTGTAACCGCTGATCGTGGCTTGCCAGCTCTGGCAATGGAGCTCCTGGATTCCACTCTGCAGGATTGTAGTGTTGGCGATGGCCGGCTTGACGATGCCACCCTGTTGGGTTTCCTGTCCGACGCAATAGCCGGTGTCCGCTACTTACACAGCAGAAAACCTCCTATTATTCATCGCGACTTGACCTTGAAAAACATTCTCATCAAAGGCCAAACCGCCAAGGTATGTGATCTTGGCGTGGCCCGCGCGATGCAAAGGAGTTTTGCTCTTTTGCTGGAAGACCTGATCACTTGCCCCGGCACGATGCTGTACATGCCGCCGGAAGTCTTGAAAGAGCCTGCCGTGTATGATCGGTCTCTCGACATATTTTCCTTTGGTGTGCTGTCCCTGAGCGTTTTAGTCGGCGCTAATCCCTCACGAGATCTGCTCGACGCACCTCGCTCACGGCTGGTTCAGCGCCCTGATGGAACGAGCGAGGAACAAGAGATTGCTGAAGTGGAACGTCGTCGTTCGGCCTTACAACAAGTGCGGAATGGACATCCACTCAAAGCGTCAATTCAGCGTTGTCTCGCTAACCCCGCCATTGATCGCCCAACGGCTGCAGAGATGCACACGCAAGTGAAGGAGGTGGCACGTCTCGCCAAAGAGTTGTCTACGGTGAGTGTCAAGTCGTATTTTTCAACATGGTGTTGTGTTTTTGTCCATGTAGATAATTTTGATTGTCAAGTTTGGGATTGATTATTAATTCCCAACCCAACACATAATCCGTACACTCTGGCTTATCGGTAATACGTTGTCCAACAAATTTGATCGACCCAAATTTGTAACGGAATGCCTAACGGAAAGATGCACCCAGTATGCTGAGAATAACTGAATGCCACGAATGCAGAGCGTAGTACAGACTAGTTAGTTAACAAAGAAACAAGGCTTGTTTCTTGCAACTGCGAGGTCCATGATCATTGCAATCCTCACGAAACACAGACATGCTATTGGCGGGGGGGGGGGGGGGGGGGGTGTACGCGCACGTGTGTGTGTGTGTGTATGTGTGTTAGTATGTGTATGTGTGTGTGTGGGGGGGGGGGGGGGGGGTGCATGTGTACTTGTGGGTGGGTGTGTGTGGGTGGGGGGGGGGGGGGGGGTCTGTGTGTGTGTGTGGGGGGGGGGGGGGGGTGCATGTACATTTTGTGTGTTTGTCCGTGTGTGTGCACACAAGTGTAGTTTATTCATGTACGCGCACGTGTGTGTGTATGTGTGTGTGTGGGGGGGGGGGGGGTGCATGTATGTACTTGTGGGTGTGTGGGTGTGGGGGGGGGGGGTCTGTGTGGGTGGGTGTGGGGGGGGGGGAGGGGTGTGTGTGGGGGGGGGGGGGTCTGTGTGGGTCTGTGTGGGGGGGGGGGGAGGGGTCTGTGTGTGTGTGGGGGGGGGGGGGGGGGGTGCATGTACATTTTGTGTATTTGTCCGTGTGTGTGCACACAAGTGTAGTTTATTCATGCATGTACATGTGTGTCCACATCTAAACGCTGGAGTGACATCATACTTTCCCGATGTGGATGACTATACAGGTTTTCTCTGTGTGTTGTCTTGTTATGTTGGTACGTTGTGTGTGCTGTGGCTGTGTTGGTACGTTGTGTGTGCTGTGGCTCTGTTGGTACGTTGTGTGTGGTGTGGCTGTGGTGGTACGTTGTGTGTGCTGTGGCTGTGTTGGTACGTTGTGTGTGCTGTGGCTGTGTTGGTACGTTGTGTGTGCTGTGGTTGTGTTGGTACGTTGAGTGTGCTGTGGCTGTGTTGGTATGTTGTGTGCGGTGTGGCTGTGTTGGCACGTTGTGTGTG